>NC_047160.1:22453134-22795134 GCF_009819705.1 Hippoglossus hippoglossus
GTACAGTCAAACCTGATGAATTTGTGTTGAGTAGCAAAGTATTAAAACTAAGTTCCTACATATGCCAAACCCTATTAGCTTGTATGCAAATTGAGCTGAAATCTCCACAGGCAATGAATTCATTCTTTGTTAACCGAGTCTGTGAAAAGAAACTTTTTATATGACGCCTCTAACTCTGGAAAAGTTTGACTCTTTTTTCTTTTTACTGTAGAGTTGTAGTTCAAGTCCAAGTCCAAGCTTTATTTTCTCCCCCCAAAAAATGTTTCGGTTTAACCGGCGACAGCTTCACTGTCACATTTTGCATTTGGGGATTTTTAACTCTGATTGGAGCCAAATGGAAAGAAACCAAATTCCTGAGGCATGTAACCTCCATGTGATTTGCTCTCAGAATTTATCAGTGTTGCTGGGAGACAATTTATGGCTTAGCATTTAGGGAGATGCCTGAATTCAATCAAAGCTCAAAGGCAAACAAAGCGAGGGAAGCCATGGTGAAAGGAAGATAACAGCATTATCCTTACTCTTTATTTGTGTATTTCCGTCAGTAAATCTTCTAATGTTGGGATCAAACGCGGGTTAAATTATTGTAGTCATTCATTCCGAGGAGCAAATGTGGAATTGACAGTAAACGACATTGCAATGTGACGCCTGTGTCACCTGTGCAGACTCACCTGCGTCTCGGGGATGATGGGACTGTCCTCTGGGGACGTCTTGTACAAGGTGGAGAGGGGCGTGGCTAGGATGAGCGGGTGGGGTCTGAACAAGCCAGTCAGGTAGCAGCTGGGGATGTCGTTCTCTTCCCGCTTCATCACCACCGTGTCCATCACATGGAAAACGTTCCAGGGCAGCCACACGGTGCGGTGCAGCGTGGGGAACGGTGCGCGCTCGTAACTCAGCGTCAAAGAAGCGCCGCCGTTGGCCAAGAGGTCGAACCTTGACAAATTATCATGACAATGTAAACACACACAGGAAGTAATTGGATAAACAGTTTATTTATCGGCTATAAATTTGGTAGATGCAGAGGATTCTAGGCTGATCTGGGTCTTATTTTCATGGTGACATGTGGTGTGAAGTCGCTAGAGTAACTGCTGAGAACATGGCAACATCCATCGATCCATTATCTGTACCACTTATTCTTTGAGGTCAGCTGGAGCAAATCTCAGTTGACTTTGGGCGAGAGGTGGGAAACACCAGGTCGCCAGAGGTCAACATACAGAGGCCAACAAGCATTCACGCTCACGTTCACACCTACAGTCAATATAGTGTCAAATGAACCCAACTCCAATCTGCACGTCTTCAGCCTGAGGGAGGAAGTCGGAGAAGCTGGAGAAAAAACCTACGCAGCAGCCATGGCAACACTGTGACATCCAAATCCGAATATAGAAGCAGTAACTTTGTAAACAAGTTGTTTCAACAGGTCCTTCAGCAGGCCACTTAGATTGTAAATTGGTTTTTATCACGTATTCTAGCCTCCAAGAAAATCAGTGTGTGCACATAAATAAATATGCAAATGGTAATTTACGGGGAAAGCTTTGTGAACGACAATGTCTGAGTTGATATGAGCACTTCTGCCTCTGCACCACAGTGTTTCTCTTAAGAATGTCACATTTCCACGATAATTAGTTATTGCAGAGAGGGATAATGGCCAAACTGTAAACTGTAATAATTTTATAATTTAAGTGCAAAGTAGACTGAGCCTGACAAAGCTTCTTTTTTTTTCAACTGAACAGAGAACTTTCCTCTTCCCTCCGTGGAGCCTGCACATATTATTATCATTCACTGAGTCTAATTTATGACTTTTGTGCAGCCAGGCATCGCGTAAGACGACACTTTCTGGTTGAATTTGGTTCGGAGTGTTGAGTCTGGGGACTTTTCTCTGGTGAAATGGTTTTAATTAGTACAACATTACTCAGGGAAAAGTTACTGGTTTGGAAATGAAGGGCGAGTCTTTGAAGTGCTGCTCTATATATATTCGGCGAGCTCCACTACCCAGGGGGTAAAGCATCTGTGTGGTGACATTGCATGCACAGAAACACACACTCTTAACAGATTTGAAGCCTTTTTTTGCACGTCTCTCGTGCACGCGCCCGCACCCAGAACGACACACGGACACACGCGGACACACACTTCCAAGCTGTGCAGCTGACCTAAAACAGCTTCCTTCTCAAGCTCCCTCCACTTTGGGCAGTGGGGAGCTCACAGCTGCAAGAGGCCAGGCTTTGAAGCCCCCCCCCAACCCTCTTAACACACTGAGCCGATCTGTTGGCTAACCAAGTGTGATTATCCCCGGCCATTTATCACGCTCCTTGTCAGAAGAGTTACAGGGCGGAATATCAGAAGAAATCTGCTAATCCTCAGATATCTGGGGACCTAAGGATTGTACTTCATAACAACAGCTGAACAATTCTCTGACACTCACAGGGCTTACGTTTCCACACTATTGACTCATAAACACGACCTCTGTACGCTGGCGTTTTCGGTTCACCATCTCTGTCGAGCATCTGCACAAAGAGGCTCCAAACCCGAAAGCGAACCCCCTCCTGCAAAATGGGTGACATGCGTTTGTCTTGTATGTATTTGCACTCCCATTATTAAGGAGCTGTCTCTGGTAATAGCAGTAGAAGGTCAGACAGTAATCTCATGTTTTACTACACTGCGGGCAGATTGATTCTACCCTCGCTGATTCAATGCATTTTAAACAGCCTGGTTCAAAATGGCCTCCACCGCTGTGACATTTGCATGAGGAATTGTTCTAGGGCACAATGTGCTGCCGTTTCGATTTATTTTGGACGCTTTTTCTGGAGAAGTGCCAGGACAACTCTCCCTGTGCTGGACAGCTTTTAAAACATTTTTTCCCGCACTAGTCCGGGGACAGCAGAGCAATCGTTGCAAGGGCAAAGGTTGAGCCTTGAGGCGGAGACGCAGCTCATGTGTATTTGCACATGTGAATCATGGATGATGGTTGCAGATGGATCCTTGTCTCCCTGCACCTACGGAAACATCTGCGCACAGGGACTTGCTTACATGCCATCTTGCCGCGTGACGGTGTAGCCGAACTCCGGGTAGTGCAGGAAAGACACGTTGACTCCAATCAGCGGCGTCCCGTCTCCGGTGAGGACCTGACCCCGGATGACTGATGCCAGGCTGTGTGGGCAAACAAACACAGAAAGGGCTGAGTAAACAAACAATGCCAGCCGGCATCAGCGAGCGGCCAAGGCATCAACGCGGCTAACAACTGCCCTTTCTTTGCCAGCGGCGGGAGCAGCGAGGTATGATTTACTGACCGTTACGGGCACACACATGTCAGGGGCTGTTATTCATGAAAATGCCACCTCACATCGCAGCCCCTCTGTCTGTTTACTGCCGTTAAAGGCCCCCGTAATTCAGAGAGATGAGCTTTTCAAGACATCAAGGACTGAACAGATTTTGCATAATCTTGCACATGTATTGCAGCATTTATGTTCTTCGAATACACTGAAGTGAAGCCAATTTCTTTCCCCCCCTTCTCGCTCGCGCCCTATTTCTATTAAACCTTTTATTATGTCGAGACAAGACGCAACATACAAACAATGTATAGCTCGTAGGACATTTCACTTTGTAAAAAGAACAGTGGGCATGAAAACTAGAAAAATGCAAAAACACAGTGAATATTATGGAGCCAACATGAAATACACACACAGTTAAATCATCAGACTGATGAGTAAAGTCAACTTGGTTAATGAAGTGTGCAATAAACTCAGCAGCAGGCGTATCACATGAGGTTAATGAGTGAAACATCCACAGCATCGTTATCACCCTGACCTCGCTGAATTCACAGTTTCCCCCTAAATTGTATTTTTGAGAGGACGTGATCCAAGTGTGATTATTCTTTGCAAGTAGCCTTTTGTCAGTGTCATAGTCGAGTCTTGTGCTCGCTGGTGTGATAAATCTCTATGGCAATACCTGTGATGAAAGATAATATATCAACAGGAATTGTGCTGGAACAAGCTCTTCAGCTCGGTTACAGATATCCTCTTGATGTGAGAAGTTGCAAAGCTCGGCGGCTGACGTGTCAAGAGGCACTTTACAGCAACTCCGAACAACAAAATGCGACGCTGGAGGCAAACTGTCACAAAGAGAGGGGGGGGGGGGGGGGGGGGGACATGGAAAAAGGGGGCTTTGGAAAAAGAGAAAGAAGGGCAACGCCACGATAGAGAAGAATCGCCACGGCAGTTTGGAGAGGCGTAGCCAGAAATAGCGCAGATGTGGAAAGAAAATGCGTCTTGAATGTGAAAAGGTTTTTGTTGGTTTTGAAGGTGGTAAAAAAAAAATATGTCTGCTCGCTTTTTAGAGGAGAATAAGTCTTTCACCTCGTTTTTGTGCCATCACACCTGGTGGCTGCTTTATATAACCCACCTCCCACTACCGACCATAGAGCTGCGCCACCAGGGCAGGAGGCTCGGGTTAAATAACACCTCTATACTAGGAAGTCCAGCATGGGAGACCATTACTCACAGCCTCTCCCCACCCACCCAGATCCCCCGACCCCCCCACCCCCCCATGCTGGAAAATGGATTTGCTTCTGGTCTAAAGACTTCTCCACCTCCAGCATCCCCTCTCTCTCGCTCTCATCAGAAAAACTGCATTTTCCTCTTGACATGTTTTGCCTCATAAATCACAGACATGCAGGGTTCATACATGATTAAAGCCCCGGATATCGTCAGCGATTATTCAACATGACTGCTGGCCTTTCCCGTAACACTTGCCCAACACGGCTTCTCCTTCCCCCTTAAGTGTGAAGTCATATTTTAAGTCAGTTGTTTGAAAGTAAGTAGGGGAGACACGGCGATATTTCTCCATCCACATTTAATCATAACCCACTTCTCAACCGCCGAGCAGAATTTTTTAAGTGTCCCCTCTGTATTTGTCACCGGTTGGCAAAATATGTCTTGTTCTGGCCGCTTCATCATTCGGGTCATTACGTATATGAGGCGAGGACGCTCAACACCTTTACCCTCCTCTTTATTTCCCTCCCACCGCACGCCTGGCTCAACCATCTCCCATCCTTTATTTACCGGCTCGGGGAACAAGGCCACTTAAGGGCCGCGGCGAAGGTTCACTCTTTCTTTTCCCTGCGTCTCTATCAATCTTTCGAGAGGCAGACGGATGCAACAAGAGCCCGGAACCCCCCCAAACAAACGGCGAGTCGCACCACCTGCTGAGACCCCAGATATGAATCGCACAATTCATGCATTCTTATCTGTCATTGTCTCACGCAGCGGCTGTGGGGGAAAAACACCATCTGAAAACCCAATGGGAGACGAGTGCGGGGACATGCGATACGGCTGGAGGACTGGTGGCGGTTGTTGTTGTTGTTGGGGGGGGGGGGGGGGGTGAGGAAAACCACAACACATGTTTTATTCTCTGTGCTACGCGGGGGATAGGTTTACTGCCGGGTTGAGAAACCTGGCCGCACGCTGCAATCCGCTCACTTCTTCCAGGCTTACACATTGTCTTCTCAAAAACAGAAGGCGAGAAGTGACCTCTAAGTGTTTCCCATCCCTATACCGTCAGACATCAGATACCCTACGAGGAGGCAGAGCAGCCGCCGCTGCCGTTGGAAGTCTTGATGCTCCGCTGGCATCCTTCCAGTGCTTCAAAGTCCTTTTTATAATGTATACTCTGCAAAGGCTGTCATAAATTATTCACCTTATACTCCTCAAATGAATGTTTGAAAAATATGGGTCTCGCCGAACAAACTCTGCCACTCCTGAATATCTTCTTCGCGATGTGACTTCTTCATCCGGAAATCATTTCATGTGTGTGTGTGACGCGTGTGCTGACGAGCCACGCCGCTAACTCGGCCACGTTTAGCGGTGCGCTCGATTCCCGAGCTTCCAAAAGGTGTTTTGACGACAAAACTAACTTCTACAAAAAAGATGAAAAAGCCAAATGAATATTTTGAGCAAGAGAGCTAATGCCACTGCCAGACATGAAATCGACAGTAAGCTGAAGACAATGAGGACGAGGATTACTGAGAACCCGGCTGGGGGGGAATCGCCTCTTTCTATATTTTCAGTAAAGCACGCTATTTACATAAGGATTACTTTAAACTATTGGAGGAAAATATTCCCAAAGCCTTCTGCACACAGTTGGCAATCATTTTCCTCTCCATCACTCACAGAACAAACTCTGCTCGTGGTTCTGAACAATTGTGGATGTGCACAGAACTAGAACTGCGTCTCCTCGGTTTGCACATGGACGTGTCCTGGTTGTTCTGTAACTGGACAATGTCTCAGTTTCCTCTATGTGTAACATTTCAATTGACGTCTTTACCTTGGATCAACCCCCCTAAACTTGAATTCTTGGAAGAAGCTCGACAAGAATCACGATCAAGAATTGTACTTTGCCTCCTAAATAATAATGGGTGTGTTTTGGCCACAACATACAATTAACCAATCGGAGTGCCATCTCCAGGCGTGTTGTGAGCCCGCCTCTGTAGGCGTATATTACTCTCTTCATCATGTTCCCCGACAATAACAATGACATACTAACAAGTGTTGCTGCTTTAAGACGCGGCTGACAGCCTCTTGTTTTAAGATCAACTCGCCCATGGACGCAAGTGGTATTTAAATAACGTTGGATGGGAAAATCACCACTTCGTTGCTCTAAAACTAGAAAAGTCACTTGCCAGCATTGCCAGATGTATGAAAATTATCATATTATCTACGGTCATTTTGCTCTCTGTACAATGTAGAATGAATAATTTCAATAATGTCAATATTTCCATCTTTTAGTGAAAGTGTAGTGTAGTAAAATATGTCTGTGTTTATGGATCATGCTCGTCTCATGTGACAGCTTCCCAGCCAATACTCATTCATCGTAACATGTGTTCTATAAAAGTAATATTTATTTATAATCATCATATTTATTGTAACTAATTACGAGCCTCTACGATGCGTGGACATCTCCCACCAGGCAACGCAGGGTGTAAATAAGATTATAGGAGCCACGCTAGCTGCTCTGTGAGAGTTTACCCAGCAATGATTTCCGTTAACATCAGCATGTTTTTAAGCCGTTATTAGACTAAGCATCTTCACATTGTTCTTAATATGTTCGCGTGCTGAGATTTGCTAATGAGCTCTAACCCCAAAACACATAGGGCTGCAGGAGAGTTTTTCATTTATACCAGTGAATCTGCATTTTACACCCATTTCTGTCCAGACTCATAATATTGAAAACTCAATGAAAAATATTGGGTGAATTTAGTCCTAATGAGGTCAAGGAGACTTTGACCAACTTATTCTAATAAGTTCATCTTTGAGTTTCTGCCAAATTTGAAGAAATGTCCTAAAGATACGTCTTGTAAGGTCACAGAGACGTTGAACTTTGACCTTTCACCTCCAAAAGTCTAATTAGGTCATTCTTAAGTGTAAATGAAGGTTTGTGGCAGATGTAATTAAATTCCATTCTCCGTAAATCCCATCCACATAACACGAGGTCACACTGAGCTTGAATTGCGACGTTCAAACACCAAAATCTAAAAGTCTGAATGAACGTTTCTACCAAATGTGCAGGGATTCCCTCAATGTGTGCATGAGATAGCTTAAGACTGGGATGTGAAGGGACAACCCCCAGAACCCGATGCCTCCAGCTACAGAAGTCTGTGTCGCAGAGGCATTAAAAAAATAAATAAAAGAAGCTTGCGGCAGTGAGACCAGATAAACACACTTGCTAGTGTAACTGCAAAGACAAAGAGAAGTGAAGTTGTTTGACATTTCAGAGTGGCTGCACAAACATCGGTGCCTCTCCCCAACCGGTAATGAGACAGCAAACAGCCGACGTGATCCAAATAATTAAGAAGCTGTCAGCGCTTCATTAAGCCACTTGCCTGCCGTTGAACGGGTTGTCCCAGGGTATCACGTGACTGCCGCTGGGACCAATCAGAAAACTGACGCGGTCGTAGAAGCCCTTGGAGGTGGGCTGGCCGGATGAACTCTGGCCCTGGCCCGCGACGGTGGTGGGGTCAGGCGAGCCGCGGCAGTAGGTCTGACCCTGGCAGGAGATCTGAGTGCAGCAGTCCGGGTCCATGCAGTCGACGAGGCCGTCTGGAAAAACAGAGACAGAGACAGGGGGGGGGGGGTGAAGCTGTGTTGGCCTGGATGTGTTAGGGTCTGACTAAAGAAACGAGTGTGCATCTCCATTACTGTGTCGGGCTTGGAACATGAACTCCAGTTCATTAAAGTGACGGCAGAGATCCTGAGCTTGACATGAAAGTATTAACTATTAAAAAAGTGCGTCGCCTCCTATGAACCTCAAAAGTTCTGGGCTTGTTGCTCGGGCTGAGGAGCAGCTAATTAAAAATCCAGGGATGTTAATATATAGTCTCGAAGTAGCCTTTATAATTGATCTCCTGTATATTTTAAAGCACAGTTTTTAACAATCTGCTCCGCCGCGGGATTTGCATATTCTTTCCAGTGATGTTTTATGTATGATTGATTTGTTTTGTTTGTCTGCTCTGTCACTGAGGAGCCACATCAAAGCCAATTTACTGTCTGCCACAATAAGCGATGCGCACACAAGTTCCTTTCTCTTTTTTATTTCCAGGAGCTAAAAGACTATTTGTACAAGGCTTTTATTTCTTCCTACCTCCCTCGTTATCCTTGCCATCTGAGCAGAGCGTTTCGGTCGCTACATCGCATCCCAGCCCTCGCCATCCTGACTGACAGATGCAGTGCCAGACATTCTGATCCAGGACGCACCTTCCGTTGTTGTTGCACAGCCCGGGGCAGCCGTCTGTCAACACATCATGTACGTGTCAAACAGCAGAGCAAATCAGAACAAGGCCGTGAGTGGGAGAAGAGGAAGAGGGAGGGTGGGTGGGTGGGTGGGAGGAAGAATTGGAGGAGAAGAGGGGGTATTGAAGAGTGGACAGAGGCAGATTTGAAGAAGGACAGTGCTGAGTGAACATACAGGTACGATACACCTCTGACAGGACTGGGGGGGGGGGGGGGGGGGGGGGGGGGTGTGGGGGGGGGTGGGAGGAGATACGGTCGTTTCACATGAGTTTCTGGAGCATGTTCAGCTTCGTCAAAAAAAGTGAAATGTATGAGATCCAGAAAAGAAAGAAGAGAAAAAGAAGAGGGGGAAACCTGCTGTTTCAGAAGTTAACAGGCCAGACCTGGAGGTTTTTGTGTTAAATCAAAGTTTGAGTGATTCCTTTTGAGCTCACTTGCAGAGTGGAGTTGTGTCGGGCCGCCTCGGAGACGCACTCGCAACCATTTTTGGATTCTGTTTGGCTTTTGGGTTCGAGATTGAAAAAAAAAAACATTCTCCGTGATGTCTCCGAGCGGCTGGAAATCAGTGGCATGTCTCGGAAAGTGGGAGTAGCCCTTTGCAGATGTTAGAAAAACACTCATGTGAAGTAACAGCAACATCAAAAGGAAAACAGGGGGGGGTATGTAAATAGGAGGAGAAGAAGAGGGACGATCGAGAGTCTTTACAGAAATAACAGAGCCCTGGCTGCCGGATCGCATTCCTGCTGATAGTGAAGGGGGGGGGAGGAGGTGAAGACAAGGGGAGCCCCAAAAAAAACCAAAGAAACAAGGACTGAACCACACCAGTTGGGGGCGTTTGAAATCTGGAAGACACACTGAATTCAGACAGGGGGGGGGGGGGGGGTCTGTGTTGAGACGGACAGGAGATGAGGGGACATATTGGTGGCGGGTGGGTGGGTTGAGCAGGATCACAGCGGAAACATTATGATCGACTCGGACATAGAACAGGTGTATATACGCCGTGCTAGGAAAGACAAAGAAAAGGGAGGGATTGCTCGTGACAATCTCCCTGGGAGGGGGTGGTGGTGTGTGGAGGGGTGGGGGTGGGGGTGGTAGTGGTTCAATTTACCTTTATATCCTATCTTGACTGCTCCTATTACACGAGCCGAGGAAAGGGAAACATTTGGAAAAGAAAATTACTTATCTCCGTGTTGGCAGAGAGCTAAGACTGACAAACACATTCTACTTATGGTAACTTACAGGGAGCATAAGAAAAGAGAAGAAGAAGAAATGGAATCGGACATGAAGCTGATGTACCTGCCAACTTTTGTTTATTTATTTGGAGAAAGGAGCCGTGCAGGGTTTTTTTTTTTTTTTGGGATGCTGCCCTAATTTCAATCTCTCAGCCGTTTTGAGCTGAGCGGTTAATGCTAAGCATGAGCGACAGGATGTGGCTGATATTACTGCAAGAGAAGAAAGCTGCAAGCTCGTCCCATTGTTTTATTACAGAGGTCACAAAAAAATAAAGACGTTCTGCTGGATCAGGAAATAAAAAAAAAAAAACAATCCCGAATGTAGAGTGTAAATCTCAAGCAAAGTTTTTGTATTTTACCTGATACTCTGGAATCCAGGGCTATACATGTAAGCCGTGAGGGAGTCGGAGAGACAGATACAGACATAAGATAGAAAAGAGTTAGGCAAGGAAAAACAAACAGGACAATACAAGAGGGAAAACTGATTAGAGAGAGAGAAAGAGAAGCTGCAGATTAAAAGACCCTCCTCAAACAGTTTATACAATATTCTGTCACTTCCCCATTGATCTGGGCAGAGATTTTTTATATAAACAGTCTTTGGTGCAGAGTGAAAACTTTGCGTTCATCCCACCTGGTTCATGTGCAATGGAGTTTTTAAAGTCAGTGTTTGAATTTGCTTTATAACTGTTCACGTGTGTGTTTGTGGCTTTTATACAAGTTTGAATAATTTACTTCGCTGGTGTTATTTCTTTGAATCGAAACATGGTCATTTTCACCATGTTTTTAGCCTTAATTGTGCAAATGACCTCATTTCGAGCCAAATTTGAATGTCACGGCTTAGAGACACTTTGATGACACCACAGAATGTAGCAGTATGGAGGCATGTTGTGTTTTTTTCTGTAGTTATTTTTACGTTTGAAGAAGCGGTCGCCTACTTCAATTGTTTTGGATTTGGCTGCACTGCTGTTTGACCCTGAAACTCCAGAAGTGTTTTGTGGACTCAAACACTTCACCCACCACCTCCATCGGCAAAATGGTGAGTAGATAATAAGTGAAGTTTTTTTGGGTGAACTATCCCTTTAAGCAGTCGACACAATCCTCAGACCCGAGTTTGCGACTTTTCAAAATGAAAGCTTTGTGATTCGGCTCAGTGTAAAGCATCACAGCAACCAAATCAATATTGTGCTTTTACTTTGAAGATTATTTGCTAAAGAGGAATTGATTCAATCGTCTATCTGCGGACGTGGAAGAAGACATGTTCAGCTGGGTCCGCAGACTGAAGACTCACTGTCTGTCTCTTAAATCGTATTAATATTGAAGGTACCGAATGTCCTAATCGCACCAAAAGCAGCACTGCACTCGATGAACAGCTCGTGAGATACGAGAGCCACATACAGGCAGAGCAAAGAACCAGAGGTAGATTAGATTCATGGTTAAGGGAGAAAAATTTACTGTTTGAAAAAAGTTTAAGAGTTGAGTTGTTAATTAAAGCCGCGGGTGATTAATCAGAATAATAGATGATCATCATTTTCTTCTTTTCTGTAAAAAAGCACCTCGGATGGTGATTACACTTCTCTCCATAGGAGGCAACATAAATAAATTCAGCATCTTTGAGCTCCAGTAAAATATTCATTGTTAACACTCTCCATCTGCTTTGGTTTGCCAAAGCAAGACAGGAGGACGGCAGCCCTGCTCTTGATATCTGAGTGTTTTCAGACTATATGAGCCACTTTCATCTGGGCATGCTTCAAAACATTTTACTGTCTGCTTGTCAGGAGCCATGTCGTCTCACCCTCACTCTAATGTGAACGCATCATGAAGCAGAATACTAAAGTCCTTCCCTTTTTTTGTTGTTGTTGTTGTTTTGGGGTTTTTTTCTTTCAATTTCGCAGTCATCTCCACTTCAGTGATTTCCACAACTGCACGGCGACGGAGCGGCAGCGGCACACTAACAGCGAATCAAAAAACACCTTCGTGGTAAACTGCGGTGCTGAGAAAGCGGCGACAACGGGTTAAGGCCTGCATATAAAACAGGATCTTGATGCGTGTGACAAAAGAACGGCCGAGGAAGTCCTCTATTCAAGCTTTGGCCATGTAATGTGATTAGAAGGCGCTTTGTGCAAGTGGCAGTCATTCAGGGTTTGAAAGACTAAATAAGCTTCTCGGTTCTCCCAAGAAAAAGGTAAAACGCGATCGCCTATTCATCGCCGCCACATCCAAAACAAGGAGTTACTTTCCCTATGGGGGCCTCGAGGAGGAGAGAAAGAGAAAATGGATGGCGAGCAGTTTGCCCAGAGGGGGGAGGGATTAATGTGATCAGGAATGTGACCTCGCCGTCAACCCTCTCCCTCGCAATCTCCGCTCCCCTCGGAGAGGGATCTGCGTCGGACGAGAGGAAGAGAGGGGAGGAGAGAACTTGTAAATACATAATTGGGGTTCGATGGTTTTGGAGTGCGAGATCTTTGTTTCTCAGAGAAGAGGTCGTCATCGAGAGGTTGGCGATGACACTCGGGGAAGCGCGGCTGGACGAGGCGTGTCAGGGTTTAACTACACGACCTTTGACAGGGGGCGCGGTGTCGAGGAGGTGGGAGCTAAAGGTCGATAGGAAGTGACATCTCAGAAGTCATTATTCTCATTAATGCCGGGTGAAGCACCGCCATTTCACAAAAATGATATTCCAAAGAGGCCCAGCCGTGGCTTTTCAGCTCCCTACACACCTGCCCTTGACTTGCTAATACAGGAGCATCACTTCAGCAGTCTAAAAGGTTGAATATCTAAATGGAAGATTGAAAATATTACAAAGTTGCTGTGAGCTGTTGCAGAAAGGATTGGGATTTTGAAAGGAGCATAGGAAACCAAAGGCCACTCGGCTGAAACCAAGGATATTTCACATTTTCCTGATTCCTTTCAGTGGAATAGATGCTTTAAAAATGTATTTTAATTTGCAGCCTTTTTGATTTGAAATTAATTTTCAGTTAGATTATCTCTATTGACAGAAGTGAATATTGGTTTTAACCCATGACCATCTGCCCCAATACAACATTTCATGAGGATGTGTTCGTCTAGAGGCAACATTTGCTTGTAAAAAAGTAAAAACTGGACTGTTAATATGTAATGTTTGTGTATATATAAGAGAGGAATAACATTCAAAGGCTTTATTTAATGAAAACTAGCAGATTTCCACAAAACCTAATGGGCCAGATAAAGCAGATGGGACACGGGCCAGATAAGAACACGCCAAATTGTGGCCTGGACCAAGAAAAAGGGGCAGATCAAGGATATTTAAATATTATTTTTTTCTTTAAAGCCAAATTGGGATTTGTTTGACATTTTTACCAATTTCAAAAGGAATAAATCTTGGATCTTAATGATTAACTTGCTGCGGCTGGATTGAAGTTGTGGTTTTTGGTCTCTGGTGCAGTTATGTGCTCCACTGAGTGCAAATCTAGTTTGTCATGTAAAGATGCTTGTTAGGAATCAACAGGCAGCAACAGAACCATGACACGATCTGTGTCCTGAAGCCGGAATCAAAACACTGACACTCACACTGCACAGCTGCCATTTTGAGCCCGTCCATAAATGAACTTCCTGTACTCAGTGCCCTTCTGTCAAGTGTGTGTAGGTGTACAGTGTTGTGTGTGTGTGTGTGTGTGTGTGTGTGTGTGTGTGTGCGTGCGTCACTGCGGCTCACCGATGGTGCAGTGTTCACCCGTCCAGCCCTGGTGGCAGTCACACTTGCCCTCTCGGCAGACTCCGTGGTCGATGCAGCGTGGGTGACAGTCCCTCTGCTCACATTCTGGTCCTGTCCAGCCTTCCTCGCAGTGACACATCCCGCTGATGCATGAGCCGTGGGGACCACAGTCCACCACACACACCTCTGTCGGGGGGGAGAAAAAGCCAAGGAGACATGAAGCTTCCGTTTTGTGTGAAAAGCTAACTTTTTTTTCTCCTTTGCCGGAATATTTTTTAGATATTTTTTTCATTTTGCAAAAGATTGATGCGTCTGCCAGTGAAGAAAAATGCTCTGATGTTTGCTGAGACGTGTTGGTTTCTTTAGTCGTGAGGCAACAACTGCAATGTGAGATAATATTTCATCAAAAGAGGCTGAAAATTACTGTCATCTATTAAAGGAAAGTTTCCGCGGCATCATTTCACATGGAAAATATCATAATTTACTGCCTCCTCTCCTGCTTTATGGATCTCAACGGATTTGTCTTGTACGCAATTCGGTTTTTGAATAAGTGTCGACTGGGACACAGTTGACGTGAAATGACGGAGCATTGAAACTCTGATGAAACAGAATTTGCAATCAACTTTTATTCAGACGCCATTTTACTTCGACACAGAATGAATAATTTAGAAAAAAAGGGAAACATAAGGGGACAACCTCTATATAGTATCATATTATTAACCATATATAACCTGGTGTTATTAATACTGTGAGTTAAGACCACAGGCTGTATATAAAGATGGACGACGTGTCTCCACTTCATCCCACTGTTCAGATATTAAGTATCCCAGATGCACAGTAGCGATCGTGGGATGGAGCCTTGGTATCGAGGTCCCAGTAACCGTAAGTCTCGGCTGACAAATATGACATTTCAACCCGTTTTTATGGCATCAAATAACTGATAATAAATAATTAAATGGTAAAATGGGCTGTATTTTTACATTGCTTTAACAATGCTTGACAGTATAAGTCGCATTCAGCCGTCGGGGGACTCTGCGATTCAGTGTCTTGCCTAAGGACAGTTTGGAATGCGGAATTGAACCAGTTACTTTATAGTCAGTGGACGACCCTCTCTACCTCCTGACCAACCAATCAAACCAGAAAAATGAACACTTGGGCAGATACCAGTGTGATAAGGACTAAAAATGACAAGAACCATGTTTAAGTTTTTAGTCTCTTAGTTTGACCAGTGTCCCGTCCACTAACACGGAGCAGGTGGGTGGGTTTATGACTTTATGACAAATGGCTTCACTTTCTGGGACACGCCTGCTCCCTGAAAGTGAAGCCAAAGGGGCCTGATCTTTATATTCAGTCAATGGTTCGGAGAATAATAAAGAGCCTTAAATTCTCAGCGCTTGACATTTAATGTGTAAATTCTGTTCCGTGTAACACAGAGAGAAACAGCAGCGGGTCCTCGGAGGGCTGTAAATCCAGTTTAAAGGAGCCTGTGTTCGAATGCACATCGAGGAGATAAATCTCAATGTGCCGCATCAAAAAGAAACAGTTTACATGTATTTCATGTCAAATGAAATTCTGAACGACTTTAATTTGCTTTTTCATGAGTCTCACAACCAGCATCTGAGCCGGCGTCAATGCTTATCACACAAAATGTAAGTAAACTCGGAGTAATTACGCTGGAATAATAGTGAAGGAGTTTTTGCACAGGCCAGTTTAATTGCTCACGAGTGCAGAAGCCGTAAAAAAAATGAAACCAAAGCCTCCATCGCCGGGAAAAAAAGTCAAAACTCACAGCACAAGAACAATAAAGCACAGCAATTACCGTGTGTCTGAAACCTTCTGCAACAACTCGTTTTCAGCTTTTACATGTTCTGAAAGCTCATTTGCATCGAGCACATGGGCGGACGGCGGCGAGGGGTTGTGGGTTTGAGCAGATTCTCAGTCTGGGCTCAATATGTTTTCCTCAAGTGCTCGAGCAGCTGTGAATCTGCGCTATGTTCAGAAAGGTAAAAAAAAACTCAAATGATTAAACCCACGGGTGGTAAGTAAATCAGGCTGTACGAGGCTAAAACTGCCGCTCGACAAGCTGCGGCTGCTCTCGTGTGAGGACGGGAAATGTTCATTTGCTGGAAACCGAGAGCTTCTATCAAAAGCTTCTGAACCAGTGAAGCCGCGACAATAGCCGACAGTGTGCTGGAGGAAAGTAGCTCAAGTACGTCCTCAAACGCTAAGAGACTGGATGCTGCAGGATGTTTATGGAACCTCTTCACTGGAAAGTTTCCGACTCTTTGACAAACTTCGGTCGGGGGAAAGGCAAATTAGCCAAAGAAACACGGAACAAGTCAGGGATGAAATATGTACAGATTTGACTCATGTATTTTTGATTATTTTCTACCACTGCTTCACTCTCATCCCGTTTATCCAGGCTCTTTTCCCGCCGCCTGTTTCCAGTTCTGTGAATAGAGTTTTTCTTCGATTGAGAGACCTTGGATGGTTCTGATTAAGTCGAGCCGACACTGTAGAATATTAAGCGTGCCTCTGGAGGGTAGTCATTAGATTCCAAAGGGATACCTCCTTCCCATAGAATCTATGCAATCAATTTTTCATTAGTGCAAAAGTGTTTATCTGCCTTTAACATGCCCCTGACTCGCGCTGGATAGGGGTTGTGTGTGGTCGATGCATGCTGTGCGCTTGTTAATTAAAGTTTATTTAATTGAAGAAGAGCTGCAGCCTTAATTAAGAAGGAACCCTCCCTCCGCCCAGGTGGGTAAACTCCCCAACTTTCGGACGCCGTCGAGGCCGGACGCATCAGTTCTGCTATTGACAGGCCCGAGACGTCTCGCTGAGTGAGAGGCTTGTGTCTGGAATATCCAAAAGATTTAACTCAATAACAACTCGCTTGGCTTTGAAGAAAAAAGAAGCAAAATAATGCAACACACAACAGAAAGAACAGAAAGAAACTGTTCACCAAAACAATCCTTCTTTCTTTGGGCTCGGACCAAACGGGCCGCCTGCTGCTTTTAAAAGGTCTGCACGCGCATCTATCACATCACGAGCACCATCCAGCCTCCTTATGCTTTAATTTTTCAATTGAATTTCAGCCAAGAGAAATTTATTCGACAGCTTCTAAACTGACAGAAACAAACTGCAACTCCGGCTTTTTAAATGTTCGACCCGTGTGCGGCTGCTCAGGGTGTTTTTTTTTCTCCCTCTGGGTTTCGACCCAGAGAAGGATTCCTATTCTGCTAAAAAAAAAAAAACAGCGCATAAATTAGCTGAATCTCAGGGAAAGATAACAGATGGGAGGGGTCGGCCTCTGAACTAACATGTCATCTACCTGTGTCGAAAGGCGAACTCTCTGAATACAAAGCAGGTGATGAATGAAGAGGCTCTGCACCGAGGGAATACACGATTGTCTCCTCTCCTCTAAATATATAAATTACCAGAAGAAATTAGAGCACGACCCATATGGACTTTCAGGGTTATAGCTATATTGTCTAATATAAATGTAAAAAAAATTGGCAATGACGATGTTATTAAGCTCTTATGACAAATAAATTCAACTGATGCTTGATATTTTACAGATTAACCATGAATATGTATTATAAATAACTAAAATGGAAATGTAACCCGATCTATTTTGCATTGTTTCTTTTTCAATGTTCATATTGGGAAACATAAACACAGAGAACGATTTGTCTGTGAAAAGAAAAAAATCTCTGCTGCGAAACGAATGTTCACTTTTGAAATAAAAGACGTGCGAGGTCACACGACATGTGGAGGAAAAGCTTTGTCGGCAACATTTCCTCCGTCATTCCCACACGTTCTACAGGTGTTGATTACTAAACTTTGGGGGTGTGATCCCCCGCGGGTTTGATTTATTTAGTCTGAGACATAATGAGGCTGTGGCGTTCTTGTTCATTCAGGTTTCAAAGTGTCTGCAGCCAAATCCAAGTGAATCACAATGCAGGGATTTGCTTGACGATGGACACGTGATGGGGACGATGCTCATTAATCCACAGACAACACAAATGACAGAGTTAAATGAAGAGGGAAATTATCTTCTGTTGACGTCAGGTCTCGTTACTGAAGCCAAAGACTTTTCTAATTCACCGTCTCTGGTGAACATGGAGTGTTAAAAGCTCACAGAATGCACGAGGAGGATATGAGTGTCGGAGCAGAATGAGGTTTTGCCAACGGTCCTTTATTTAGTTCTACATCACTCTCCAAGCCTGAGTGACTCGTGGCTATCAGAAGTCAGCATCTGTCGCCTCACACCCCTGAAAGTGTCTGAGTTTTGCCCTGTGTGCTGGCATGGCCGGAAGCAGGATATTGTTTTTGCGCGTGTGTGTGCGTGTGCGTGTGTGTGTGTGCGTGTGCGTGTGCATGGACCGATTTTCCCCTCACTTATTGGAATTAATACTTTGAAGGGCATCTCCACATGATTACCTTTAGAAGCCGATGGGTCAAAAAGGATATGGTGCGAAAAACACATTTTGCAAGATATCTCCGCACATTATAGAGATATAGAGAAACAATCTAAAAATTATATAATCAGAAAATTTCTCCCCATCATATGATGTCATAAGTGACATCATATGATGAAGTCAGAAAATCATTTCATGCATAGTTCAGAAATGAATGTTTTCCAGGTTTCTCTGCATCTTATCAGACTATAGACAATAACTAAAGCTTATATAGATCAAATGATAAATGATCATGGTAGAGTTATGTCATCATGACGTCACTCTGAAGTCAGAAAATGACGTCATATAGTGAAGTAATGCAGTAACGTCTGCAACCAATAAGATGATAGACACAATCAACCAATCATTCATCATCATACAGTATAAATTACGTCATGATGTTGTTAATAACAAATTAAATTATTACAAAATAAAACAGATATATACACGGCATGTCTGTGGGATAATCTCCCCTCCGAGGCATTTTTAGATTTTTCCTTTACACTTTGTTTCATGTTGTCACTTCCATTTACTTAGTTTCACCAACTTACAAAAATAACTGAGACCCTTTAATGCATCTTGGTGTGTGAGAGTTGACACATTTAAAATGGATGTTCTCATCAGGATAATTGATCCAAATTGTTTAGATAAGAGACGAAGTTTCAAATGTGCTTAATGCAAAGACATCACCATCACAATACTTCCTCGTCTTTGTAACTTTCTCGTATTTCCCATCACACCAAAGTAAAACTTCAGTGGATGTGATATAGGAGGCGATTAACCTACAGCTTATAAGACATAGTGCTGACAGGACTGTAACATACAGCCCATCACTCACTGGATGGGACACATCAGTCACTCAGGCTTCCATTCATCATCTCTGGGGAACACACACGCACGCACGCACACACGCACACACACACACACGCACGCATGCACACACGCACACACACCTGAGAAAACACGAGGAAAATACTGATCAGACTGTCGATACTATCCCCAGAGTTTAGTTTCGTGACACGTTCATGTGAGAAGACAAATTGTTACTAAATCTAAATTTTCACCAAAGACATATATTCACCAGCGATGATGAATTACCTCCAGTCATTAAAAAACCAAAGCATACATCACATACTCTGAGTTTATCTTGTGTTTTGAGTTGTGTAACTAATTAATATTTATTAGTTATTATATTATTAAAGAGGCGGCTACATGTTGACATGTTTTGGAATAAATAAAATAAAATAACTCCTCGTTACAGAGACTCAAACTTCATCTGCAGAAAACAGTAAAAAAGACGTTTCAGACGTGACTGCTGTTTGAACGGAGTCAGTGGAGCAGATCAAATAACTGCACTAATGCATCAATACATTAATAAATCAAAGTCCTCAAATGAAAGATTACAGCTTTAAGTAGCTTAATATGCCCTTTAATTCCTTTAAAGCCAATGTGTAATGTGTATATTTTCTATTAATTTCTTTCAATAAACAAAGAACGTGTGCAATCAGAATATTTATAATCATATTAGAGCTGAAAACAATTTGTTGATGAATTTATTTGTGAGTTAATTGTTTAAGTCTTTTCAATTTCTGAGTTAACAAACCAAACTTAATCCTTTTTCCAAGACAATATAAAGATTTTTTCGACATTTAATTGAACAAATGAATAATAGAAACGTCATTTAATGAATCAACAATGGAAACTATTGCAGTTGCAGCCTGGAACCCGACAGACAGTCGACACAGTAGTTGTAAGGGGTGAAGAGACAGTGAGACGTGTTCTGACCTATGGAGCAGTCGGCGCCCGTCCAGTTGGCCTCGCAGACGCAGGTCCCCGAGTCGGTGTTGAAGGTGCCGTGACTGGAGCACTGCTCAGGACAAGTGCTCTTCAGGATCTCGCAGCTGATGCCGCCCCAGCCCGGGTTACAGTGGCACTCACCGTGATGACAGGCTCCGTGACCGGAGCACGCCGGGTCCACACAGTCCACTGAGGACACACAGCGAGGGCGACAGCCGTGTCAGTTTACCACAAGCAGACAGCATATCAAACCTCCTTATTTACCTCGACCGCTGAAACTGCGCCACCGGCCAAAAATCCCATTTGGAGGGGAAGTGCTTCGGTGCCAGATGATGGCCGGTGAGCTGCAGCCTCGCATTTTGTGCCACGTTTCATTGGTGGCTGGTAGTAATTTCCTACCCTATATTCAACTTATCTCCTGTGTGGTGCATTACGGTGTACTTCCAACACACTGAAAGCATAATTACGCCCCATTACAGGCAGGAGGAAAGGAGCACAATTAGAGTCTAGACAGATATAATCAATTACTATTAACAATTTACAGATCAACTTGCTGATATAGGTTCATAATTGGCAATTATGAGCAACATAATCAACCCATTACTAACAAGGGAAATTTTGCGACAATGTTATTGTGCTTCCTCTGGAGCTGATTGCTCTGTGCATTTCAGTATCTGCCTGGACACTGATATTGATTATTGAGCTGAACCAATTTGTCGCATCGGAGCCCTTGTGTGCAACATATTCAAGCTCCTCATGCCAACGTTTCCCAAACGATTTCCCTTTTTAAAAAAGACAATATTCTCATTGAGTGAACTCAATATCCTTTTACATGTGAGGTCACCGACCCGCACGTGTAAATCTGAGCTGATAATTGCCTTTTGTCTGCGCAGGGATCAATAACGTTAAATGAGCTGAAGTGAGTGGGGGGGGTCGACGAGAAAGACGAAGAGGGAGCGGACCCTCCTCAATAAACCGAGGAACAGATGTCATTGACGGATCGATTTTAACATGGTGTCTTCAGCTGTGGCACATTCCAGCAGGTGACTGCATCAATGGGCACCGAGCAATCAGTTCCAGTCTGCGCCCTCATGTGGTCTCGACTCCAACACGCGGCTAATTGATACACACGGTGTCAATAACAACATCCAGAGCATTATCTGCTCAGCGGAGTTGAAAACAGCGATTGTCTCACCGATGGACTGAGTCGATTCCCCCCGAGCTCAAACAGAAATGAGTTGCATCTAACTGCTTCACACCCAATGGGGATGAAGAGTTTTTCTTTATACCTTGTTCACAGTTGGATCCCTTGTGGCCCGTGTTGCACACACAGCTGCCCGCCGCGCACAGGCCGTGCCCCCCACACTGTGGATCGATGCACTGGGAGGAGGGAACGTCACACTCGGTGCCCTTCCAGCCGCTGTAGCACTGGCAGCGCCCCCTGGTGTACTGGCCGTTCCCGCTGCACAGGATGGGACAGGAGGCTGAGGAGAGAGTTAAACGAGTCGTCTCAGATCCATCAAGGGGATCGGGGTCTATCTGTGCTTTTCTTAAACGGAGGTAAAACGTTTAAATAAATCCAATGAAAAAGAATTCATGAGAAAATTCACACTGTAGCTGTGGGTCCATTTTTGATTCAACGTGACAAAATACACATATTTTACAACTTTCTCGGCGACATTGTGTAGATTCTTTTCAAACGTTCCCGATTTATCACTTTACAAACGTCTCGCTCCATTATAATGGAGATGAGCCATTTCTAACAGGAATTTCTCCCCTGTTCCTCGGTGCATTTCAAAGAAACACATTCCAACTGTTTTCAAAAGGACATATTTTTTTCAAAGTGGTTTTAACAAACGCAGCCGGCCCACGTATGTGGATGAGCAGGAAAAACTAGTTCCTGAGGTCGATACAGATATTGACAGCCACTTTTAATTGTGCTAGATTGTAATATGCTTTGTCGTTTTTTTCATTTGTGTATTTGTATACTGGTGTCTGTATCTTTTACTCGTACTGTCAGTCTCAGGTTCTTTTTCTTTTATTTCTTTTCTTTTCACTTCACCATATTTGGTATGGTTTACACAAATGTTCAATAATGTGCTCTGTCCCTTTCAAATAAACCAAATACATCTACCTGTGTTGATGAATACATGTACAAACAGTACACATAGTACACACAGTTCTCTGTCAATGTTGACACTGTTTCTAAATTCCCTCAAACAAAACATTTTGACATTTCAGTGCTGACTGCCTGGAGACCTGTCGGCTGACACATCTATCAGTCCCAGTTCATCTGCAATAAAGTATCATACTGGCTGATATATACGGCCCAGAAGATGTATTGGTCCCGCTCTGCCAAACACAGTTTGAGGGGGAATAAGAGTAATATTTTTCTGTTTGTTTTAATCTTTGAGCGACAAAAACAAAACTCCATCCGTCCTCCTTTTGTTCTGGTGGAGCAGAAAAACTTTACAAACATAAAACTTAACATGCTCGGCACACAAGTACAAAATTAAGCTCATCTTAATGTGTCCTGTTGTGGAGCTTCTACTGTTCTTGTTTCAGGTAAAACACCACAAGCTACATTTAAAGCTATAAAATTGCAATACAAACACAATTTAATATCAGTATTATTATTTTTATAAATAGGCATCGGCAAATATGTAAATCTATGTTCCGATCTGATGCCACGTCTTTGAAATGTATTTGATTAACTCGGATAAAACCGGTATTTTCTTTTCCCAGAAACCTCTCTTTCTTTGCCGACTCCAAAAACAGCAGGCGCACTTTACTGCCACTGGCCGATGCAGTTTGAAGAGCGGCATTCAAGAGGATATTGTGTATTCTTAGATCCATTCATTGGTTCCACTTGTTCTGACTGTCAAACTAGATAATAAATAAGTTCTATTACATCCATTCTCTGTATTGAATTTGTTTTTCTAATGGTTTGACCTGAGCCAGGACATACAGCTATCAAAATACTTCACACACTGCATATTAAATACACCAGTATCGCATCGGTTCAAAGTCCAGATATCAGAATCAGTATCTTGGAGGGTAAAATGCTAACGGAAAATCCTCCCGGAGAAAGATATTTTAAAACAAGGGGTCAACTAACCCTTTCAAATCATTTACTGAACGGACAGAATAGGAAAAGAGGAGCTTTATAATTACCTCTGGAGCAGTACGGCCCAATGAATCCTGGGAAGCAGTGACACGCTCCCGCCACACACTCTCCGTTCCCGTAGCAGTTGTGCGTGCACTCCATGACAGACTCTGTGGGTGCAGCAGTTACAATATATTAGAGTCACATTATACCAAATCGGAAATTCCCCTTTGACAACTGTACAGTTTTTTAAAGAAATTCTGCAAGAGATATACCAACTTTTCTCCCATCGCCCCCCCAGCGCTGCATAACTCGAAGCTTTCTAAGCATCTCTTATCTGAAGCGCTGGAATCAGGCATGGCATATATTTACAGCTGTTTGTCCATGTCCCACTAAGGTCTAAGCTTCCATAACATGCATGCTGCTGCCCGACTCTTACAATCTGAGCCATGTTAAGCAAAAGCCACACAGGCATTTCATATGAGACCAAGTAATTCCATTTCCTTGACACAATTTCCTTTCCTCCCGTCTCCTCTTCCGCCTCAACCCCCCCCCCCCCCCCGAATGACTGATCATGCCAACACAAGCCGTGCAATCTCCCGAGTGTTTACAGCTCAAATCCCCTCTGAGTTGAAGTTAATCTGACACATCCTGCAGACAGATCTTGTGTCCATTGAACAGACCACTGCTCATAAAGGGCACCCCCAAAAGACCGGGCCCCTCATTTTGATCGGCGTTAAGAGGGCAAACTTTTTTGTTATTACTCAGGCGTGTATTGGATGTTCATTGAGCCGGGTGGTGGACCCAGGCAATTTTGACCCCCGCACATCGATACCTTCATATTCGTGGAGCCGGATCAATGGAGGTCCCAGAAGGAGACAGAAAAATAATAAATAAAAAAAAAAAACCTTAACTCAACCTTAGTGTTTCTGCTAGCTCAAAAACCCACAAGGAAATTTCACAGACTTCACAACGCTGAAGAGGTTGTTAGGCGGGAAGGATCAATGCCGTGTATGGTCTCGTGTTATAGTGTCGAGCACAATAATCCACAACCCTCAGGTGAGAACCTAGATCTGCCTCCTGGGGGGGGCACGCAAAGTTTGTGCGGCTGCCACAATTTCCCAACAACCTTCCTGTTTGTCCTTTTCGGGCCCAGATGAAATTAAAATCTACCAAACGTGTCATTACACATCATTCCAATCACACTCATCAGCCGCCGCAGATGTGTGTCCCCGTACCCTGGATGATGGTGTTGTAGGACACCGCCTCCACGCTGCGTCCGTCGTTATAAAACGCCAGGTGCCACACGCCCGAGTCCAGGTACTGGATGAATCCGGCCTGGTGGACGCTGACCGGATGATCCAGCCTCGCCCTCGTGTCCAGTTCGCTCAGACTCCGGTGCTCTTTGGCGATGAGCCGGCTGCCGTCCAACAGCTCCACAAAGTCGTACTGCAAAAAACAGCAGGCGGAGCAGATTCAAGCAGATGCAGATGACAGTTGTGTTAATGTGGGTGTAATTGAATCAGACGGTGAAGAGGAGAGAGAGTTCAAAAAGTTTTGATTTTCTTTCTGCTCCTCTGGTGATTTTTCCTCACAGCCCGAGAGGAAAAATCTTCAAAGTTGTGATTCAAGACACAAACCACAGCAGGTTGTGTACACAGCAAATATTGGAGTCTAACAAATGTTGATTTTTCTGTGACAGTTTTCTTTTTTTTTTTTTTATGGGGTTGACAGATGTTGTTGGGAGATTTGTTTGTTCGCCGATAGAGCTGATATGGCTCCAGGGCAAATGCTCCAAATTTTTGTACAGGAATATATTGTAAACTCTGATGGGAGTGCACTTAAGGGGAAGGTGTTTTCATTATTTGTTAAATTAACATTGCTAATGCACTGTGGGGATGCGAGTACTTAAAATGCTGTGTTGTTCAGAGCTGGTGCACCTGCACAAAATACATCTAAAGGATAAATCAAGTAAAAATTAAAAGCTTTTCTACGATACACATCTTTTTATTTCTCTTCTTATAATTAAATTAACAAATCATTGGACTTATGTTGAATGTGTTGTTTTAATATACGTTGTCTCCCTGAGTAGATCCTGGTGAAATACATTCAACTGAAACCCCAGAAACACAATGAATTAAATCAAATATACACTTGTTAGTAACCTCGTTATTTTGTCAATACTAGATGTACAGCAGACAGCAGCTCGTGCACAGTGCACACTCTGTATAAAATAAATATGACATGGTATATTTCTCAAGCTTGCATCTTCTTCCTGATACATGCTGGGAATGCAACTTTAACAGTGTCTCTCTCTCTCTCTCTCTGTGTATATCCATGTTTTCTATTACAAACATTGATTTACGGGATAAACAAGGAGTAACCAGTCATTCCTGCCAAGTGAAGCGGTGCATCTGCTCTCAACGCCGCACCTGCTCAACACCTGAACCTCTTTCCTGAGTGAAGCTGTAAGGGCACAGAGCACCGCAGCAGAAAACCGTGTAACGCACACCGGCAATCCCCCCAACAGGCTACGGGCTGGAGAGCGGGCTCGGCAGATGCAGACAGATCCCCTGGCTGAGGCGGTTGTTAGATACACAGATGCACCGAGCCGATTGGTGAAGGCTCGAGCTGCGAGAGATGTGGTGCACACACACACACACGGGAACTGTAGCTGGTTTGTGGAAGAGTTTTGATTTAAATTCCGCGAGGAGGCTGTTTGCAGAGAGCTTTGATTAACCATCGATTTTTAACTCGCACAAATCTTCATTTAAATTTGACTATTGGCTTTTTTTTTTTTAAAGAGTAGAACATCGTATGAACTTAGAATATAAAAATATAAGTGACGTGTTATTTTAGGGGGTCAGTTCAGCGCGATCGTTACCTCACTGTGGTTTCACCCCCCCCCCGTAAACAGAAAGATCTATTTTGTGCCTTGGGAGGATCCGACACATGCAGGTCACATAAACAGGGGGAAGGAAACAACAGCTCTAAACATGTTCACAGTAATAAAGTGCAGAGAGAGAAATGGGGGAAATAAAATAAGGTGTAATTTTGTTCCCTCTCAAAATAAAATATGGGAAAATTACAGTTTTTACTGACTATAATAATGTCCCCTCCATTAAATAGGAAATAATGGGCAGTGCAAATGCTTGAACTTTTAAAACTGTCTAAAATATGATTTTATTTTGACAATATTGGTGTAATATAGGAATGTTTATCTCAATCGAATTTTGCAGATCTGTTTAGCTTTTTAGCCTCAATCTGATTATTATTCAGTTTTCTTTCCAGCAGCAGGTGTTTTTTCAGCTGAAAGAAGAAAACAAACAAACCTTCACCTCAAATAAAACAACTGAAAGCTACGTTCCTCACGACAAAAGGTAAACACACTCATTTTGCACCTAAATACAGTAGAGGCCAAACCATATGGGTTTCTGGAGGCTGATGCTCATGCAGATATCAGGGACTTGATAACAGTTGGTTGCAGTTTTAATTTCAGTTTCAGTGGATATAGAAAATTATGACAATAACATTATCCTTTCTGCTCCTGACTACAGTTTGTGGTTTAAAACAAATTGATGGTAGATCACTTACTATAAGCATTGGATTCCTGTTACACTGCTATAGATTTAAAATTATAATGTGATAATTATTGATATTGTTTTTATTGCTCAGCCCTGGGGGAGGAGAAATGTCAAATACGGACTTGTTATTGATATTTTTTAAAAAACTGTCAATTCCTACGATGCTTTAACACAGATGACAAAGAAACTAAACTGAGGTTTGACAGTTTAACCATAAACCTTATTATAAATAACCATAAATAAAAAGATTAAATAAATAAAAAATACAAATACAACTAAATATGTAGAACTCAAAAATACGAAAATGAACAGAAATGTTTTTAAGTTAAATGTCTGTTCTTCAGTGTATAATCTGTATAATAAACGTTTTCATATTGGCTCATATCAGATCATATGTTGGTAAAAGGCTGATTTGATATTGTGATTAAAAGATATTTTTTCTGAAACGCTGTTGAAATCCAATCAGATCTAAAAAAAAATGCATTAGACTGACATTCATCAACTCCAAATGAATGATGCATAAGTCGGCAGCTATTTGCTAACACACAATTATAACCCAGCTATTTGTCAGCGCTTTGTATCCATCACCTTGTTTTATTGAGGTCCTTTGGCCCCTAGTGGCCATATATCAAACACCGGAGCTCTAAATCAGTATGTGCACAACATCCAGTCTCACAGAAACACAATGGACCTCGGAGTTGTTAAAAGAACAAGACGACGAGGGGGGGGGGGCAGAAAAAAGAAGAAAAATACATTAAAACAGGATTTAGTTCGGAACGTCTGGAATGTGACAAACATGGACCCATGCAATCTTTCAGTTGATTGGCAAACAACAGGAAGGAGAGCATCAAGAGAGGGGAGTGTGAAGTCGACGCTGTGATTTAAACCCCTTTGAGTAGATCAGGGGGCAGGGGAGCGATATTAACCTGGCGGAAGTTGACTTCTTTGTGTTGCTGGCTTCAGGGAGAAGTAATAAAACAGTTCATCCCACAAGCCCTGAACCTCCAGGCCAAGTGCATACATCTCGATTAGCTGGTGTGAAAGCGCACCCCCAACTCATCTCAATCCAACAATGCCGGCGAATAACAGGCGAGAGACCAAGCGTGGAGAGACTGGCGGATGCCTCACGGAGGGAGGAGGAACACTCGGAGCCTGTAAATTCTTCAGACTTTAGATTGAACCAACTTAGTCTGGTACTTGATAACAACTGAGCAGGAATTCCTGAGTGGAAAGAAATACAAAAGTTTGCTTGGTTCTAACTTGTTTGCTTTGTATCAGGACAGACAGACACTCGATAGCAGATGGAGGAAGTCTATACGGAGGTGGAAAGACTCTTGTCTTGTCAAGCTGTGAATAAGACTAACAGTCAATTTCTCTCATTGGGGTCTTTCATGCTCAGTTAAGTAAATGCATTGATTTGTGCCCGCGGTACCTGAACTGAATGTAATTTAGAGGTAGCCACAATGGACACCGAGTCCAGCATTGACAGGTTTGAGTGTCTGTGTAACAATCGGCGGAGACATAAAAGTAGTGTCTGGTTAATTAGTGCCCGTCGGTCTTTGATTTTTGTTGAGCTTCCTTCTTTCACCTTGAAAGCGCGAGGCGGCTCACCTGTTGTCAGCGGCATCGGACTTTCCTCCGTCAAAGAGTGGCCCTAACTGTCTACACTTGAGTGAAGCCCATCTTTGCTGAAAGAGAATGTCAAGAAGGTGAAGCTAAGAGCTTTTGCAGTCAAGTGTGGTGGAAAATGGCCATTGTCTGAGTGTCTCCATCACCGTCGCCCGACGTCGGACATTCAGATCCAGAGAAAATGTCATTCAAGTGACACATCAGACATTTTGGAAACACTCCAGTTTGCAAATGGCAGACATTTAGCGGAAGGGGAAGAGAGTGCATGTCCACGCACGGACAAATCGAAGCTGACGGCAGAAACTAAACTGGTGCTCAGTTATCACGGATGCACGTCTAGAATTCAAATGAGGGATCGGATAAGGGAAGATAAAGAACCATTTTTAATAATGTATATTTATAATATTCGATTTTTCTTTTAAAACTCTATAAATCAGTTTTGATTGTACTTATAGAAATAAGCTTCATGCAGAGAGGGAAACGGCCTCTTTTTAACCTTAAAGCTGCTATTAATCAGTTTCTTGTCGAAACAGCTGATCACATGGTTACATTAAATGTAGAAGGGGTCGCATGTAGTGATTAACCCAGAGAGAATTATTATTATCATTAACTCATCAGTTCCCCTCAGCTCCCTGCAGCTTTTCAGGGTTTTCATCACTCCAGTTATTTTTAGACACAGTTGGCAGCTGTTTTCAGAGAGAAAAATATAGATTTTAATTGTTGGTATTGATGAAATAGTGAGATTTAACATTTCAATTGACAGATATTTCCCATTGGAGCTGGTTGAGACCAAAACAGAGGGAAAAAAAGTCAATAGTGGAATTAAAAATCCCTCATCTCTGTATTATGATTATTGATTAAATATATCGATATTATGTTCCTGGCTTTTAAAACCTCCACGTTTACCAAATGAAAACTTAAATAAATAATGGAGGTTCAATGACATTACTTTTACATCCTTGATATGATGCATTTCCTGTTGAAGGTTTATTTAGCCAGACATATTTTACAGGAGAATGAATCATGTGTTAAAGACACAAGCGGTTTCTTTTGATGGGAGGGTGTTCGTGAAATTAATAAATCCTATACTGGTTTCATTTCATGTTTCTCTCACTATAACGAGAAACAGAATTTATCATTATCTCTTTAAAGTTTGTTTTTTACTTTGGGGATAAAACAGCAGAAATGTATGTAACATGCAGCAGAAGCAGAACTAAAGAGAATTATTCCCACTCAAGTGAAAATTTGCCTTTAAATTAAGCTTTAATTTGCCACCGCTATGAACGATTGGTAAGATTGGACCAAATAAGGCTGTAGCTAAAAAACCCTTCTTCCATTAAGGAGGTTATGTTTTCATTAGTGTCCATTTGTCTGTTGTCGGCAGGAATACGAAGAAAATACTGAGCGATTTCCACGAAACTTAGTGGAAAGATGGAACACAGGCCGATAAAGAACAGGATCCGAACAAAGGGGCAGATGCAGCTGTCTCCCAGGGAACAATGCTTAGATCATGACTTTAAAAATCTGACATATTTAGGGAACTAATCTACGAGTGTATTCAATTTGGTGCTGGCTTGATTGAATTTAAGGTCTGTTGGGCCTTGACGGAGATATTTTCTCTGCCTGTGAGGAATTCTACTTTATAACTTCTTCCCTTTGGAGACTCGTTGTGTCGTTAATCTCAGAGACATTAACTCGTTTTTAAAAAGATCTTTTTAAAGAAAGCCTTTACCTGCGTGTGAGTCGGAGCGAGACCCTTTCGTCCGTAGACCCCGATCAGCGCGTTCTTCTGCACCGAGATGTTGAACTTGAGGAAGCGCGGTTGGTCCATGCTGACTTGGGAACGCCAGAACACCCCCGGTGGGACGCTCTGCCCCGCCCTCTTCCCGATGTCGACCTGTCCGGTATCGATGGAGTTGTTCTCCTGGAGCAGCACGGTAGTCCTTCCTTTTAAGACAGACACACACCCCCACCACCATCAGATTATGTAAGAAGGACAAAAACGCAGCTGAGGTCAGACGTCATACATTGATCATCACACTGTCTCTCATGCAATCAGTTAAATCCTTCACATTCATCTCACACACAATATTGCTTTTTGTGTAAATCTGATATCCGGATATCAGCAAATGCTGCGTTTTATCTTTTGCTTGTCAGTGTAATCAGATTCCTTTATTCAAGCAGGAACCGAGACAATAACACAGTCACATCTTTCCCCAAATGAGCAGTGACCGAGCAAGACGGGATTAAAAGTAATGGTTCCCCGCGGCCCATGATGCACTGCTCGGCGGAAAAAAATGACCAGATATAATTGGCTTTTTATAAGACTCCAACAGGCCGCATCTCCCATCTTTTCTCTGGTCCCGGTGACTCATGGAGTCAGGCTCGGCATCAGATAAGGTCTAAATGGAATCTGTCAGATATACTGAGTGCCACCATTCCAGAGCAATAACAGCAAATCAAAACAATTTGGAGAATGATGTCCTTAAACTGTGTCCTTACCGCGCCAAAAGACGGAGGAATGGCCGGTTTTAATATGACTCATGCTCGCATGAAAAACCGTCGCCTGCAGGGTGTTATTACAAGAACAGATTTCATTGTTAGGAAGAAAAATCTTTAAAGCACCTTTAAAGTCATTGCCGTCCAAAGCTGTATTGTCGAAGAAACACAGCCGCGCGCTTTGTTCTACCGCCGGAATGACTTTTAACTCGTTAGCCCGGATGATGCAGAGTCGTCCCGCCACGTAATAACAAATCAACCTTTTGCTCCTGCATCTTGTAAGAAGCATTTTCAGTGTGTGGGGGCCATTAATACTGCAAGTGTGAGCGTATCTGTTTGTGCCAGACCTCGATTATTTACATGCCTCTGTGTTTTGTGTGTGTGTGTGTCTGCGTCACTGTGTGTGTGTGTGGGGGTGTGTGTGTTTGTGTAATGAGGCCATTACCTGTCACTTTAGCTTCAGTCAAAGTGAAGACTGGAAGCCAAGTTTACCTCTGGGGAGAATAATAGCCAGCTATTGATTGCCTTTAAACAGTCCAAAAACCTGCCTCATGCTATCTTAATTAGCAGTACTTATGAGGATTTAAATCTAGCCGAGTTTAAAGAATTGAGCTTTTTGCCCGGCCTACTCAACTCAATTAATGCTTCCATGGCTGTGCATTATAAATACAGCTGTGTGCTCGGAGATTAATTTAGGTGGCTTTTGCAGTAAAGGTGAGCTGAGAGGGGCCCGGCTGCTTGTTGTTGAATACACAATGGTCCCCAAAAAAATTATGATTAGGCTGCACAAAGCCGTCTGGAATCCGCCAATTAGTATTCAGCAGGTGAAAAGATCTCAAGAAACTCTAAAGGCTGACTGAGTCAAGCATCGAACGTTTCACTCTTGTCATTCAGGAGGCTGAATGGTCTGCCGCTGCACTCCGTCGTTCGTAATTGTCATTTAAACCTTTGGGTTTATTTAAAAGTTTGTGCTTTGAGGGTATTTTAACCTTTTAAAGTTTGATTTCCAAAAAAAAAGCATTTATAGCAGGAATCCTCATTTTCTTCATATAAATAGTTTTTTTTTTGTCAATATCACGTCACGCAACCGCTCCACCCCCGGCACGCCGCTGTCAATTTGTTGACTTTATTAATTTCATTTCTGAAAAGAAAGATGTGACCCTGATAGCAAAATATATTTCCAACGCTCAAAACACGGACCAAAGTAAATTACTACAATAAAGAAAAGCAAGACAAAGAATAAAAAAGCAGCATTAGTCGTGGAAGCATTCATACTTCAAAGGCTTATTCAAACGTTAACTAATAATTTATTCAGATGTGGGTCTTTAATTTCCTCACCGTCAGCAGCCAGAGCTGTCACTACGCTCGACTGAGTGGGCCCTGTCTTCCCAGCTCCTCCGTTTTCAAAAGCCGGCTGGTTGTCCAACTCTTGCAGCTGCCAATTGAGGCCGAAAAGGTGCATCGCTGTGAAAAACACACACACACACACACACACACAAAAGAAAAATCTGCGTGGGCTTGTAGAAATGGATAAAAACAAATAAGCAAATAAACGCACAACACAATCGAGCCACTTCAGCTCTAAAGACCTGTGGGAGAGCACAATGGATGGATCCAATGCAGGTGGGGGGGAGGAAAAAAGAACTGTTTAACTTCCAACGTTTTCACTTCACATTTTGTTATTTTTTTTTGCAGCTTCTCTGCCATGGGTGTCTTTCTTTTGTGCAAACACAGCATCGACAGAGACTCGCCAGAGCCGCTTCAATCAATACCCGGGAACCCTGTTGCTCTTGCATGTTTCCTTTGGGAGAGCTGTTCATTAATGTGCCACACAATCAGTTGCTGTATCAAAGCGGAGGAGCAGGCGGAATTTCTACTCTGACACAAAAGCTTCACTTCAGACGGGAGCAGTTCGAGATACAAGTCCTCAACTCTCAAAGTCTGAAACAAGCGGGAAGGACACAGTGGTAGAGCGGCGCCGGTGTGAGGGAGAGGGAGAGGGAGAGAGAGAGAGAGAGAGAGAGAGAGAGAGAGAGAGAGAGAGAGAGACTGGAGAACGTGTGAGTCGGTGCATTGAGTCGCAGCAGCAGCAGGAAGTGTGAGGATAAGATGCTCGTTCCTCTACGTCTCTTACATAACTAAACTGCGCCGGGCTCCCGTTCAGCCGACCTGCTTTATTGTCACGGTTTTGGATTCAATCAAACTGTGCTCACGTTGGTTTTTTTGGGGGGGGGTGGGGGGGGAAGTGAAGTGCCTGTGTGAGCGCAGCGAGACGCCCAATCTCCTTCAAAGTCACCGGGCAGGGAACACGCCGAGGAGGCATCTTGATTTCCGACCATTTGATCTGCGGGTAGGAACTTTTCTACAACACCTGTCGCTCGCTGGGAAGATGGATATCGACTGCGGCAAATAACTCCAGAGGGGGATGTGGGCCCGCGGAGAATATCAAATATAAAAGGGGACCAGAAGATGGAAAAGTAACACAGACCATGTAGCAGTCTGTTAAAAAGACCAGGCGTGTGTTCTCTTCAAAGCCTGCAGACGAAGATACACACAAAGCAGTGTCCTCGGCAGATCAAATAAACAGGTGCCCCTTGAAATCCAATTAACTAATGCAGATTCAACATTGAGTGACAATGTTTAGCTGCCGCCGTTCATTCAGCCAGCATCACCATTACTGTCAGAATCAATTCTCACGGCCGCTGGAGCAAACCAGTAACATCACCGGCAGCAGAAATGAATACTGACTCCTCCATCAATATTTCTGACAAGTCTGACTTTTCTAAATACTCTGAATGGTTTGTTCTGACAGAGCCTTTCGAATGTGAAAACTTCTTTTTTGGTTTATTTTTTGCTCTGAATCTTTTTCGTCCATCCAGAAAATAAGCAACTTCGTGTAATTTGCCAAGAATCAGACACGTCTCTAAAAATACTCTCAGTGCGTTGCCTTGGCCTTGTTGAACTGCAAAACTAATTTTTTAAAAACCAACTTCTCCAAACAGCAGGATGCATAAATATGTCCGTCTCTGAGACTTATATATGTCATCAGAACCAACATGGAGGGTTAGACATGTTGGAAAAATGTGGACGGAGTCGGAGAGACATTTAAAATGCTGATGGAGCTGAGCGCCAGAGCTGAAGCGCCAAAGAGGAAAACAAAAAAAGTGACACATACTCAAAATGGCTGACAGCCTGACATCAAAGCAGGGTAAGTGTTACTTAAAGGATAAAAGGTAACATAATCCTTTTACTAGATAAGAAACGTATATAGTATTATAGTAGCATTAAGTGAATGAAGCTCTTTTAAATGTTGAGAGAGACGTCTGTGTCAAAGCTGACACTAAGCTTTAATAAAGGAGACGTGTATATATATATATTTATATATAAATACATAAATGCATCAGCAACAGTCTGTCATTCCATGTTTCCAAGTCTTTTTTTAATAAAGATGTTTTATTGCTACTGATGAAAATTGTTTTCTTTGCCCAGCCATCTCTATAAATGTATTTATATGTGTGTGTGTGTGTGTGTGTGTGTGTGTGTGTGTGTGTGTGTGTGTGTGTGTGTGTGTGTGTGTGTGTGTATCTCATACGTGTTCATCTTTTTAGCAGAAGTAGTAGATAATTCAGTTTGAAAGTAGTTGACTGACCGACTCACTGACATTTCTTTGCCCTGAGCCGTTGCTGACACCTCGACTAAAAATAAAAACTTAATGTGGCACATTTAGGCTAAAAAACTAAAAAAAGTGCATCAAATAAATGACTTGACACAAGTGTCCTTGTCTAAAAAAAAAAACTGCCTCCACTGGTTTGATTCCTTGTTGAAGACTCCGGTTAATTCCACATGATAAATGCAGAGACTCCCCACAGCTTAATGCACTCCCCTGTATCATCAGCTTCCCAGGTCTGCAGTGGAGAGCTAATTGTGTGTGGCAGTGGGCTCTCGTGTATCCGACACGCCACAGAGCCACAGAGAGCCGTCCCCACTTCACTGTGCTTTAGTACACCAGGGCCCCAATCCCCACTTATCTCATCAACAAATTGCTTTGAGGTGAATAGCCCTCCACTTTTCGAATTAGCATAAGTTATTCCTGCAGCATCGGCCGGTTCAATTAATATTTATGCGCCATGAGCTGTTCTCTTCTTGGGCAAAAACGCTGAAAAAGCTGGCCCTCCAAATCGCAAAATGTCAAAAATGTGCCCTGCGGAACACCTCCACCGACAGAGGATGGGAGGTTGAATTTGTGAGTTCACAACATTGCTTGTCTGAGCTCTGACATCTACGTGGTATTTAGTGAACAGGAGCGTTCACACCTCTGCCCCAAACAATGTCCGGGAAATCCTCCCGGTTTGCTCTCACACAGCAAATTCCCCCCGATCTTGTTCACGCCGTTCGTGGTCGTGTTGTTACCTCTATGGTTGTTACCTGGAAAACACGCTGCTAATTATGCTCCAGAAGAACGGGAGAAAAAATATTCAGAGCAGCGACTAAAGGTGTTAAAAATAGAGACGGGCATAAAAAAGCGTTTCCTGCTAAAATATGCTGATGACACTATTCTGATGGGCATCGTCGCCGAGAATAATTAGTCCACTTACCAGTGAGAGAGGTGGCCCATCTGGAGTGGGAGTGTGCCAACAACAACTTGGAGCACCGCAGCCAAACTCCAAATGATTGAGACAAACATTGTTTTTATGCTGGAACCTGGTTGCACATCTCTCCAGAAAACTTCCCAGGGGGAACTTCTGGAAATAAGCTGCAGAGTTCAGAGCGTGACTAAATCGTTCCCGCTGTGTGGGACAGCATTTCTCGTAAAAAGAAATACTCCCAAGATTGACCAGGACACGGATCTGTTCTGCTGGCCGTGGTGTAATTGAAAAAAAAAAAACTCACTGTCTCTTTGGGATTTCTACTAGATTTTAGCTGAGTTTGTTTTTTTTCCCCACAACACAGAGTGGAGCCGCCCGTATCATCCACTGTTCTCTGGTAACTGCCGGGAACTTAGTGCACCGTGTCAACAACTTCATGAGAACAAGCACTTTGATCAACGAGCCAGAGATTTCATCTGTTTCCAATGGAAAACACACGAATGGAGCAAAAGAGTTTTCCTCTTTGTCTGATTATTAATTTATCCTTTTTCAACACAAGAAACAAAATAATTCAGGCTTCACATTTTATAAGAAGCATATTTTTAGAGCCTGCCTGACTTTTTGGGGCTGAGTAAAAAATGTCTGAAAAAATAAGAACAATAATACATGGTATCGGTATATAGACTGATGAAGAAATGTAATTGAGGCTTTATATTTTACATTCTATCCAGAAGCTTTATTATAAATAAGTATAAATTAAAAGAAAACAAAAATATAACAAATATATTCAATGTGAATTAAGAAAATGGTTATAATCTTTGCAAAAATTCTAAAGATAAATGCACAACTCTTCCGCGTTGTTTATTCTGTTAAATAAAAGTTTTCATATTGGCTCGTATTGGCAGACGCAGACACCAACATGTCTGTGAAAGGTTCATATCGGCAGGATGTCAGTCGCACTCTAATTATTATATTTGTGTTATACTCAAAACCAAATGTCAGACAATAAAAGTCTATTGTCTGTCTCCCTACAAACATTTTGATCAAACGTGTCCACATTGAGGACATTTGTCCACTTTTAAATTTGTTTCTGCCTTTTCAACTTAAAGTTCCAAAAAAAGCCCACAATCTGTTTCTGCTTCCAATCAGAGCCTGGAAGCTGGACTCTGTCCTGATTGGCTCCTTATATCTGAGCAAGCGCTGTAATCTTTCCAATCAGGCGGTTTCCAGAAGTGGAACTGGAAAAAGCCTCACCTCAGCAGGTTTGCCTCATTTGAATAGAACAGCTGCTGTTGTCGGTGAGACGAGGTCCAGATCTGCTTCTCTTTAAATATGTTGAAATAAATAAAAAGCATTTTATCCATTATAAAAAATCACGAGGTATCTTCATCTACAGAACAAATAATATGAGCGAATTTCAAAAACTATCACTTCAGTACAGGTGTGCTTCTATTTTTATTTGCCTTTGCACTAATGGGATTGTGCTTGCCGACAGTAGAAACGGTTTTACAGTGTGTGTTTGCATTGTAGTTGGTTGAGTCACTGCACCTGGCAGGTGAATTGGCGGCGGATGAAAGCGAGAGGAAGTGGTGGAAACACTCAGAGACACCTGAGGCAAGTGGCAGAGGGCTGCATCTGTTAAACACACTCACACATACAGACGCACTCGCCAAAAGTGCGAGTGCATCTCTCTCTCTCTCTCTCTCTCTCTCTCTCTCTCTCTCTCTCTCTCTCTCTCTCTCTCTCTCTCTCTCTCTCTCTCGAATCAGACCAAAAAAATACATCAGAAAGGTCTAAAATTAAATAGGTCGGTGAGTGTCGGGATGGAAATGCTGTAAATGAATCCAATCTGCGAGAAGTGTGAATGACAACAGCTGAACAAAAGCAGCGTCCCTGCTCGTTCTGCCAGTGCAAACCTCGACATACTGTATCTGCCACGAGCAGAGGCGCAAATAAAAATAGCATCTGATTCCCAGACACAGAGGAGCAGTTAAGTTATAAAACGCATGCGGCACATCCATACTAATTTTTACGACGCCAGATCATGAACAACAACAAGTAACAGAACAGTTAAGTCAATAAAGGGAACGTGAATATTGATATTGATATGGTGCATTTATGACCTCTCCTCCAAGAGAGCGCTACCCTCTCTATTCACCAATAAAACACGGGTTATAGGATCTTCCCAACAACGCCATATTTCTCCTTATACAACTGTGTCACATTCCCGCTGCCTCCAAGCTGGATGAATACTTATATATCCGCTCGGGGAGGAAGCCACGGTGTAAAGATTAAGGGCTTGGATGACAAGGGAGGGCATAAGGAGAGATGAATCTGTAACGGGTTTATTGCTGTGGTCAAGATTCTAAAGGTTAGCAAGAAGTCAGCTTTGACACATGCTGTAAAAAATGTTCGAAATCTCTCTCATAGGAAATAATGCCCCAGAGGACAGGGGGAAGAGGGGCTTGGGGGGGGGGGGGGATGACCGAGATAAAAGTGTTTCCTGTTTGACAGAATGAGCAACTTTTGGTTCAAGTACAACAAAGGCTTTGTGGACCAAGGTCTTCTTTAAAGATCAAGTGTTTCGGGGGCTGTTTCCTTTTCTCTTACGAGGGCTCAGCTCCTCAACTTGTGTTTCGTTTTTTGACGTCTCCATCTGTGCTGGCCATTTTAAAACTCCATGTTTTAACACAACCCCCCCCGAGGACGCGAATTGGCTGTCGCTTTGCAAAAAAACGCGATGAGAAGTGTGGGAGTGATGCACAGGCCCCGTCAAAGGGACATAGACAGGGATGTCTTGTCGGGGACTGCACCGGGGCCATGTCTGCATATCCGACTGAAAGCTTAGTCAGACAGACACTGCTGAATCATATCAGGACATCTGCAATTTCTGCAAAAAAAAAAAAAGGGGTAGAGGCAGTGAAATAGAAATACTCCTGTCAGAGATCAAACTTCATACAGATTAAGGAGGTACGCTGGCTCCATTCACTCCAGGCAGCTTGTCTATCATTTGTTCCATTCGGCTGAATGACAAGTCTAAAGATTGTCTAATGTCACCGCGGATAATGGAGTCGTGTACTCTCTCCCTAAAAACTCAAAGAAAACGACTGGTTTTCATGTACTTCGAGCGACAGCATCTCCACGTCGAGACACAACAGCAAATATGAGGCTTCAATATTTACTGGGCACCATGTGTGTGCAGATCATTTACAGCAATTAAATTACATGTTTCATTCCTCAGGATTTTTTTTTTTTTTTATCTTGTCTCGTGCAAGGATGGGATTGCAAGACTATTTTTTTTTTTCCCCACTAAACTCGACCCTCCAGAGAATCCAGATGGAAGTTCGTGTGAACGGAAAACCTGGAACATCTGGTCGTGTGAGTGATTTACAGCCAAGATGTTCACCTCCTGAACTCCTTCCAGACACGACCTGAAACTGGACCTTCTAATGTGGACAGGAGAAGTAACGGCTGAAGGTAAAAGAGCAGCAGGAGTGTGGCCTTTTTAACTGATGAGTTCAACGTGTTCTTAAAAGGTCCAGATGTGGAGTCCGGGGCGGGGGGGGGAACGGTGTAAAAAGATAGAGAGCAAGAAATAAAAGTAAAACATGTGATTAAGAGTTAGGTTTCAGGATATCAGATTTGTAGCGTATGATTATCGTGGGCGAAAGAATTCACCATCGTGATATTATCGCGATATCTTGAAAATTTGTGAAATTAAATTAGTATGTTGGAATGTAAACCAGATGTTTCCTCCGACACAACAGGACAGAAACAGGAATAATTCAACATCTTAAATTCCACCTTCCTTAATGCCATCCAAATGAAAAACAACTTTAATATTAAAATGCATGTATGAGAGATTATTTTTCAGGTAACATCTCGGAATGTGCTTGTTCAACGTGGGACTAAAACACAACCTGCACATGCATCAATTCACACATGGTTCAAGAAAGGAAAGTATTTTTGGTCCTCGCCAATAATAAATCATATCTGAGTAACAACAACTGGGGGCACGCTTTATGCGAGAACTATGAAAATCACCATATAACATATCGCAGCTGTATCAAATTTTACACGCTCCACTGTGCACCATGGGAGATGTGGACTTTTTAAGTTCGCGGCGTGACGAGTGGCCAAGAACCTCCAAGAAAACGTCTCGGGTTTGTGCCACTGCTAAATGCTCCCCTGGAAAAATAGACCGAAGCGTTTTGATGACAATAAAACTATGACTCCTGCTCTTTGTTCTCTCCTCTGTGAGCGTCCTGCTGCGTCGCTGCTGCGTCAGTGCGACATCCACACTTTAGCACACAGGTCAATATCCTTGTGTCCAACCCCCCCACCCGCTCTCACTATCATTGGAAAGGGCAAACACACACTTGTGTGCTGAACAACAAGAGACTCTGATCCTCTGCTGTTTTCCAACCACTCATAAGTAGAACTGATCTTTATGAAAATCTGCTGGATTCATATTTATGTTCCTGCATAAACTGAAGTCAAAACACCACGTTGCTTCATAATCTGAACTTCTGTCTGCAGGAGTGTGTGTGTGTGTGTGTGTGTGTGTGTGTGTGTGTGTGTGTGTGTGTTCATCTCTGTAGCTCCTCACACAACTAACCATCACATTTAATTAGTTATTAATCGATGGTGTGCGATCAGGTTCGTTCAGGTAACTTTAACCCTGATGTCCTGGCTGTGCGTCTCGAGTCGTGTGGCAGGTGAACTGTGTTTAAAAAGTGTCTCATAAACTCTGAGCGAATCAAACAAGCACAAAGTAAACTCCCAGAACTGTTCAGATCCTCAAAACCTCAGATTAGTGTTGGTGTTTATTGTAAAGTGAGCGCAGGTCAGCTCTGATCCTGAAGCAGCATGAACGTAGCGGGAACCCGACAGTTTGAGAATTAGACGCATTTGGGGAAAGTCTTTTCAGAATTAATGAGCAAGATTAAGTCAGTGAGAGGTTATAAAAGACAGTTTCCATACATTTTAGATTTTCCATACAGTTAATCACCCAGTCCTACTACAGCTGGCAGATAATCTTCATCGGCTTCTCCGAGTAGCTGCGCTCGCTGTCTTCACTAAAACTTACCGGGACAATGTGAGGACACAGAAAACCTACAAAACAAACAAACCCAAGGTCCTGCAGCAAGAAATTGCTGTTTTCATGTTGAAAGAAATTGCTGTTTTTCATTTGTTGAAGAAATGTTTGCAATGATCTGGTTACAACAAAATACTCACAACTTTGTGGAAACTTTTGTAAAAAAACACCTTTTGATTCTTTTCATCAGAGGAACCGTGTGGGCTTCAAAGTTAGGAAGTCGCCATTGTTAGTTTATGATGCTGGTACATTTCTTCATATTTTACACAAGTATGTGTAAAATGAAAAGAAAGAATTGTGCAGAACACATAAGATCAATAGGATCTTGTGTGTTTATGAATGTTGCTAAACTCCACTGCATTACATTACAGAACAATCCCTTATTTTTGTCTGGTAAACTTAACAATGTTAAATTTCTTTTTTCCAATATGAAGCGACGCGTGCAAACTAGTTCAAAAAGTCAACTCGAGCTGCACTGCTTCAATTTTTAACTGCACAATCCTCTGTCATACACACCCTCCCAATTTGTGGCCTATTTAAACTGCAAAGGTTTCCCATCTCTCCCATTGCTTGTCAAGTTTCAGTTTTGCTGCCGGTGGATTCAGCCCAGCATCCACCTGTATAGACTCCAACAGGGGGTTAAAGATATTTGCTTATAGACTCAAAATATATTTCGAGTTGAATTCAATAATTCAACTAATTAAGAAACTAACAGAGAAAAGGGTTTTTCAATATGTTTGGTTGGGAGGTAGAGCCAATCCAAGCTGACACTGGCTGAGAGATCTGGCTCATCCTGGACATGTCACCCTGACTATGGAGAACATGTGAACTCCTCACAGACAGACCCAGGCCAAACCGGGAGTCGAAACAAGAACCTTCCTGCTCCGAGGCGACAGAGCTAATCACTGCACCACCGCGCCACACTTATAAGTCTCATTAATATGATAATACCCGTTCCATAATCTCTCGTGCACTGTTTCCTCTGATCTTGTAATCTGGTTTTGTCTAGTGAAAACTATCCTCGTGTTCACGATGCAACCAGAATCTAAATCTGTTAAACATCAAAGCCTTCCTGGTTGTGAACACGGTCTTACCTATGCAGTAGCAGAGGATGATCGACAGCACCGCAGCTATGCCCACAGCGATCATTGCGGTGCACTTCCACGAGCAGTGTTTCGGCGACTTCTTGAACTTGAAGGCCCCTCTGGACAGGCTGTTCCTGGGCAACGGGCGCGCCGGCGTGGAGTAGACGGCCCCCGTCGCCATGGTGTAGCCGGGGGCTGCCGCACCGAAGAAAGGCGTCGTTCCTGTGCCCGTCTTAAAAAGAAAATGCCTGCAAAGGACGGGGAAGAGAATTAGGAGGAGATAAATTATATAGGAAGACATTTATTTTCATTTACTTTTCCTAGATTTGTTTGTATTTCTAGATGTGTTAGTATTGTCTTTATGTTTGTTGACTGTGCACTTTTGTTTGCTCTCTCGCCTTGAATTGCCCCTTGGGTGACAAAAAAATTAATGATCGTTTCAAACAGAATCTTAAAAGTCTGATTCATGAAACAACCTCAACTCCAAGAAATCACATTTCTATACAAGTGCAACAAAACGTACAAATTGATGGATTAAGTTTTCTATTCACGTAACAAGGAAACACCATTAAATTAAATATAACCTAATATTTTAAGTGAAATGTTCATAGACACTGTTTATTTTCAGCCAAAATATCTTGTAGTACAATATCCACATGTAGTGAAACTCTTGGTTAAGATTTGGGAAACATTGTGACCTGCTTTAATACAGAACAAAATAATACAGCACATCCTTCCACAGTGTAACTCCCATGTGAATCAGACTGCAGGAGGCACTGGGTTATATTCTAATATCCAGTCTAATCCTGACATTGGAGGAGGTTAACAAAAAGTACCTCATAAAAACAATCATCTCCCACTTGCCCTTTTACAACTGGGCCTTTGCTAATAGCCCATTATACCTGGGGTAATTAAGAGGGTTTAATCAAATGCACTACGGAGTGATCGTCCTATTAACTTTTAAACCCCACGTGAAAAGCTCTTAAGTAAATGAATTAAGCCTTGTTGCCACTCTTGCCACTACTTATAGATTAATACCCAAATGCCTCCAGGCTTATGGGGACAACCAGGGAAATTGGACAGATTGACCATGCATCGCAAATGCTTCTTACTGTCTGGAACTGTAGAGTTTTCACCGCTCGGAATATTAGAGCAAAGAAATATTCATTTATTATTTATTACCAGTTATGTAGCCTTTTTGAGTGGATAACTCATTTATTTTCTTAGATAATGGATACATCTCAATTCAACTTTCAAATTCTGCGTTGAGTTGAGCAAATGCTTGACTATAAAACACGATGCGTATATATATTTTTTAAATTTTGGCATTTATTTTGTATTTTGATGGATTCAGTGAAGGACAGAAAGTAAACAGGACAAGAGAGTAATTAAATATTTGAGTTAAATAAAACTTCATATAACAAAACTTCCATTATTCAGTTGCCTTTTCTTTACAACCTTTTATTCAGCCTGATATTGTCTCGTGATTCTGTTCACGTCCGTCATCGTTTTATTTTATTTATCTATTTCTTCTTTTCTGCCCAATCGTCTGTGTCTTTTTACTGCATTTGTCTCTTGGCCTGGATTTAATTCTTCTTCTTTGCTTCTTATCGTTTTAGCGCTCTTTCCTTTCCCTTGATTGTAAAGCACTTTGGCTCAACCCCTGTTGCTTTCAATGCGCTACATAAATAAATCTGACTTCACCATCGCTGTTGTTTTTTTTCACCTGAAAGAAACTACCCTGTTATTACTTCTCAGTTGGGGGAGGTTAAGTGCCTTACTCAAGAGCACTTCAACACCGGGTAAATAAAGTAGCAAGGGATAAAAATTCACTTCCTTGTCCAGACATTCGCCCCAGTGATCAGCAGTTACCAAAATAAAAGTTAAAAGTTCTTTAGAAACTGTATGTGAGGTCAGGTCAAGGAAAAGAGAAGAGAAAAAAGCAATCAGAGAAAAATCTGCAAATTACTCCAGTGATAAATTCCCAAAGCAGCAATTAACAAATTCTTGAAGAAGAGCAAAAATATATTTAAATGTCAGTTTACCCAAACAAATCTGGGTTGGATCATTACTTTTATTTTATTTTTTGAGAGGAAGGAACAGAGAAAGCATGTTTCTTTCCAGTTTTCTGTCCTCCTCTAATTTATGTAACAAAAAAAAACAACCTTACACGTTTCACACAAGTCGTGCTTCATGTTCTATAGATTCCAGCAGGAGTGAGTTGCCGTGGTAACAGCTAATTTAAATACACAGATAAACTGATAAGGCAGTGTTTGCTCATCAATTATTTGCGTGGCATCTCTGAAGTCTCGGTTTGAGTTTTGTCAAGGTTTTTCTTTCCTTTTTTTATTTTTTAATCCTGCCGGTAAATCTGCAGTAAAAGAGCTTGAGAAGAGCTCATTAGTGTAATAAGTGCACAATCTGAAGCCGAGCATTAAGGATTGGAAATCCGTGTAGTTCCCTGGTTACAGGATGGTTACGGTGGGTCAACAAGCTTTGGGGGAGCTGCACTTCAAACGGTTTCGACGACAACGACGCTCCTTTATTTTGGACTAAATGTTTCAAAGTGAAGTTAATCACATGTTAGTTTAATGCAGATTTAAGAGATGTCAAAGAGGGGACACGTCAGAAGAAGGATTTCAGTCATGCTCTCTGGTATTTCAGCTACTTCCCCCATCTCCTGTGAGGATATATCTCTGAGCGAAATCCTCCTCTGATCAATTCTTGGCTAAAAAGAACAAATGTCAAATTTGGATTGTCTGGCTCCTCGATGGGCCGATTGACACACGCTGCCACGGACAGACTGCGATTCCATTTAAAGGTTACGGCGTGGCACCGCTGGAATGACAATGCTGCGGGCGTCTACAACCCCGAAGAAGAAAAACTGGGATTCTTTAATCTGGAACAATCTGTACTCTAGCTGCGGCAGCCTCTGTAATGTGCAGTTGGATATGAATTGAGGTCAAAACTGGCAAGACGTAGGAGGCGGCAGACGTGAAGTCAGACACAGGCAAATAGACACCGCTATCGGGGGAGTTAAGTGTAAGTGGATGCAATCTGATGAGGTGGACAAGAAGCGACGAGGACATGTGAGTGTGTGTGTGTGTGTGTGTGTTGGCAGGGGTATGCACTCTATTTGGGGAGGGCGAATAGCTATTGCAAGTTACTGAGGATTTCTGGAAACAGTTTAGCCTGTAAATGAAAAATCTACCTGTGCTCTTATTTACCCACGAAGTTAGTACATGATGTTCCCAAGTCAGGGTCACCTGAACTAAAAACATCAATGACTCATCTGTAGTGGAGCTGCAGTGCTACAGAACACAGGAAGTCGGAAAAAAACAAATCAAATGCCAACAACCTATCTCACCATGTTTGAAAAGGGGGGGAAAGATGCCCTGGATCTGCCCAAAGCCGGATTTGCTCAAAGAAAGAATAGAATAGAAGAGTGCATATCTCTGTAAAGGCCCAAAAGTCACTGAGATTCAAACAAGCTACAAAAAACAAACTATCAGTCCCCTAAATATGCTTAATTTTTTTTCATGCAGGCATTGTTCGCTAAGAAATGTGAGAAAACTTCAATCAACATATCTCTTAATCCTGGATCCACATCCTGATCCGGATCTGCACCCTAAATTTCCTGGAATCTTCCAAGATCCTTCTACAAAGTTTCGTGGTAATCCCTCAAATTTCATATTGCATAATCTTGCTTAAAAGAAACAAATAAATGGACAGTGGTGAAAAGGTAGAGGTAACAAATATTTCTAGACAGGTGTTCAGAGAGGCCAAACCTCCCTAAAGGCTAACACCCTATTTTATCATGTTAAATAATCCGCCCCAAACTGAATGGCCTCTTACTTGGGGCATTTGTCCCATCGCTCCCAAAAAATTGGTTCAGTTGTTTCTGCGTAATCCTGCAAGCTAACAAACACCAAAGACCTTTTTTAAATCCTTGGCGGAGGTAGAGATAAAGTGTTTGAGTTGAATTTGTGATTGAACTGAATGCACACGAACCATATGGCACGCTGAGGGTGGTTTAAACTTCAGGTTTATCACAGGCATTTATATCCCTTTTGCTTTCTACAGCTGCAGAGTGAAAGTGAAAGTCAGAATCCGTGTGCACCGGCGTTTTACCAGACAAATTCCGACACTGGGCATTTATTGCACTCTGCATTTAAAGTAATTCTGGTTGCTGATGTTTTCCATGTTTTTCTAAAGAGGAGAATGAAGGGGTCTAAAGATGAAATGCTGTCGGACATGATTACCAAACAACGGACCAGTGTAAACGTCTGCAGCTCCGCACATGGGTTGAGTGGCCGTAATTGATTACAGCAAGTGTGATGCAACACGCCACATTACTATGCTAATCCAGGCTGCCCCGGTGATAGCGACGTTGTACGCTGGGAGTGAGAGAGGGAGAAGGAGAGCGAGAGAGAGAGAGAGAGGGAGGGAGACGGAAAAGAGACAATCAAGAGAGTGTGAGAGCGGGAGGGGAAAGCGAGCAAATGAATGGCTTGTGTGTCAGTGTGAGCGCGGTGTGTTTGTGTGCACCGCTGCCTGTCCCATTGAGAAGCCTGCAACACAAAAGCAGCAGCCAGCCCGGTCTCCTCTGCTCTCACAACAGCGCTTGTCATCGGGATGACATTTGAAAACATCCTCACAGAGGACAAAAGACTAAACACCGAGTGGGAGGTTTTGTCTATAGCTAAGCTCCAGCTGGAGGGGTGAGAGAGCACACCAGAAACAATGCAAATTAAAGCCCTCGGAACATGTTATCGGCCCATTAGCTGCGTGCTCTGAGTTAGCGTCGCAAGGTGAGAGTCGGGAATAATCCGGCCGCTTTAATCCACGCTCGCAGAAAAAGACTGCAGATGTGGCGAGGCACCGCTGCGTCTCGTTTTCACACCAGCCTTCGCCACCAGGTCGCCACCTGCCCGGTCCACAGGGGGTCGGCCAGCACGTGCTATTCTGGTACATCCACGCCCGTGTGGCTATATTTCAGCGGCGCCGTGATTTCTGCTCACCAGTGAAGAACGTGGTGCCATCTTGAGTAACTCCCTCCGAGTGCTCAGATTGTTTGCACATGGAATTTATTATATCTAACAAATTTGATTAGGAGAGGGAGCTCAGCTGCTATGTACACTTTTGAGATGGAGTCCAAACGGCCTGAGTCACTTTCTCTGTGGCTTAATCTTAAAGGACAATAATGGTGCAGACATGTTCCACCACTGGAAATGCGTATTTAAGCCGCTGTGCAGGTTAAATTTGTAACGTGTAATGTATTTTTTATATGAACTGAACTATTTAGATTGCTCTTCACTATCTGTATACCCTCTGTTCGTGAAAGCTTTTACAGTCGCTGCCAAAACTCATCTGGAACAGATGCACTTTGCGTTGCCAGCCGCGGCAACAGTTTACACAGTGCCCTAAAATAAGAGGAAAAATATTGCAGAACTCTGGAATAGGCAGTGAAATGTGTGCTTGGCACCGGAGATGTTGGCAAAATAAACAAAAAGGAAAACACATGAGAAAGAGGAAAAAAAAAATATATATATATATATATATCTTGAGGATTACCACTTTGTCTACACCGCCATCCTCTTTGGCAGGTAACCAGCTATCACTGCATCACTGCTTCTTCCTATTCCAGATGGCTAGTTGGCTGCTAGCTTCCACATGACTAATCAGTCCTGGTGCGAACCTGACACTGTGGCTGGCGTACAAAAGAGAAGTTCAATTTTCCTCCTCTGATGTGAAGCATGACTGTCTGACTCACGGTTTACATGTGCGTCCCACAAAACAACTCCACGCACCCGCGCACACACACAAAAAAAAAAGCCAAATCCCAGCAGGATTACCTCTGCTATTCTTTTTCCGCCCGTGAGAACAATTCCAACACATTTTTCCATCAGGAAACGCCGCTGTCTGTGGGACGCTGCACCACATGATGACTCTGGAGCTGAGACATAATTTCATTTCACCAAAGGACTCCCTTGACACACGAATCCAATGAGGATTGACAGTACATTTATAACTGCTACGTGTGGCTGGGCAGGCCTTCAAAAGGCTCATTCGGAAATGTCTCGCTGAACCTCTCTGGTTTCCAAGTGAGGGAAAGAAAATGCTGAAGTGGAGCTTGAAAGGACATACATATGTAAGAGCAGACACCTACCTGCATCTCATCCAGCCGAGCACTCAGGGAACTTATAGCTCGTGCTGTGAAGGTGTCAGAAATACAGATTTCACACATGCTGATATGGTCGATTTTAAAGAAAGGATTAAGTGCCGCTCAAGTATAATTACCACGTATGTGCAGTGGCCTCCTAGGAGATATAGCAATTCATTTTCATAATGAAACTGAATGGAATGTTGCTAATTGAATAAATCACCAAAATGCTATTCGAGTGGAGTCAAGTGGTTCATCCGGGAACCCTGAGGGGGTTTATTTTTAAAATTATTCCAAACACTTTAAAGATCTAAATGTCAGCTTTTTTTCTAAACAGCGACGGGACAGCACGGCTACATCCCTGCTCTGTTGACAACGAGCTGAGCCCTTTCAGTGGAGTGGTCTCAGCTAGCACGGGGCAGAAGTGGAATCATTTCATGGATTTATCTCGAGTATAAAATCTGTTTCTCTCACGGAGACAGAAACTGTGGAGGGGATAACTGCTAATCCGCAGTCTGGGATCAGAACATCTCGTATCTTGTCCGTCATCGTCCTGCTTTAGTTTGTGTTTGTGTCATTTAGCGATCACAAGTAAATCTTCAGAGATGACGATTTTATATACTGTATTTGCATTAATACCATATTGACTGATATGTGTTTTCACCTCTGTCCATTGGTTTGTTTGTTTGTGAGCAGGATGACATAAAAACTACTAAACACATTAAACTTGGTGGAAGAATGGAACACAGGCCGAGAGAGATCCCATTAAAAATTGGCACAGTTCCGGAGGAAGTGGTGGATCCTGGAAAATGTTATTTCTCTTCCTCTACCACTGAAAGATTGTGTTGTGTTTGTTTTTTGTAAAGATTTCTTTTTACATCTCTCCTTTACTGACAGGAGAGTAAGTGTTATATGGGGCTAGAGTCCCACAGCAAAGGGCTGGATCGGAATCGAACCTGTGGCCACTGCAGGAAGACTCAAGGTGCTGTATGCAGGGCGTCCGCACTGCCAGGTGACCTAACGAGCGCACCAGATTGGGCGATTTTTGACATTTTCACCAAGTTTCCCAGGGAATAACTCATGGGTCTTGATGAAAAAATCGAAAATTGTGCATAATTTTGGTGCAGATCCAAATAAAAATCTGGGGTAGCGTATTTAAATGTGGTTTCGTTGAGGGGGGGTTCGCTTTTTTTTACTCTATGGAAACAATTACAGCTGCAAACCTGTAACTACTAAAAAACATAATTATGGTTAAATCCAAAGACCTTGGTAGGAGGTACGTGCTCTACTGTGCTCGTTCTTAATTGTCTTACATTTCGGACGCACGTGTTTGATCCTTTAAAGCTACAGGAGTAAATGAGCTGAAATCAAACTTTCCGTGTTAGCTTTTTACAGTGCGATCACAGCGGGATCGGTGACTTCATCCACTCGCCAACATTATAATGAGCCGTCGTTACAGACGCAGTCACACAGTGTAGCACTTCACTCGTTTATGAGGAACAATGAAAGCCATTCTCCATGAAAGCTGGTTGGTATTGAGTCAAATTAGCACACTGGTGCTTTGAAGACCAACACTTTTATTAGAGGTTACACACACGCACATAATTCATTAATGTTAATTACTGCAAAAGCATATAATGCCGTCAAGTGAGTGCTTCGTTTTCAAGGAGGTCATGTCAGAGGAAATTTATTAGAAGAACATCAGAACACTGGTTTGTATTTGACACATTTTTTTTTTAATCAACTGACTAATTCTCAGTCAAATGTCACATGTGATCGCATCTCCCGTTCTGCACGAGGATAAAAATCCATATCGATGGTGAGGATTCAAAAGAGCATCACACTCTGGTGTACCGTACGTGCTGTGCCAGGACGCCCCCTGAAGGCAGCATAATAAATACTCTCTCTCCAGCTTGTGCTTACATTTGCTAACCTGGTAGTTTTCATGACATGTGCAATTATGTGGTGAACCGGCGGTCTTCCCTTTTGGCCCCATTGGTCCGCGGCGGCTCTCCGTTCCCACCCACTGACAAGCACTTGATTTAGAGTCCACTGTGCTGATAGTGATTTATGCCTCACCTGATGATAGGTGTGCACATATTGTTTCGTCGATGCGTCGATGACAGCCCAAGGTCACCGCGCGGTTAGTATTCAATCACCACGTCTTCCCGAGAAAGCGAAACTGTCACCGCACATCCCAATTGATTCAGTCAGATCACAAGAAGTTGTTACTCCACGCCGCCACAGACGGATTTCAAAGTTTACATTCATCTAAGACTCGGAGAGGGTTGTTCTCCGTGCCAGGGAGATATCAGGCGAGAATGCAATCATCTACTCGAGGCCGTTTCTGAGTCAGAGCACAATGTACCACACTTCATTTGCCAGGATATTTTGAGCTCACTGATTAAGAAAGATGTAACTGATGTTTTCAGGAGGTGAAACTTGGCAGTGGCTCTCGTGACGGTTATCTTGCACAGCAAAATTTTGATGTAAGACAAAGTCTGCTTATACCAAGTTTCTTGTTAAGTTATAGCCTCTCTGATTTTAACTGGCACGCTCTCTGATATTCCCACCGTTCACTCTAATCATGTCCTTTTCCTGCGTGAGTCTGCAGCTCTGTTGGATTTAGTATCAGCTCTTAATTGTAGGTGCATAAAGAAAGCAGAAAAATGAGTCCTTCACAAGAAAACATAGCTGTATTCATCAAGCTCAGCAGTTACCATATTAAACCATGTACGACGATAATTTAACAGGATGAGCTGTAGTTCTTACAATACACACTTAAATATTGTAAGTCCTGTTGTGAATGATCTTTTTAATACCCATCAATGTTTGCAGGTGTATCACTAAAGCACATTAATAAAACCATCAGGTGTTGAGAATGATTAACAATATTATTAATATTTAATGTTTAAATCATCAATTGGTGGCGGCTCCACTGTTGCCATGGGGAAGATGTAGATTTTCGTGAGACTATCAACGACAACCAAGTTAAGGTGGAAGCACAGAAACACAAATATTAATGAAATTCCGGTTGTTAAAAAAAACTCTGCAGTCACTGTTAAACCTGCCAGATTGAGTTTTATGAATATGGCCAATATGCAATATTTCAAAAACACATCAAACGTGCCAGTGAATTAATCAGGCCAAGCCAAGAGCAAGAGGCAATAAAGCTATTAAATTTAATATTATTAAAAGAAATAGTTATTACTGCTATTTACTGTGGTTTAAATTATGTATTTGCCCACTGGCTGGCATCTCCATATCATTGTGAAAAGCCCTGTAAAATACTTTGACATATAACAATCACAAAACCCATAATTTTACCGAAATCGAATTACAATTTTAAACATCACCTTGTCCTTTAAACTTTTTAAAATGCCTCTGCTCATTCTTTTCTGGATCGTTTTGTTTTCTGAGTCAGTGAAAATTGCCTCATCGTAAACACCTGGACTTGAATTTCCCGTTCCCGCTGTAGGTCATCGTGGGTCACTCACCTGCTCTCCAGGGCCACATTGCTGCCCAGGACCCAGCTGTCCTGCAGCTGGACGCATTCTGCCGTACTCTGCAAGTCGGCCGCCAGGCCGGCTGTGGGCGGAGGGCTCGGGCTCCTCTGATTGGCCAGTGAGCTGCGGCTCAGGGACGTGATGGACGGGTGCTGCTTGTGTGGGGGTGGGGCTGGTGGCAGAGGTGGAGGGCCTTGCGGACTGGAAAGATGATCCCCTGAAGAGAAACACACAGACGTCAGAATATTAAGAGTATTCTTGCAGTTGCAAAAAATCCAAAAATGCAGTAATCTCCTCTGATGGTTTTAAATTGTACCCAGAGTTAAGAGACTGGATTGGTAAACAGACAGCAGATGGGTAAGATTATGCATCTGCCTCGTGTGCAAGAAATGACAGCATACAGCCACCCAACAGACCCGGAAAAGTAAATACAACCGAGAGCAAGACATTAAAATGAGATGCAACCACTGCAAAAAGAAGGGAAATAAGTGCTGCTTTTATGGCGACACACATAATAATTGTCGCAAAACGCCAAACGGCTGACAGTTGGGTTCTCTTAAACAGAAGGTCACTTAGAGAGGCAGCTGTTCTTTTATGGGCGCTTAACGCAATGTTTCACGTTTGATTACAGCCAGTGAAGACTCTCAAATAACTAATGACCAGAACATCCATTAGAGCTCTGAGAGAACAGGTTTTCCAATTTCACACAAAGCTGTGTAATTGGCCCCCAGAATGGCATGTGGTGATTATCTATCCATCTTCCCTGTTTAAAAAGGTAAAAACCCACAGTGCTGACAATTCTGATTTGCTCCAATGAGCCCCAAATGGGTATCGTCTTTCTTTCCTCTCAGAGGCTCGGAGAAGATTGAGAAAGCTCGGATATTCGTCTTTTAGGAGTTGGTTTGTTGTTTTTGTATTGACAGCATGAATTTTCATAAAGCCTAAAGGAGTTAAATTCCAAACACATGAAGGCTGAAGGCTGGTGCGGGTGCATGATTTAACTTTTTTGCTTTCTCAACCTTGCATGAAGACCTTGTGGACTTGTAGCCACGGATCAAAATCTGCTCCGTGCTATTGGCAAGGCGGAGCTACTTCACTGAAAGGACGTTATTCATTGTTTTGAAAAGAGCCATTAATGACCGTGCAATTTTTGTCCTTGTCGGCGTGGTTCCACTTTACACTGCGCGCCCTTCTGTGCATAAAAGAACCTGTTCAATGCAGATAAATGAGCCTTGAATTTGGTTGCACACAGTAACCGGAGGAGAGCTAGGACGTCATTTCCAAAGCTTTGGGGCCAAAACCTTTAAGCTACAGCACATGCAGACTATTCAGATTCTCTTTCCCACGTTCAAACTAGAAATACTTAAGAAATATAAAGTATACCATTAAAAACTACTGCAATAGCAATGATTACAGAGAGTAAAACCGCTCTCGCCACAAATGCACTGCAGGAAGCTGCAATAAAGTTTTAGCAGGTGCCAGTTGTTCCAATTATTTTGTGACTGATTACTTGCATTTCCTTAAATACAACATAATGGATTCGAGAACATCTGTTTCATCTGTGCGGAAGCAAACAGGAAGACAAATAGACTTGGAGACTGTTGACATTGTGCTGTTGATATATCAGGAGGATTCCGGAGTTATCAGAGTGCACAGTGCTGGTGCAGAAGACCAATCTAACTGATTCCCGACCGCAATTACACAGCAGCAGCATGTGGCTATAAATACCATAAAAGCAAAATCACCAGGAGCCAAATGAAAGTTGTTTTTTTTCTTCTCCTTTTTTTGTGGCCTGTGATAAGACTTTGATCAAACCCAATCAAACGCGATCCCCTCATAACCCAAAACAACCTTATTCAGAGGCACAGTCCTAGGATATGAATTACCTGAGATAAACTGTGGTATTGGCATTTGAAAATTATACGTCTGCCATGACTTGGTGATAATGAATACAAGGCGTTCCACTCATCTCCTGGGCTAGACGGTGAGCCCTATTAGAAAAGTGCTAAGTAGGCTAATAGAAATGTGGATTATCTACTGACACGGGCTGGTTTTACTTCACCTCTGGGCCTTATTCCACCGTACGAGCCCGCAGCAGCCACAAGCCCCACTTCACTCTCCAGCAGAAGAGAAACGTCCAACATTTAGGTAAGAGGAACGTGAGCTAGAGAACATTATTTTTGGAAGTAAAGGTTATGAGGAAATATTTGTATTAGTGTATTATGAAGCAAAACAAACCCAGAAGTAAATTTCAAGTAATCAAGTGAAATAAGAATTCATTAGAAATAAGTGCAGCATCCCCTTTAAAAAACATAATAAACGCCACCCTGTTGTACAACACATAATAGCTGCTGTGTTTGCTACCCTGCAAACAACATCTTATTATCACGCCCACATATTACACAGTCGATCCCCTGCAAACAATTTGTCCTCCCATTACGCATTACAAAATAAAGATACATGACAGATATTGCACAAATCTCTATCCATTTATCTTTGTGTCTGCGTATTGATCTATTGGCTCACAGTGCATGTCAACGTCTTGATTGCCCTTGTGTAGTTTGCAGCCGCTGCTGTGCTGCTCACACCGAGAGGTTGAAAATTGCAGCACAGACTGACCTCACACCCATTAAGGTTTGCATAGTGTAGGTGCATAATGGGTGATGCAAATACGGCAGGCACGGCAGCAACAAAGATGAGTATAAACGGTCAATCTCGAACCAATTTCCGACGAATCAATATTTTAAAAAGGCACGACGGAGCTGTGACATGAAATGCACCATGTTTTAGGTGAACGCTAAAGCTGAGCCTGATGTTCTGAAAACACACAATCCCAAAACCTTCAAAGGAGCGGGATTTGACATGCGGCAAATCTGACGGCATAATCCCACAATGGACTGAGGGAACATAAAACCCCATGAACTGAATTAAACCTACTGTATGCATACTTTGCAAAAAGCACACAAAGCTTTTCAGGGTATAAATAAGACCTAATACGAGAAATGCTGTGTTTCAGTTAGCTGTAAAAGGATGAAATGAAACGGTGAGTCTACGGAAATAAAGATGATAATAGTGTTTGGTGACGTCAAACATTTCCAAAAGCTTCACGAGAGGATTTAAGAAGTTTGAGACTTAGGGTGTCTAAGTTTAGCAGGTGGAAAGTTCCATACAGTGTGGAGGCTCTAATAGCGACAGCCAGGTCGTCCTCTGTCACAAGCTCTGACCTGGGAGCAGATCTCAACGGTCAAGAGGGCCTATAGCAGGTCAATAAACCGGAGAAGCATTTTGAAGCCAGATCGTTTCGTGCCATTAAACGTGAGCAATTCAATTCCAAAATCAATACGAAATCTATGCGGTCATGCTTCTTTGTCCAGGTAATAAGCCTAGCAGCACCGTTTTTTACAACTGGAGAAGGTGGAGGGAGCCGTCGCTGAGACCCTCGTACGGTCTGATACAATAAACAGGCAGAGAAGAGATAAAAGCTCGTACAACTCTTTTGTATCAGCAGTTGATAGAAGTGACCTAATTTTACAGCTGCAAGCAACAAGACTGAGCTGCATTTCTGACTTTGTCATCAAAACAAAGGTTTGTGTGGAATATTATTCGACAGACTGCCGACAGATGCACTAAGAGAGCTGATGGAGTTGAGGGGGCCGAACAGCACAACCTAACACTCATCACCACTGACATTACGATACCTCCACGATTTAATATCACAGACGCAGGTTGTTAGATTTGAAAGGCTGCTCGTACCTGTGGGTTTCAATGGTATGACTGATGTGGAAATCACAAGAAGCCTGGTGACTTTGAATAACCTGACCAAGAGGTAGCATGCATATGGAAAACAGAAGGGGGCCAGGAACAGAGCCTTGAGGGACGCCCCGCTGAGCCATTGAGGAAGTGGATTTACTGAGAGTGACCCAGACAGTTCAACTAGTGAGGTACGGAGATAGTCGGATAAGAGATGCGCCCTTGACTTCTACCCAAGTCTCTAAGCTATGTAAGAGGATTCTATGATTAACAGTAGTGAAGGCGGCACTTAAACCCAAAAGAACAATCTGCAGTCAGCCATAGGTCATTAGTAATTTTAACAAGTGCTGACTCAGTACTATGAAGTGCTCTACAACCAGATTGGAAACTTAAAAACACTGGTCTTAGGGGAAATAAATTGAGAGGAGATTACTCTCTACAAAACTTTATGAAAAAGACATTTTGGAGACTGGTCTTTTAATTATTTTCGGGAAAAAGGGAAGGTCCAAATGAGATTTCTTCAGTAACGGTTGAATAATGATGTGCTGAAAACTGCCGGGAAAAGAACCAGGGGCTAGTGAGTTGTGAAAAATTTGTCAAATGACGGGCTGACAGTGTAAAATACTACCTTGAGCAGTTTAGTGCAGATGGTATCCAGGATGCAGGAGGAAGAGCTCATGCGTAACTCATGACTGAACTCCTCAACACTGAGACTGTAATGGGTTGAAACTGGGTAAAAGAGGCTGAATTAACATAAGGACGGAAGGAATGGAAGCAGAAGTAGAACAATTTTTGCTCAGCGAAACATTAGCCTCCAAAAAAGTGTCGAAGGCATCAATAGTGAAATGATTTACCTTAAACAGAAGTTAATTTTGATATGTTAAGTCTATCTTTAATCTTCTTTCTGATAAATTAATTATCTTTGAGAAGAACTTGCCGACTTCTGGCCTTCAACTGTCACTCTGGAGTCTTTTAAGGACTCAAGCATGATTGTTCAATCAGGGGGGAAATCGGTTTTCTGTCTGTTTTCTGTACAGATTTTTCTGTCTGAGAATAAAATGTTTTAACTCAGAGAATGTGCATTTTTTCCCCCCAAACAAAATCATGAATTCAAACAAATATTTCCCTTCATTCTCGGAGGCTTTTATGTGCCGTTCTTTGTACCCTGCACAAGAAAGGTTGCTATGCGACCACTCACTCCAGTTTCAGCTGGAATGAAATGAGAAAATTCAATCATTGTTTGTTTCACTCAAGTATCATTACTGTACAGTTCACCAAGTCATATCAAGGAAGAAGCAACAAACATCTCCCCCACCCCCGAGAACAGCAGCACATATAACATAATAAGTGCACTGGTCAGCTGCACTTTGAGAAATTACTCATCGCCAGCTTCTGCCCTTTTAAGTTTTCAGACGTGGAACCAAACTTTGTGAATTTTGAGTAGTTAATTATGCATTAAAACTTTCTTTTCTCATTTAAAGGGTTTTATCTTCCCCTCAATCGTTGTGAGGTCGAGATCAAATGGCAAGTTTTCCCTTCACATGTCTGTATCTTCCACAGACACCATCGGGCTGTATACCGATCATTTTCAAACAGTGTGGAACCTCAAAAAGATACGACTCCATTTGCTTTTTGGAGCACTCAATTTCCCTGAGCACAGTAGGTGTTGGTGGGTCTGAGTGCTGTACGGCACAGTGGGGTCTGGCCTCCAATTTGAGGCATAGGTTTGAATGCAATATCTGACCAACAGCTTTACACTCAGGAAGGAGTCTCTCCATGATGAAAACCCTACGAGTGATAACCTCAATGTGATTCCCTGTAATGAGCGATATGTAGCACTATGGCGACAGCGGTGCAGCGGCACAGTTTACTCCAGTTAACGTTTGAAAGCCGCTGGGGCAAAACCAAGATATATATTAAAATATGGACTTTTGGCACCGTGGCACTTTGAATTAGGTTATCCACTGCATTGCATATGTTGGATTGTGTGCGTGTTTTTCTAAATAGGGAACACTAAACAATGAGCCTTTAAGAAAAGCCTGGCCCTGTCTTCCATCAAGACACACGGGGAATTAAGATGGCCTTTAAAGTGCAGGCTCAGTGACTGGGAAGGCAGATGAAACAGCTGTGCGGTTTATGGGGCTTTGCTTTGAAATCAGATCAAGACGGATGCCTCCTTTTGCATAATTCCTCAACGTCAGCTTGTCATCATCTCCATCAGCAACATGCTTTAAAAGGACCTCTGTGATTAATACTGCATGCCAGCGCTAAAATGACAGACTCATTCCCGTCTTAATGATGCTTGCAATATCTATCAGATGATGCTTTATGAAGCCTCTGTGTTTTTACAGAAACACTTCCAGGAGTAGTTCTGTGTTTCGGTTGCTCTTAACACTTAAGAGGGTTTTTCTTCACAAGAGACGAGTGCATCGGGCTGCGTGAGCGAACTGGAAATGACTGCAGGCAGGAAAACATCCGACAGTATGTCATTTTCTCTTTAAACTGTATTTCTGATACGGTTAATAATGTTTAAAATGGTGCGTTTTTGTTTCATTTTGAGTTCAAATTTCACCAGAACTTTCTGGAACTTGTTGATTCCCCCTCGTTTATTATGAAAATATTTTTTTGAGTAATGCACTGACAATCCTTGAATACCGAGTGAGAACACAGTTGAGAGCTGCTTCTAAAAATTGTTTTTCTTATTTTTATGTGGATCTTCACCAAAGTAAATACACCTAAAAATATCAGACCCCTGAACCTGGTGGAATTAAAAAAATTCTCTGAGATATCAATGAAAGTGTTATTTTAAAAAACCCTATTTCGCAATGTTAAAGAAAGTGAAACAAAACTCTTGGATCCAAACCAAAATTGAATGGGTTCCTCCCTGACCCATATCACATCCTTCCATCAAGTTGCATGGTGATTCATTGAGAAGTTTTTAGGAACTAACTAACAAACAAACAAACAATTGGTGAAGTGAACCAAAAATGACTGCAGGCGTGAAAACATCCTACAATATGTAATTTGCTTCTGATATAGTCATGTCATTTAAAATGGTTTTAGATTTTTGAAATATTTATCCTATTTGGAAACAACCAAGTTCAAAGTTCATCACGTTTTTCTTGAACTTTTCGATATGTCACCTCTTGAATCAAACGATTGGGCCCATTGGGTTTCTATGATATTCACTCCTTTGTATGAAAGCACTGAATACACACCGCACATAATGTTCCGACACTGAGTCAGGACACAATTAAAAGCCGTTTTGCACTCACTAAAACTCGGTGAAAGCCTTTTCATATTCATTGTGTAAGTACTACAGCGAGAGGTCTTATGCCATTTTACTCTCCATTAAGAGACTGATGCAACTACTAATGGAATTGAAAGGGCATTTGCTTTGACTGGCCTGCCCGTCATCAATAGGAAAATTGCAGTATGTGTGCATCCGAAGAATTCCTTCAAAATAGAGCAACCTACAGAGGCCACCGCTTTCCTTTCTACAGCAGCTTCCAGCGTTTTCATTTTTACACAACAATATTCATAACTTACATTTAAAAAAGTGCAGCATCGCTGCCCTGCAAAATTTCAAATAATATGTGAAAATAAAAAAGGCAGACTGCTACCAGAAAAAGAATCCCCATTCAGTTTTATTTGAAATGAATAATGGATGAACTCCAGGATGAGACATCCCGTTTGGACCGCGGTAGCATGTTTATATATGTCAAATCAATAAATTAATTCTCATCAGCGCCTGGTTTTTCTGTTCACCTCCGCTCTGGCGCCGGCAGTATTCTTAAAAAGAGACGGCAGAGACTCCTCACTGGGAGGCCCTGAAGGTGGGGTGGAGTGGGAGGGTGAGGGAGGGAGGAGGTGGTGGTGCCCGGTGGGATTCGGGACCATTAGAACAACCTTGCCCTAGGTGAGTTTTGGGGATTTACTCTGCAAAGAGAGTTGGCAATTTTCAGGGGCTTTGGGTTTAGAGGAAAAAAAATTAAAAGTAGAAGAAGAGGAAGAGGAAGAAGCAGCAGCAGCAGCTGTGTGAATTCCATCAAATTTCCAGCCAGAGCACTTCCACTGCTCTCAGCGCCTTGCCCACTCTTCTCCTGACTCTCTATCAGATCAAACGCAGACATTTCTTTCAAGACGTTTCTCTGCAGGGTAACCAGGATGTAACCAATATTTCAAGGGTTACATAATCATTGCAGTACAGGGGAAAAAAAACAAAAAAACAGGCATCAATCCATTTACCCACACTAAATGTGCTCCTCCTCAGTCATACAGAGGGCACGCGTCAACTCACATCTGATGACTGCCGTTCATTTAAAAAAATGCATGATTTTTAAATACACTCGCAAACTTAGAGCCGCCGAAAATGCACAGTGATTCTAAGCAGCCGCACATCCCGGGTTTGTCCATCCATCTCCCTCTCTTTCTCTCGCTCTCACCCAGACATCGCTGCAGATGGCAGATCATCGTACAGATGATGACTGCTTAGCAGTTCTTCCTGACAGCTCTCCGATTACATAGCAATTACACTCCTTCTCAAAAGCTGCTTTGACAATTAGCCTGCTGACAAAACACTTAGTTGTATTTATTCATGTGTGGACAGCATCGCCTTCCTTGTTTGTCCAGAGAGAGATTACGTTCACACCCAGGTAAAATGTTTTTTAGCGCCAGTGCAGGCGGATCGGCTCCTGCGGCTCAGCGCGGAAAATACATGAATACATGACACAGTCCGAGGGGAAATGTGTCACTGCTCAGACAGACCTTAAGCATTCAGGATGAATTCATTGTCAACAGAGCAAGTGAAACTTAAACTTTACAGTAAAGATTTTGAATCAATAAAAGTTGATTTTAAACAGCTTTAAAAGTCCTTATATCTAGTAACATGTAACAGTATCTTGAGTTTCAAATAATAACAAAAATGAACATTAAAATGTCAAGCACCATTGACATTTACATCTTGTACAACAAATTTGCAGATAAATGCATTTATTTCTTTCCCATTGCCAGTAGAGGAGTTTGCTTTCTTCTCTTGCCAGTGTTGCATTACATACACGATACGGAGAAAAAAAACAGATGTTAAAACAACAAGTACACAAACGCTCGCGGCTATTTACGTGCCAGTGCCCGAAAGTTCAACGTGTGTCTTTACGTCACGCCAGAGAAGCTGCAGCGTCTGACAAGTGGAAAAGAGCCTCGAGTTATCAACCGAGATGCTGGAAACATCGATGCAAGATTTCAAAGTTAAAGGAGAATGATTAAAACCTGCTCTTCTTGATTTTTACCAGAACTACAGCTATAAACACAGCACTGTCATATTATTACCATATTGTTGAGGAATCTTTGACCATCCTCACACATTGCTGTATCTGCCACTATATATTATGTACATTGTACATTACACATTATATCTGTACAGGAGAATAATGCCTGTCTAATACCACAGATACTCTCTCCTCTCTCTTAGCAGTACCCAAGGTCAGGTTATAGATAAAGGGCCAAACAACAGTACATTGTATTCTCTACGTTGAGGGACTTTCACAATGTGATTTAGGAATGCATACAGGCTTAACTATCCAATAGGATGCGAACACCTACATGTAACATAGAAAGTGACAGCAATTCCAGCCATTCATGGATGTGCTGTTAGAATGGGTGACGCAAGTAGAGGGAGACATACTGGGATGCTGTGGGAGACATCTTCAGACTCGGGGGTGATAATTGCTCATGTTGCTCTGTTAGCGTTTGTATATTGTTTCACCTTCTGATTCATCAAGGAAACGTCCATAACACAAATTAAGTTGTCGTGTAAACACTTCAAATGACACTTCGCAACATATGCATTGATCGGAATATGACAAGAGAAAAGTGCACGTGGATAATAAACCAAAACAAGATGCTGAGAGATGCTAAAAAAAAGGTCCGTAATCCTAAACCACTTTAGCACCATCTCTTGTGTCGACGAGCTACATTTCTCATAACGCTGGGGGAAAAAAATAATAATCTTCCTCAGTCGCTTGTCAACAGGAGAAAAATGTTGTCATCATTGCAAAAGCCACGTTGGCTACAAATCCTTGGCCTCCCCGTTCTGCGCGCGCCCTTGACGTGTCGTTATAATCGCAATATCAGCAGCAACCTGCCTCCGTCTGTCACTTCATCAGCCGTTTTTTTGATGGCTGAGCACCACAGTGAGCACCGGTATCTCAAACTGTATAATCTAAACAAATCAGCAACAAGGCAGCGGGAAACGGGGACAGTGGAGAGACGCCTCCACTCAGCACGTTGCTGTGAATCAGTCCTGAAAGGCTGTTTTGCTACTCTTTTAAACCGGGGTCACCATCTCCTGCGCGGGCTTGAACCGAGCCGGCCTTGAGAGGAATCATTCACGGGTATCTTAATTGCCGCGGTGGCTTGAATGGCTCGGGTCTTCAGTGAGAGCTGGTTTGTTGTGTTGACGCCAAACTACAGGAGACAACATGAATCTTCGCTAAGTGTCGGCCACCTAAGGCAAAGCTTTTTAACATTCAAAAAGCTCACAGACGGATTTTTTAAGCATTTTACAAACGCACCAAACTTCTGAGTGTCAGGAATCACACAGTGCTCCTGAAGTGTGCAGAGTAACTTCTCCATCTGAGGCGATATATAGATTTGAATGAGTAAATGCACGAGGGACGTCGCCTACATCATCTTAGGGGTCATGGAAATGTGACATGTGTTCTCGGGAGAACTATTCATGTGCCTCCCCATTCATTTACAGCTCGCTTCCCCAATCACTTGAGAAAATGGGTGCAGAAAAAAAACAAACCACTCATGGTTGTAGTGGCACAGTCTTTTTCCAATGGCTGCTATAATTGCATTTCCTGCGCAAATCATTCAGTTTGTGGGAGAACCAGACAAAGGACGCGGGATCCATCCGAAGAAAGGGAAAGCCTATCTTTTCCTGATTAATTGTTGGCATATTGTTCTCAACTGGATGCACTCCACTCGCACAGATGACTAATTTTCACCTCCATTGTAGGACAATTTGAGGAGAAGGAGATTTATACAGTGTATATCTTTCACACCACATTGACACACAGTGAAACGGCGCCATAAAGAAACTATATAATATTGCACAGAGGTTGATGTTTTTATAACCTGCTTCCCCACGAGGACGTAAAGTTTTAGCTGAGTCTGAGTCTCTATAATCTACCTGTCATATACCCGCATATTTCTATTAAGATTAAAACTACACACACAACGCAGCAATGCCTTATTCAAACACTAAATCTGATTACATTCAATTATTTTGGAATAAATTAGTTAGTTTACAATAAATAAAACCAACCCTGCTTATTTGACGATGTAGGTGATCAATAATCACTATAATGACATTGACTATACGATCAATTAGTTATATCGATGCAACCGATTGGTTATTGGTTTATTTTCTTGATTGATCATTGCTTTGTCCGTACGAAATTTTTTCCCAGAGGTGTCTGTGAAATACTCGAAATGTTTATTTAGTGAGACCAACAGTGCAAAACCTAAAATATTAGGTTGAATATGATATGATACAGAAAAAAGCAGCAAATCCTCACATTTCCCACAAATTTAAAAAGTGAAAAATCTAAATAGTTGCATGTTGATTCTTTTAAAAACAGATTAAGTTAAGTTTATGTTTTTATTATTTCTTATACAACTAAGTTGACTGACACAATGTTTATTTGTTAAACAACCTGATGCATTTTATTTTTTAGAATACAGGACTAGATGGTGAACATCCCTTGTACATCATCTAGTCCTATATTCTCAAATCTAATTATTTCCTGGATGAGATTCGAGCGTTCTTGTAGCGTTCTTCTTTAAAAAAAAAGATCAAAGTGACAGTTTAAGTGTTTCTCAGGGCACAAAAGAGAAAGTTAGAAAACATCGTATCACATACTTTGCTACTAAGTCTCGTAAAAAAACACGGTAAACATTTGTTCCTTATTCAAGATGTATTTATGCGTTGCCACCCACGTCTCTTCACAGATGAACCACAATGAGGAAAACGATGGGGCCTTTATTTTTCCTCCTGACCGACTCCTCCAAACATTCCCACACAGAGTTCCCTATAAGCCCCCAAAAAATGTCTCTCAGTGTCTGGCTCCGGAGCTACAGTTACAACACACACACAGGCTGGAAATCCCTCTGCTTTCCGAAGAGCTTTCCTTAAGGCCGGGGCTATGAATTGATACGCCACTGCTGCATTACTCTTGGCCACAGAGCAGAATACGAGGCGGGAATAATAATAATAATAATAATAATAATAGGACAAATTGCTGTTTCTTTTCCCCTCATACTGTCAATAACCTCGGTGGGCATGAGCGGTAAACTTTATGTGTGCAAGCGCATGTTCGGATATACGGTCCATGTACACACATCCACGCACACACGCAGCCTAAGCACACACTTTGATGCTCAGCCTCCCAGCACTACTGGTGTTTTTTGAAATGTTTCCGTCAGAACACCCTCTGCCTCTCCTGACATGAAGAACTGAGATGCAACCTGCCGACCCTCTGAGGCTCGGTGCATGCTCAATCAGAAACATGATATGGCCCAAGGCTCTGTGCTCAGGTCACTGCTGGAGTCTTAAAGACTGATCATGCATGAGGTAGCAACACAGTGTTTCACCCGCTAATGTGCCAAGCTAGCCACGCTGCTTTCTACAGATACTATTCTGCTGCACAGACCTGAGCTCAACCCCCGAGGAAACCGCACTCTACCTCAAACTCAAGTGTTCCGTGCAGAGAAATGGAAAATGGAGGAAAAAATATTCAGGCACAGCCGTTCAGAAAAACTACCACCTCCTGCAGCTGTCAAATATTGTGACTTATCTGAGGATTTTGTGCCATTAAACAAAGACACTGTTGTGATGTGAGGACCGATCCACTCTAATCAGGATGACTTCACTTCCGTGCAACCCCGGGTTGCAGGCAAAGTCTCTTAAGTGGCCCCGGCATCGCATTTCATTAGTGAAACCGGCCTTTAAAGTTTAATCTACTGTGCAGTCATTCTTAATTTTCAACCACATCTCCCCCCTTCCCCTTTCCACTTCAGAGTGACTCTCACACGTGTCTACAGCATGTTAATCAATAATAAAAGTAGTCAGGGAAGTCAGACCCACTGTCCTTCAAAATCTCTGTAATGCCGCTCTGCTTGACAACAGCAGACAGCGCTGCCTGCGTTCCAGTCTTCATTCACCTCAGAAAATACCACCCTAAGCCTCATCTGTCATGTATCGGCTGCAGCCTAACATTTCACTTTGTTTGGCAGACATTGATTTTTACCTCCAAGGTGTTGTCAAGGAGGCATCCAACTCATGCATACCTCCCTGTGTGGTCTCTCAGGAGGCTGCTTTGGAAGGAATCGCAGGAACACACGCGCGCACACGGAGGAAAGCTCAGAGAAATGACTGTATTTGAAGGCAGCCTAAATTATTGCCAGATCTGTTGAATAAGGACACTGGTGGGGATGAAATGTGAAAACGACGAGCTCATCAAAGCAGAATTTCTCTGTGCCTGTTTTGTGGCTTATCTAAATCGGTCTTGTTCACACTGTGCTGCGCTTAGAGGCTCATATATAGATTCAAATATATAAACTGTAAAATACACATAGAGATGCAAGCTGCATAGAAGCATCAAATGTGCAAGTGAGGATCTATTGTGAGACGCTGCCAACGATGCTACTCTCAGACAAAACCAGATGTAGAAACACGTGATCACTTGAATCTACTTCAGTGGATTCATCCAATCCTCCATCCATATGTCGGGGGTGTTTTCCAACACAACAAATCCGATAAAGAGGCTTTATTAACTTTTGTCTTAGCTCAGCCTCCACCTCACCCCTGTGCGCGCGCACGCACACGCACACGCACACACACACACACACACACACACGAAGGGACACATTTGCAGCCTAGTTGAGCAACACTTTATATTCATTAAGTGTCAGGATGATATAAAATATCTGGCTTTAAAGAGCAACAGTACATCTTGTTTTTAAAAATGATTTGGCAGCAAAGAGCAATGATTTATGAGGCAGCCTTGAAAAGAAGCATCTTTCCACAATAGTATATAAACACCGGCAGCAACACTGATTTTAATGCAGCACACTTGTTTAGCACTTCTAACTCAATTTGCAATGAGGTACAATGATGCAATCAATTTAACAATATAAAGAAACCTTTTTAAAAATTAAAGCAACACTGTGCTTCATTTTTTTCGTTAAAATATCAGCTTCAAAAAGAGTTTGATGGTTCACGGACTTGGAAAAGGGAGAATGGCGCCGCTTTCATTCCCACTGCTCACCCTGAACGCCTTCTTCCTCGTGCACGATGTAACGTCGGTGAGCCGGTACGATCTCTGACTGATAGCTGCAGATTTTAATCACCAGAATCAGGCCCAGCAAGTTCAAAAGTTATGCTGAACTGAACTGCAGATCAGCTTAAAAGACTCAAAAGCCATTAAAAACCAGCATTTATCTCCAATATTCAGCAGGAAACTTTTAAAATATGAAAAATTCTAAATAGAGTTTGGTGGTTTTGTTACAGCGGCAGCTCTTCAGGTTCAGGAAGCCGGGGATCATGGGTAATATCCACATTTCAGTTGTGTTTCGGTTTCAGCCGTGGTCAAGACAATCTTTTTGAAAACTTCCTAATTACACGGAGCCCAACAGACCTAATGTGTGGCTGCAGGGGGCGCTGTTCCTCAGTAAAAGTCCCATTGCGTTGCTTTAAGATATATTAAAGAGTAGCAGTTCTGCGGGGCTGTTTGTTGGCATGGTTACCATTTCAGTGCAGCTGCCATTACTTCTGGTCCAGAGTAAATACGAAGGAGGAATTAAAAACACAATCACATGATATAAATAACTTTTCTGAAGTAGCTCGGCCGTCACAGACGAAACAGACAAACAAACATTACAGTCGACAGTGATGACAAAAATTTTCTGTAAAAAAAGACCAGAGAGATAGAAATCTTGCAAATGGCAAAATCCTGCTTTGTGTAACTGCTGCAGTGATTTGCTGCTATGAGCCTTCCTCTTTTCTCCGGGATCAATCTCAGCTCCATTTTGATAATTTGTTGAAAAAAATAAGCCCTAATCATAGTGTGAGCATCTCTCTCTCTTTTCCAAATGGACTCCACAGACAGAAAGAGACATAGAAAAGAAAGAGAGAGGGAGGGTTTGGCTGTGCATCTCTTGGCTGCTCGCACAAGAGGAAGTATACGGGCATCTTGAGCCCGCTGTGCTTTTAAAAAGCTTGTGGTAAATATCCTGATTATTTATGAAAATGAAAGAGACAGGAGGAGAACAACTACATCTTGTAAACGCACAGCAGAGTGGTTTCCTACAGTTGACTTAACCACGCAGGGGGTGGAAGGGGTTATATTCAGAGAAAAAGAAAACTCTGAATTTTCCGAAATTAAAGTCGTAAATTTACGAGAAAAAAAAATTTGAATATTCTATGAGATTACAAAGTCATAAATATGCGAGAAAAAAATATTAAATTCTCTGAGATTAAAGTCACAATTTCACAAGTGGGGGTTTGTGTCAGGGAACAACATCGCTTCATTTTGAAAAGGCCACTTGCTGAGTGTTTTAACTGCAGTGGTTAAACTTGTACTTTGCAACCAGATTTAGTAATAAAGTAATATTTATGATTGTAGCCCCAAAATCATTTTAAGAATATAAACAAAATTATGACTTTGTTATCACAGAAAAAAGTTATTTTCCCCACAAACTTTAATCTTATATATGTATAACATGTCATAAACATACTATGTGATCTACTAGTATGCCCCTTGGCCTTAATACACTGTTGTTGAATTCGTCCTGAGTTAAAAGGTTCAGTTCCTGCAGCAGCTTAATATGTTCATTGTGCAAGATGCTTAACTGGTTGTTATTCACTCCGGAAGAACATCAACTAAATGTTTCATAAGCAAAATGTATTTTTACTGCAGCTAATAGCACAAGTAGCAAAAACTATCATTTAGGCTAATGGCTGCAAATGCAATCATTGCTACTTAATGGCTTTGATGAGTATATGTATAATATACTAACGAAACGGATGAGGAAACGTCTGTCTCCTTAATGGACGGGAAACTGCATCTATCTCCGCTGGAGCTTTTTGTGAGGCGACGGTAAATTATTTTTTTCCGTCCTAAAGAGCGACTGTACAGATTTGTGCGGGCAAATTCCCACATGTAATTATCTTAGGTAAATGTGTGTGTTTGTGCCGGCAACATGATAATATGTGGGTGGGCAAATGAGTGCTGTGAGGGCAGCAGAATGGCAGGAGAGAGGTAACAGACGTGTGCGGAAAGGATCCATTATGCTTCATCATTTAGCCTCTTCACACGACTCCGCGGGGCTGCATCATGTCCATATCTGCAGTTGTGCTGCTGCACTTGTAAACTATGCAATTTGATGTTTTCCGTGCCGCAGCAGGCATCAGTTAGCACCTCTCTCACGCCTCTACATCTGAAATGCATTAAATTTGCTTGTGTGCCGCTCGCAACTGGATGCAAATTTGTCTTGACTATAGGCTGAAAGAAAGTGTTTAACAGTGTGGAGCTTGTTCGCCGCTCACCTGCTCAGATATCGTGCTTCTTGGTTACTGGAAGGTTGTATTTTATCAGTGTCGGTGGATTATCTGCAGAAGCTATGGAAGGGTACTTTGCCTGGGATGCACCTTGATTTTTTAAAAACACATGTCGTTATCTCATAACACTCAACACTGAATTAATTACACCTGAAACACTGCTGGGGTGTTTTTTTAGTCAAACGCAACGGATAATGAAATGTGTTGAAATCGCATAAGCCCCAGATACAACTGCACAAAGGTCAAGATTTCAGTTTCATGGCTGAGTGCGATAAATTGTGCTGAAAATGTCTCATCAAATTTCACTAGTCATGCTGAGAGCTCACCTGATTTTACCCCCCGTCTGTACCTGACAATCACTGCAGGTAAATTTAATTTGCAGATTACTAAAATTACAGAAAGACTTCCAAATAATTGGACATTCTGCTTTGGCTTTTCGAAGAAAATAGGAGGAAATTACAGAAAACTATCCAAAAAGCACTTGTTTATATCGTGTCAAAGCAGGAGGTGAGGTGGGGATTAGAGTGTCCAAGGTTATTGACTTTGACAATAGAGATTTAAAAGTAAACATGACGTTCCATAACTTCCTTAATTAACTCACAAGTACTTTCAGTTGTTGTAAACTTACTCATATCTCCATCACAGGGCCTGAAGCTGAGAAAACCCTCAAATGGAAAGGCTGTTTTTTAAAGGTGCTACGGAGATGAAGTTATAATGTGAAGTAAACATGTTTTGCTGTCACTTCTCTTTTGTTCAAACGACAGCTTGATGCTGTCGCCAAACGGTGCCGGCCCGCCTCTCAGCGGCGCACGCAGCAGAACGCGTATGACTGTGAAGCGTCGCCGCGGTGGAAGACACTGATCGTCTTTCAGATTGGGTCTAATCGTGTTTGCTTTGCCCCAATTAGATGGGGAGGGAGGCTGTCAACACACCAGCCTGCTCACGTCTCCTCCGACGGTCCCCGCGCTTCTCCACCCGCTCACCAAATGGTAGCAGTGGGAGGCAGAGGATGGTCCACACTCACACCCGGCTGAGTCACTTCACACTGGAATACATCCATCAGAATTAGGATCATAAAAAGCCAAGACGAGGCTGACAATGGAAACTGAGAAGTGAAATCTGAGAGAAAAGGTGGCGGCGGGCAGCATATGGCGTCGCCAAAACCATAAGTTGTCTGTTTATAAAAAGGCAGCAGCTGGTTAAGTTTCCTGGCTGGGATTAATATTGTATGACTACACAGTGTATTCTTTACTCCTGACCAGATTAAAACGACTCACAGACGTATTGATACAGCAAAACCCACAGTTGGCACCACAGTCTCCAGTCACACTTGTTTCCAGTGTCACGTTTCAGCCATAACACACAATGTGAGGCCACTATTTGCATGAGAATTCCTCGTGCGTATTGATAACATCTTTTCCCTTTGCCTGCAGAAGCTCCAGCCCCGTGTGTGAGGCTTCATCCACACTATTAGCTTTCTGTTTTATTTTTAAATGCATCAACTCTCTTACAGATGCACCTGGTGTCCACACTACCCTGGAGTTTTAGAGACGCTACAACCGAGAATTTGGAAATGCTGTCGGCCCCCGTTTTGTTTGAAAACTCCAGAGCTTAGTCTGGACGGGCAGAAACTGAGATGTTTTGAACAACCTCTTGCTAATTGGGTCTTTCTGGTCATAACGTAGCCTTTGCTAATTCGTCAGGCTCCTATCACTCGGCTACCAGTGTAGAACACAACATAAATCACCAATTACAAGCGTTGCAGTTAAATTACCATTTTACAAGCATACAACAGCTTAAATGCAGAGGAGACGACTATTATGTGATCAATTCCTATGTACATGCGCATGATTAGTGTGTGTAAGTGGTCATATGATATGTGTTTACAGGCGTGTTAGTATGGATTAGCATTAAAACAGATACGGAGCCAAAACGCGTATGTGGACCGAGTTTAGTTTGGATGCATCATGACAGGATGCTCCACTTTAACACAATATGTGTGTGAATTTGAATTCGAAGGGAGCATAAAGCAACGTAGCAGTTTAGAAAGTCCCAAGAAGATATGCTTCACACACAATCTGTAATGCTGGACACAATCTGATACCACAGCTAATCACCCACACCCACACCCACACCCACACAACAATATGCCTTCTCCCCGTCAGCACAAACATGAAATCTTATCTGATTTTTCACATTGAATTATGATAATTCATCACACAAAATAAATATTCAACACCAGCGAGACGTGCCCCTGCTCGCTCTGAAACCTCGACATGCTCTGGACGCTGTGCAAATGACGGAAGACGATGAATTTTGACCCCATCCTGATGTTTATTCAAGGCACTGTCAATAACGTAATCCCTATGATTTAGTTCTGCCACATTCAGATGAAGGCCACTTTGTCTCCTACATATTCATCGGCAACAGTATTGACTAAATGTCTTGTCTGGCTAAGTGTACAATGGGAAGTGCGAAACCGGAGGATCAGTCAGTGTGAATATAAGCGGAGGAGAAATGCATACAGGAGATTCTGGGATTAGCTGTGAAAGCTAGTCAGCTAACTCAGTCTCCTCCGGTCGGGGGCCTGCACGGACACCGGCTGACAGGGCTGGGACTTACTTCAGCAGATGTTTGGCAGACAAGCTAACAGCAGTGTCCTGAGGAGAGAGAGAGAGAGGAGCTGGGACGACTTTGAAGTGCCCCATGTTGTCAGTAGCTGCCGGTCAAGCCACAACACTCGCGGCTCTCCAAACTCCACGAGTCATACCTGTGGCGAGCCAACCTGTGGTTACAGTAGCACTTCGCAAATGGGATGTCAGCGGCTACAGCAAGTCACATTCACTGAGAGCCTTTGTGTTCCCGGAGTGACAATAGAATCTCATTGTCAGGTGCTTAGTCAGATAAGGTCGCACACCCCGCAGGGATTAGAGTCTGCTTTTCATCAATGTAATGCTTTAAAAACAGGTTTAGCAAACGTGCGGTGGATCAACCAATTTAAATGCTAAACCTTTCTCTCTCTCCGAAGATTGGGGCCAGGGGCTAAACACATACAGATAAACAAATCAACCCAGCTGTAAGGACTTGGAGCGAGGGAAAACAAATGAGTGACCCTCGTACCTGTATTTGTACGGGGAGTACTGGGGGAAATGGCGATATAGCTCGCAAAGTGCCAAGGTGAGCGGCTGATTCCCTTGTTCGGTGCGATAATACTTCCAGTGTCAAGTTCCTTTGGTTTAAAAAAAAAAAAAAAAAAAAAAAGAACCAACCGGAGGCACTTTTCAATGCTGGATATGCAAACACAGCTTCAGGAATTTGTGATAACAGCAGGGGGAGGCGATTCTGAAATGTCACTGGTTTCGTCTTTAACTTAACGCAGTCGGAAAAGCCACACTTGTATGTACAGTAGCAAAATGCACCACCGCTGCTCGTATGCTACCCACAGGAGTAGTTGAATTAGAAGCCGGCTGGATCACGCTGGGAAGTGACATTACTCTTTGAGAGCGGCATAATGATCGCTATCAATCTCTTCATTGTCGAGTCACATTACTGAGATATCAGGGAGGAGGACTGTAAAAGGGAAGGAGACCGCCGAGAGACATCCTCCACCGCGGCGGCATGGCAGTGCATTAATCACCCGCACGTGGAGGGACCCTCTCTCTGTGTCCAGGCTGAGAACTGTCAGAGTAAACACCAGCCAATAGAGACGCGACTGTTACGTCGGGGGGGAGAGAGAGAGAGGCTTTTTCTCTGCCTGTGTTCCACCACGTCTGCAAAGCGAGCCAGCTTTTCTCTTTGCAACGCACAACTGTCACATTTTTTTTTCTCCCCCTCCCTCATTTCAAATTCACATTTTTCTCTCAGGCCATTTCAAAAAAACGTCGCAGATGATATCTTCTGTCATCTCTCCGAACAAATGCGTAGCCAGGCAGGATGACAAAACCGTCATTATTTTATAATCAGCCAGGCTCGACGACGATTTCCTTTGCCGCAGATGTATTCAAGTCGACGAATCACCCGGAATTCAATAACAAGCGGCAAAGATGCTGTGTTTAAAACACCAGCACATCTGACATGCACCATGAAACAGCCGGGTGAACGCTCCATGAGTTTCAAAGCCTATATGGAAAGGCAATCCCTAAGAACTGCCAGCGTCTTCAGCCATTAACTCCATCAATCTGAGTTTGTTCCATCAGTTTCAATTAGTACGACTGTCTCAGCAGCCGCCGCTACAAGTGTCCTGGCTGGGGGGGAGACATTTTTGGAAATTAATTTTCAGTTTTTTTTTTTTAGAGTGATTTCTTTCGGTCTAGTATTGCAGCACACATGTCAAGTGGTTTATGAAACACCCATTCCCCTACTCCGCAACTGCCATCTAAATAATGAATACTCTGCCACTTGCAGCAATCCTCCAGCTGCCATCGCCCAGAAATAGAACAAAGTCAGACAGGACACTCCTTCTCTCTCTCTCTTTCACTTTTCAAAACAAATAATGCAGATTTCCGAAGAGAAAAAATTATAATAACCACCACTCCAATCGTACAACACATTAATTTACTCGCCCCAGTTTAATTTCCCCCCCCCAAACAAATTAAAGTGTGAACAGTGTGAACTATTGTGTTGATTCGTCATTCTTGGCCTCATCTAGGTCGTGACATCAAAGTTGTGCTCGGCATCCATTTGAAGGCAACATCAAAGCGTGGGTAAGCCGAACGATTTCAAAAGGCATCAAGAGGTAACCAGGATGGTACAGTAACTGCGAAGGGCACCTTTGGGCTTCCTATGATGGATGATAAGGAGGAAAGACAGAAGGGCAGAGCGATGCAGGGGAGAGGCAGGAGAGACGGGCACAAAGAGAAATTACGGGGGGGAGAGAGGTGAGCTTACATTAAAGGTATCCTTAATTAGATGGAATGTTTGCCCTCTTCCACAAATTCCTTTATGTGGTGCCAGGAAAAAAAGACCAAAGCTGATGAGTCTGGGGAGAACTATCTGCCTAAGTGGCCTTTTATTGAGGGATAAAAAGCTCGTCTTTGCCTCTGTTCCCATCGCCTGCCCCTGATTATGGAAGAAGAGAAGGCAAATGAAAGGAGGGGCCAAGGATTTCTGACGCGTCCCATTGTATGCAGATGCGATGAACAGGACCAGCAATGGCAGATGAAACCTGTGGGCTGCCTTTTGAGATCGCAGCCAATTACGGCCAGGGAAAACAAACGGGAGGGAGGATGCCCACAGTTTAACACATATTTTAATATGCTAGGATATAGGGATATTTTGTCAAGCCTGAATATCCAGCCCTTATCTATACTGCTTATCCTGTGAAGGTCACAGGGGTGGGAACTGGTGCCAATCCCTGCTGTCATTGGGGCGAGTGCTGGGGCACCAGCTGGACAGATCGCTGGCACATCGCAGGTTGAACATCCAGAGAGAAACAACCATTTACACAATCAACCTAATCTCAAACCTAATCTGTTTTTGGACTGTGGGGGAGGAAACCCCATGCAAACACAGGAAGAAGATGCAAACTCCACACAGAAAGGCTAGCTAACTAGGATTTGAACCAATAACCTTCTTGCACAATCCAGCTCTCGTCCAAAATGATACTTAACACATTATCGCCTTGTTGCAATCAAAGTTTCTGGCAGATTATTTCCTTGCATTGGAAAAACTATGTCACATCATAGAAAATTATCACTTCCCTGTTTTAAATTTTTTTTTCAGTGTGGTGTCAGCAGCCCAACCATCAATATCACCTCGGCGATGCAGCATGCTAATCTGAATTCAGATTAAATGTCAATTAAATTGGACACGAAGGGAACCTGCACACAGCTATGATCATCTGAGCAGGTTTTCATCTAAAGAGGTGGCAAAGTTTGGTGCTTGCAGCGGTGCTGATTGATCAAGTGCCGCGCTAATGAAAGCTGTGAGACTGAGGGAGATTAGATGGCTGCTAAGCTTTGACCCTGGATGTGAAAACAGCAAGGGCTGGGGATTGCTATCATAAAGCAGCTAAATGGCTTATTTCACCTCCAGCTCTGGTCGCCACCCACTGGCATCGCTGTTTTGATAATGATACCCGTAAATGTCCGCAGTAAACAGCTGAGGAGCAGGATCTCACATTACACGAGGCAGGGATGATCATTAACTCGTGAATTCTGGTCACTATACAGCGAGACAACCGCATACACAGTTACGCGTTGCAAGAGAAACAAACAGACACAAATAGACTAAGATTCACTGCAACATCTGAAGAAACTTTTACAATGTTGAGTTTTGAGGAAAAGTTTCTTGTGTCCCGTGGTGGCTTTAATAACGTAGCCAGGCTGGTTAGTGCACAAGGTCGGCGTAAACACCGAATACACTGAGGTCAAATATGAAGACATGGAATATCAAACACAAAAACAAGAAAGTATAAGCGTTCAGAATCCAGTCAGCCTTACCTCGTTCTCAGGACATATGGGAGTAAACTACACAATTTATAGTCAGAAAATAGACTCAAATGAGGCCACTGGGACTTATTTTTGAGGGGGTGAAGACTTGTACTGGTCTGCGAGGGACCAGTGATGGTCAACACTGAATTTGCTTTCCAGACCCAGGGGCGGGTTTTCTAATAAATTCATAAATCTGCAAAACCACAAAATATGCAGTTTATGCCTGTGTCCATGCAGTAGGATAAAAAGAAAAAGGATAAAAAGTAAATGTATGTTAATTCATGTGCACACATGGGTACATACACACGTAAGTATTTATAAGTATATACATATATGCATATCTGCTTACAGACGTATCTACTCTCACTTACAAAAAACACGTTGAACTTTTCACTCCACTACATCAATCGGAAAGCTGTATGAGCTAATTCAGACTTTAAAATATTTACATACAACATACAATACTTATTTTAGTGTTTCCAGTTGTTTAACATGTATATAGTCACCACAGTCCACGATGTTATAGATTAAATTACACAACTTTACTATCAATATATATAAAAGAAGTTTAATCAACTTCACCTCAAACACATACAACTGTGCATTACTATTAATCAATAAACATTTATAATCTGAAACAATAATTCAATGTTATAACATGCGAGGCCTCAGTTTGTTTGATTTGTGCTTGAGATTGTTTTTGCCAATAAGCAGGACCTTTACTTGTAAATGAGTATTTATTACTGTGCAGCATTGCTACGTTCTTGTAAATGAATAATGTAATATAGATATAGATAATATAGATAAATGTAATGCAGTTTTAATAACAGTTGGTATTTTCAAGTCTGTGGCCACTGGAACACTGTTGTAAGTGAAGCCATCCAAAGTGCTTTGCTTTAACTTATTACAAAGTTAATGTTCATTGCACAGTGTAATGGGTTTAGAATAATGACACCATTGGCGATTAGATTGGTTCCCTATGTGACTCACTATCATTATTTAATTCTGTCAATTCCGCCACCAGGACATTGTGTTACCAGAACAGGAAGAAAATAGCACTCATTGTTTTCTCTGGCAGCGATCGGAGGCTTTCCCCGGGTACTAGCAATAGAAGACGAAAGGTGGATCAACTGCATACATTAGAAACTACATGATAAAATAAAAAGAGGCCTGTTCACCCAACAAGGCAAAGACAGAGAGTGATAGAAACCTGAGACAGGCACAGACTCGATGGATTGAGTTGTACTCCACCTCTATCATCGCACTGAAAATGGCTCACAGCTCAAAACGGTTTGGGAGCTTAGAGCCACAATCAGCCGCACTCTGTGCATCCCAGCCATCGAGATGACACATTACAGGAAACCTGCCATCAGCCTGAATTTCCCCGTGTTTGACAAGGTGAAGAAGATCCAGTGCAACAGCAAAGTGAAGTGTTTGTTTAAAGGACGCCGAGCGACCGACTCCCCGGCTGCACAGTCGCACTATGATAACAAGTTAACTTCAGTCAATCACAATCGTGGCTTTAATTACCCCCGAAAGTTAAGTTCAGGAATTGTGTTTATATCTCAAATTATAATTCCAAACAATCTATTAATTTTCAAATCGATTTTTTTTCCCCCCACTGTAATTATGTTTCATATTTTAATTAACTGCTCCCAATAGACACTGGTACAGGCTTAAAGGTGGGCTGATTTCTCATCCACAATATGTGACTGAGTTTTAATTAAAAACAAGGGTTCAGTGTCTCCCAGATGACATCACTCTGTGGACAATTTCACACTCACATGCTCCTCAAAAAACCCTATTAAGATTATTTCAGATGTGGATATGAAGATAATGTGAAATAGAAAAAAATATTGTCACCTGTCTCTGCTGAGGAGGCGGGTTCAGAGAATCAGCGACCTGCTAATCTAACAGGTGAATGTGTACACAGATTGTACTGCGTGTACATATGTATACATTCAGGTAGATTACAGTATGTGTGTGTATACATGATTCATTTGATTAAATATGTAAACACAAAGATTTCCTGGTTCTTGTTTCCACATGTTTGCCCTGTGGGTGTTTTCTTAGTCGTTATGTAGAGAATGCGATGATTAGGGAACTAATAGGATATTGAGTGACTTCTTTCTGATGTTTATTATTGGGAAATAAACCTGCTGACATGGTTCATACCCAGACACGAGTCCAGCATAACATGTACTCCGAGGTCCACAAGGAGAGATCGAGCCCCGTCCAATGAGCAGATGAGCAGCCCTCATTCAGACATTACATAAATTAAGCAACAGTTCACCCTTTCATGACATAAATTATGGAACGATTGATCGCAGAAACCACATCATAATGCTCAGAAGCCTTTTCTTGGCAAAGGCTCCCGTCGGTGCCGAAAGACCTGACGTGTGTTTGCCAGTAAGACTTAAGAGGAGACTGGCAGAGCTGCCTGGTGAAACATGAGATAAGAAAATTAAAATAAAAATTGCCCAGACCCCAACTGTTAATGCGAATGCCGAGCAGCTTTGGTCCATCGAGAAAACCATGAATCAAAGAGCGAGCCCGTGCACACTATTGATAGTCCATCAGGCCATTATGATTTATGATGCCGGAGTCATTAATGCAATTCTGATTGCACATTTACTAAATGCCACCATTAAAACTTTACCTCTCCTCGAGGATGCACCACCACTCAGCATGTATGGAGGTACATTCGCCTCCTGCCTCCAGGGACGCAAACCCACTTTTTCAATGTAATTACCACTGACACATATAAAGATGGCTGGATCACAATATACCCACCTCCTCAGCAGCACGCCCCCACCCCCTCAATTACCCCCCTGCACGCTGCTGCACAGGCAAAACACATGTAGCCGAAAGTCAGCAACAGCAAAAACCCCACCGGCACCACGAGGCTGCGGCTTTAAAATACAACACAACTGATGGATGTTAAAAAGAGCAAATACATGCATAATCGAAATTAATCATTTCCTGCTTATAAAGAAAGCTAAAAATGTACCTCCCCTGCTCAGTGCTGCACCTCATGGGCCTGCAGAGTAAGACGTTGTGATGCCTGGTGTGGTGCAATGCTCGGGGAGGGAAGGCTCCTTGCCTTTACCTGCTTGTATCTACCTGTCACCTGTGAATGTATGTGGGGATGCCACAGTGTGACCCGTCACAGCACTCAGCCACTCGGCTCTGCCTACGTCGGCCACCACTCACTACACACACCAATTACTCCTTGTCTTTGTAGCCATTGGTCTGCTAAGCACTTCAATCCATCTCTGTCTGCGAGGGCCGTGACGTCAAAGCCGAAATGATTAATCAAAGGCAAGTCAACACACAAAAAGCAACACCATGGGTTCGTCCGTTTGCATACATTACCCAGAATCCTTCATGGGTGTCATGTTGAGACAATGAATGTGTGAGGAATTCTAAAAGCAGCAGCAGCAGCAGTTCCTTTTTTGGAGCATGAGCCAAGAAATACAACTACAATGTGTTATCTTTCTGATGCAGTTTAGAAAGCTCAAGGCGATATACTCTAATATTGTATTTCATGCAATATAAAAAAAAACCTTTTCCTCCATTTGTTCCTCATAATCAGGCAGTGCCTCCGACGATGTGTGAGAAATATAATCATGAGAACTTGTGTGTTCATGCAAAATAGCAATGAATTCCAACACAAAACCGCTCATTAAAGATGTTTTTAGGACACTGTGAAAACATCTTGACCCTGATCTAGTCCAACAATGTGCTTCCGGTTATTCCTCAGTGAAAATAAACCCCCAAATACCTGCAGGACATGTAGTTTTTGGGACAAATGCAAGACACTGTGTTATCAATCTACACGTGTTAGGCTGCAGTACCATTTTAAACACACAGCACACAACGCCCCCTCATAAGAAGAAGAAGATCCAAGAGGGGATTGGAAGGAATACAAAAGACTGTAGATTTCTGCAGTAACAATAAGGCCTGTGGCTGACAGAAGAGCCGAACACAGCCCTGGTAATGCATTAAACATTATTTCGCCACATCCAAGTTGTTGACAGATGCAGTACGTGTGTGCAACTCCAGATTTAATGTCCAGCACGAAAAAAAAAACCACACTGATAAAAATGCAGTGGAATCAGACACAGATATGAATCTGGGTTAATTTCCCCCGGCTCGTTATGACAGGATGACAAAGAAGTTGGTGTGTTACCTCAAAGAAGGCGTGTAGCAATCCCCCCACTGAGGCTCTACTGTATCAAGGTCCACTTCTCAGGCTGCGATGCTGCTTTGTACTGGATTTACAAACGCTCCGGATTCCCCTCCTCTCTCCTCTGCTGCCACACCAGCCGCACGCTGCACGAGAACACTACAGCACCGACACATGGACGGCACTCAAACGATGTCAAAAGGGTTAAAACCTAGTGGACCGGAAAGTCACACCAGCGACGTTGTACTTGCCAGCTATACGGCTGCCGCACTCACCAGCTCTTCACCACCTCCTCCTCCTCCTCCTCCTCCTTTTTTTCCCCTGCTCCTTTTTCTTTTTTCTTTTTTTTAAACTCACCCTATCTCACGGGCTTCTCCCCCCCCCCCTCCTCCTCCTCGTGCGAGATGGTAGACGAAAGGCGCTGGGCGATTTGCACCACTCTATCATGGATCGTGTTACACTGTCTGGCTGTAGCGGCGGTCACACATGATAGGCTAGAGGAGCTTCGCGAGTGTGTGTTTACCCCTTAAAAAGAAGTAGTGGGAGAAGAGGGGAGGAGGAGGAGGAGGAGAGGGAGGAGAGGGAGGGAGGCAGAGGTAGGCTGCCTCCCTTAAAAACACCCCCCCCAAAAAAAACCTGGAGTGGTCTCCAGAAAAGATTATCGAGCTGTAGGTGACGGGGCTTTGACGTAGGACCTTGATGTGGATTCACGAGACGGTCGCTGAGTAGCTGTAAGTGCCACTTTTAAACGGCTCTCCTTCAGTTTGACGTTTGATTAATCACATGTGAGGCTTTATCTTTGTTTTGCTCACACGCGCACACCGAAGACCCTTTGTCTGCCTCACGCATTTAATGTTTCGTGACGTGTAAAGCTCGTTAAAAAACAGTGGTCGTGCAGATGCGATAAAAACAGCCACAGATCCAAGAAATATGTAAAAAAAAATCTTCCATTGAAAATGTTCCTGTCACATGCTGATGTTTTGATCACAGTTGAGTTTGAACACCAATAATTATGCCAGTCGATGTTTTGATCTCATCTCTCGCTGGCTAGTCTCAAAGTTGTTTATTTACTTTTGACAACATCCTTTAAGGGAGGAATGAAATATATCTGTTCATGAAAGATGCGATGAGAAAAATTGTTTATTCAGTCAATTTGAAATGCTGTTGTCCTCATTAGCTTATAACATAATTACCTCCTATAGCCTAAATACAAGGGTCATATTTAGTTCACAGTTCCAATATGTATCCCTGATATAGATATATATATATATATATAATCTGCTGCTATCAGGGAAATATTTAGGTCGCGTAGTTTCCCTGAGCTTGATTGCATTATACCGTCTCCATCAAATATAAATGTGTACACTGATTGATTGATTAATAGAATATCAGCAATTGGTGTGTCCATTACTTTTTCTATTTGTCTGGCCCGAAAGAAAAAGATTAGCCTCTTGCTTTCCCGCGAAACAGACAATCTAAGTCGTTTCCAGTTCTGCACATTTAGTCAAACTCTGCCCTCTATTAGCGACTCAAACACCTGTCTAGACTTCGTTCTTCCAGAGGGAACCGAGACGAGTCGGGAGCAAGTTACTTTCTCAGTTACAGGTTACAGACGTGGGTAAAGTTAATTTAAAGCAGAAACTTTCTTTTAAAAAACTAAGAAAAATACTAGGTCAACTTAACTTGACTAAGTTTCCTCATAGCATTACTGACTGCAGCTTTAACTGGTACCCTCTGCATTTAATTTTACATTTCCATGAAGTTGGGGGACTCACAATAGGACGATTAATTAAATAATGATCAAAACCTGAAGCAACAAAGATCTAGATATCTGGCATTGCTCAACCATAACAAATACTGGATCCTACACTCTTTCTTCAGACCCTCCCTCCTGTCCAAACCCCCCGACCTCCTGTTTGTGACACAGAAAAAGCTGTTTTCACAGATAGCGAAGACGTGCACATTCGCGACTGCCACTTTTAACCACAGCGAATGTGGATCAGGTGAGTTGCTGAACATCTGGGCTGATGGTTCCAGCTGATATGCTGGAGGGTAAATGAAATCCTCTGTTCTCTCAACTGAACCGGAAAATAATGGTGCACTCTGGCCCCAGTGGCAAAGTCATAAAGGGACTTCTAATGCACATGTATTAACTATAGTGACCTTGATGACCTTGTTTCACCTTCAAGATGAAATGATTCGATTGTGTCTATTACGTAAAAACTGCAGGTTATTCATGAAATTATACTGGATTTAAAACTCATTGTGTATATTTATATCTATATGAACAAACTTAGTTCTCTATGAATAGTGTAGCTTGTGTAATTCTCCTATTGGTAATAAAATCTGCACTTGCAGCTCCTCTGCCTGTCTATCCTGTGAAGAGGTTCAGGTTGCCTCCAGGTATGAAATGTGCTATACAAATAACACTTCTCTTGCTTTTCATTGACAAAATTCCGGCTGCACCTTTTCCTTTATACTGTACTGTACGTGCTGTTTCTGTGTATCTACAGAATCGCTGATCTTTAATTTTTGAATAAACACCTGTCAAACCAAACAATATGTAGTAAAAAATAAAAGCCTGTGTAAAACCGCTGTTGACGTAAATGTATCCACTCTGGTCTCATAAAGTCTAATAAATCGTGCAGTGCGGCAGTGCATCGTATCTTATTGCCAAATCAATGAGGCATTTCATTTCTATAATTTATCCCGCATCACTCGGTAACACTCGGCTTTCCGTAATGAGCAACAACTAAAACAGGACCGATAAGGCGTCTTTGAAGGTGGACATCAAAAGTGACGCCTCTGGGGTTGAGAACAAGGCGGTGAATTCTTTGACATTTTCCCCAGCGCTGCCGCACACCGACTCAAAGCGCTCGGTCACGCCTGTGGGCTCAAGTGGGGGGAAATATGCTACAAGTGTGGACTGTGCTGCCTGTAATCCAGGAGTGTCCCAGTTCCGTTCGGCTTGAGTGAAACCTCATATCGAGTGGCCCAAATTATTATGTTCATCATCCGTCCTGAAGAGACGGTGTTCGAGAACCAGTGTAGGACAGGCTATTTTAAGACGGAAGCATTTCTGCATTAGTCACTTTTAAAACACCTCAGAGATTATGTCAATTTGTATTCTTTAGGGAACAACGATCGGCCTCGTTATGATTCCCACTGGGTGCTCCACGGTGAGGTGGTTGAATTAAAAGTAGACACAGTCACATGGGCGAGTTAGGGCGTCATCCACGATATCCCAATGCAAGACAAATGTCCGTTTAGGAGATTTCCCTGTGTTCTTAATGATAACGTCAACAGGGCCACAACAAAAAAAAACACAATTCAGTATTTGAACATGTCTTGTGCCATGTTGTTTGTAATGGTCAGCCGGGCACAATGGGAATACAGTGTACGGTGTGGATGTGTTCGGAAGGCTTGTTAGAGCCCAGTAATTGGGGCCGGAAGAGTAAGCAGTGGCAGCTGAAGAGGCAGTGGGCTTGGTTTGGGTTCGTTCGGGGAATAAATATCAATCTGCTGGAATACCTGCCTTTGGACAGTCACTCGTCTGCTCTTATCCGTCCTCTGTCGGAGCGGGATTACTCCAAAAGCCGCCCTGGATACAGAAACACCTTCAGCCAAGTGGCTAATTTTCACTACAGCACTGTGTACAAACAAAGAGGGCGGGAGAAAGAGGGGGAAAAAATGGTTTCTCGCAACTGGCAAGGATGCTGCAGTAAATTTCAGCTGGGTAAACAATATGGGAAACGGGCCAGGACCGTCTTCTCATAATATGCTTAATTCTTCACAGCTAATGGGGGAAAATGGACTCTTATTTCCACTGAAGAGCCGTTGCTAAAAAGGCGGCTATTCAGCCCACTTTCAGTTTTGACATGCCAAAGCTGTCTGAGGTGCTGAGTTACTGGGGAGTGGGATGTGGGCGGGGGGGCGTTAGGTCTCGTTGCTCTCCTTGTGCTCCATGGTCTCAGTCCAGCTGGCCTTTAGAATATGGATTATGTGGTGCCGCAGCCAGGCTCTCGCTCCATGGGGGGGCCGGACTGGGTGCCCAGCTTCAGTGGACTCCCCACCGAGACCCCTGGGTGAGAGGACGCCGAGAGCCCCCTTGGTTCTCAAGGCTGGATCATTGAGAATGCAGCCGATGCTTCCCACACCAGCACCACACGTCAATGTGTGAAAGAAAACTAGCAAAATAAAGAAAAAGAAGAAGAAGACACTGAAAAGGGGGGATGGTGAGTAGGTCGGAGGAGGGAGGGGACCGCGGCATCGACGACGAAGCAGAAGCTACGACTGTGATTGTGGCAGAGCGGCGACACATGCATCACTGCCAAACACAATGCCTGCTCTGTCTGCCGAAAAATAGAAAGGGGTAAAAAATAGAAAAAGAACCACAGAGTGCAGCTGTGCAGCAGATTTACCTTTCAGAAAAAAGTCTGGGGTGATAATAAGTATCCAAATGACAGCTCTGTGCCGCTGCATCCCCGACTAAAGTTAACCAGAGGTCCTAATGTCGCGTACTAGCGGCAGACACAAAGGTCTGAGCAGCGGGGGGCCGACGCAGCTAGCACAGCATGGCTAAATGGGGCAGGTGATTTCCCATCTCCTCCACTGCCCTCAAGGCACAGCCAATCACTGCTGGGGAAAAGTGGCGCCCCAGCCTGCGAGCCACGCAGCCGGTGAGTGGAAGGGCTAGAGAGGGAGCAGGAGTCTATCTGGGACCATGCATTATTCACATGCACCGCTACGGCACTAAGACCTCCACAAAGGAAAGGCCTCGGGTTCCATCAGTGCCGACTTGTTTCCAATCTATTATTGATGGCAACACTACACCCTATACTTTTCCCTGATTTACTGGATTCTATCATTGTTTCTATAATAAAGGCTATTTCCAGTAAAGTCTGAGCAAATGAGTGGAATATTTCCAAGCCCGGTGCCAGCTGGGGCTTCTTGGCTTTAGTTTAAAAAAAAAAAAAACACCTAAATATGCACAATATTCTCACGGTGTGCACAGTGGAAGCTTCCAGCGTGTGTGTGTCCTCGCCCTTAATACGGAGCCGAACCTGCGCGTCGTGCTAATCATCCATCATGTCAAAGGTAGGCTTCCATGCAAAATTAACTTCAGTGTGGAGACCTCCAGTTAGACCTAAGTGAAATAAATGAGCTATCCAATTACCACATTATGATCACATGTAGCCGCCGTAAAAAATAAAAAGAAAGAAAGTGCACCGACAAAAAAAAATCCCCCATCAGCAGCTCCCAATTACCTAATGGTGACTGTATGCTAATGTTTGAAGCCATAAAGTTCTCCCAAAAATTATTATTATTTCAAGCCAGTGCCCATTTACAGCATGTTGTCATCCATTCTTTTAGTTTTATGTCTGGAGGGCACAGGACGCAGACTGAACTCCGGCAACACAGACGCAGAGCCGTCATTACAGCTGCCGTCGCTGTGATTAGAGCCCTCGTGTGAATGCGTTTCATCTTGCACTGTGAAATGGGCCAAGAACTTTTTAAAGGAGTAATGTGATGAAGCGATGGGGTAAAGCTGGTCATCAGATATGAAATGATACACTATCAGTATGTATATTTATAGTCATTGCATTCCCGCACAAAAGCCAAATTATCCTTTATGTTAAGATTCCTATCGAAATATGTTAAGAAGGCGCCGGCTCTTGAACTCGGAGGCGGTTGCCGTGGATTTCGTGGCGGTGTCGACATTATTACCGCACACACATCAAAGATTTCCCCCGAATCTCTGCAGGAAACACAATCAATCTGCTCAGTATGCGCGGCTGTGACAGTGGGCCATCTCTCCCTTTGAGGATGTCGACTCATTTGACCGATGTGCAGTCGATCCCCCAGATTGTGGCTAATCATCATTACCAGCTGCTTAAACAATGACTTTCCTTCAGCCGGCGCGGCTTCGAGAAAGGACACGAGGGATCTGACAGTTTTTTTCTTGTGGTGGCTTAACACTTGAGTCTGGATTTAAGGAATTACGGCCGACTTGGACACAACAAAATGTGCCTACTCTGATCACCCGTCCAAGTCCTCGACCACGGCCGGGCTCGCACTGAAAAATCCATCTCTGGAATTACACTAAACTCAACAGGAAGCATTGTATTTTCATTTTTTTAGAAAGGGGTGAAAGAAGGTGAAGGAATTTCATTTTGTACATTTGCCATGTGAGAATAAACGATGACGGCTGCACATTCCTAAAATGAAAATTTAAAATATGTATAATATAAAACAATAAGAGGGAAATCAGGACAGATGCAAAGAGGGCACTGGTTTACGAATTCTCCAAAAATGGACAGCGGATTATGAAAAATGACTTCTTCCTTGCAGTGCTTAAAGGTTAGGTCTCTATTACACGGAGAGCAAAATGTCAGCAGTATCCCCTGAAAGAGTGGACTGTGATATTAATGGAGAGTCCAGGGAATGGGCTTCCCCTGACTGAGTTTCCCCTCTACCAGACACATTATTCATTGAGTTGTCAGCCAGCACCTGGTGCATGCAACACTAACATCTACAAACTAAATGATGGAGAGAATATGGCCCACCCTGGTAGGCAGCCAGTGGCGGAGTCAATGTTGTCCGGCGAAGTATAATAGAGAGTAAAAGCACCGCCGCTACTAGATTATCTAAGAGCTCTTCGCCCCCACAACCGGAGTCGTCACCGAGGACGTATCAGCATAATGTTCAATTTTCCGGCTGGTACTGTACTTTCGTGTTGCTCTGAGCTACCTCGCAGATTGTGAGGATGTGGGGAGGCTGAGCAGACGAGGCTGCATGCGCCGCTTTCAAGAACTGTGGGAAAAAAAAGCTGATACACCAACTCGAATTACAACAGAGGAGACAAATTTCCTTTTATCTCGCAATCTAAAAAGCCGAGGATCTGACTTACACCCCAAAATAAACAGGGTTATGAAAAATTAAAGAAGGACACAAGTTATCCCTGGTTTGAGTCGGTGTACGTACCAATTTCATATTTATTCCTGACCGCAAACACCCTCATCGGATTCCTAAAAGCAATCATCCAAGAATTTTCCCATGTAATCTAAGCATGTAGCATCACTTCAGACATAAATGACAAAGAACGTTGTGTGCCATGGAAATATGATAGACCCAGACAGGATGACAAGATGATTTAATATGCTACAGAGTCATCAGTCACGTAGCCACCACATTATCTAAGATGCAAAATGGCTTCTGCGTGAGGCAGACGGTGGCGGTGGATTATATGTGAGTAATATTCTTCTGCCGTGGTAAATATATTGTGTCATGCAGCAGAGGGTGGAAGAAAAATTCTCTCTCAAGCTATTTTAATGAAGTCCCAAATGTCATCCTCGCACTTCTTTCAAGAGCAAACTCGGAGAAAACTCCTCCAGAAGCCGGACCGTCCCTCAGTGCGACGTCGGGTGACTTGAAAACAAGAGGCTCCAGTGAGAAGAAGAGGACAACAGCACGAGCACAGACATGGAAACCGCTCAAAGACGAGAACTAAACAGGTGGTTTGGACCCTTAAAGTCTATCTTTGTGATTGAGGGCGTTTGATGAATCGCTCAGGCAGCTGGGAGCTCCGATTGAGGGTGGGCTGAGATCGTCTTTTGTCCTGGAAAACTAGTTAAATAAAAGAATACTTCTGCCGACCCTTTGCCGAAAATTACTTTAATCATCCCCCATTTTATAATTCATTTGAAATTACCCTTTACCACGACGTCTCGACAAAAAAGGGGGCTAATAGAAAAAGCGATTTCACAGTAACACCATTATAGTGAAAAATGTCAACGTAATTCAGTGTTTTTGGTAAGTGTAGCAGGGAGCGTCAGAGGCTTGGGTTTAAATTAGACCCAACACATTTTTCTCTCAACAATGGCGCGGAGCGGCGAGGGGAGGACGCAGGGAGGGTGGGCGTCCAATTACTGGAGGACTGTGTGTCATCTCCGCACATTCAGGCGTCTTCAACGACGTATTAAATGTATGACATGTAAGAAAACTGCACGGCGGTAACGACTAAGAAACCAGGACCCGTTGAAGATAATGTGTTTTCACAGGGAAAAACTCAATATTGTTTCACTGTGTCCATTTGGACAAGTTGCTCTGTTGTGTCACTGTTTGCTGGCCGGTCACTTTATACCACATGAGGCCAGAGGGGATGAGCGCGGCAGCTGATCAAACTTTGCACAGTTCTGCTCTGTCTGGATGGAGATGTTGGTCAAAAGGATGAAAAAGTTTGTACGGCAAATGCAAGGGCAACAAAAATGAACTAAGAAATAAACAGAAATCTCTGGTTGTCGCTTCTCAAATGTCAATAATTGATTTTTCAGTCATCTATAAAAACTAAATTGAATATACTTGGAGATGGACTATTATATCAAGATGGAAAATTATTATTTATTTTAAGTTTAAAGATTGATTTTTTGCTCCCGAGCGAAAGTTGTGGTTTTAGACTCTTCTTCATGAACAGAGAATCACTTTAAAACATTTGACAAATCTAAGGGGGGGAACAATAAACCATTTCAAAGTGCTTTCCCAATTCACAAGGAAAAATCAATACATACGTATATTGATTCTTTGTTATATTGTTATTGATGATAGTGTCCTTGGGCAAGATGCTGAAACCCGAATGGCCGCTCATAGATGTTGAATCCACTACTTGGAAGTCGCTTTGGATAAAAGCGTCAGCTAAATGACACGTAATGTTAATTTAACAAAGTCAAACATCAATGAGCATACTTTGAAAATCGTTTCTTATTGTTCAGGCACATCAAAAAAGCATAGAAAATTAAAATATTAAACACAGCAAAGATTTTAGCTGGGGCCAGTGCCCCCTGCCCCCACCCCTGGATCCACCCCTGCCATTGGATAGTGGTGCTCTTGGTTGCTGCAGCTTTTATTTGTTCAGTCTGTAAATGTCTACTTTAAGTTTTTAAAGTTTTTAATGTACTGTATTATGGACGTGATGAATGAGGCTGAATCAGAATCAAGAAAATAAGAAATTAATCAGAATTAAAACTCAGTTTGCTACAGCAGCCCCAAAAGTTTGTTAACGATGTAATAAAAAGTTTTTTTGCCAGATCAATATCGTTTGGTGGAGCTCACTGTTCCATATAGTTGTTCAACTGTGAAGGTTAATGGAACAGTAATGGATGAACAGCGGGTTTTTATAAAACATGGCGCTGCACTTGCTGTACCTTGTTTAATGTGAGCCCCTTATAGGAGGTTCTGACATTTATTTGTATGATTTTTGCAATATATTTTACATATTTATTACACCTCTGCCAGAAAGAAAATCCCTTTTGGGGCACAATAAAGTTAAAGCTGAACATTTAAAAGTAAAATATAAAAAAGGTGAGAAATAGCATAACCAACTCTAATGAAATAACATTCAGGGTAATAGGGTTTTTGTTGTCGTTTCACCGACAACACAGTTGATGTATCACCTTTGACGACAGATTGAGCGGACATATGTTCCAATGCCGATTTGCTCTGTTCACTTTGTAAAGCCATTCCTCAGAAAATCACCCAGCCTGCTCCCATCCGTTGTGAATCCCTCTCTCTCCGAGCCTCCAACCTTTCCGAGCTGCAATGCAAAGCTCCGCCGACAGCTCCTCCGGGTAATGTAGAAAAAGACAATAGGTGGAAACTGCTCTAACCTATTTGCCAAATGGTCCGTCATCTAATGCCCTGGTGCTGCTCTATTGTCTAATCCTACTGCCGAGGCCTCTAAAAGGATACATCGGCCTAATAAGATGAATGGGCTTTGACCCTGAAGCTGCTAAAAGCCAACCTGGCCAATTTATCTGAGTGACCTCTACTCTTGGCAGACACGGCCCTCACCTCTCCGAGAAGCCTTTTGGGCCGGATCGATACCGCAGAGGCGAAACAATCCAAAACAAGCAGCGTCTGGAAGTTTGCATTCAACACCTCATCGCCTTGTTATGACCCTGGATTGAGCACTCATTTGCAAAGATCAGGGATTTTTCTGTTTGTTGTTTTTTTACTTTCTTCATGCAGTATTTATTACGTTCGCGAGATGATAAAACTACAGCTGCAGGTCCAGGGTCGGATGAAACATGCTCAACGTAATTTGGGCTTAAAGTGATTTTTATTTACAGTCGCGCTTTTCAAATCAGCTCTAATCCAATCGCGTATTCTCAAGTCGCAAATGGCCGATGTTAAGCGAGATGAGCAGGGTAGAAAAAACATGTCAGGCCCTGTACTGATTCATATGTAATTTTATTATGCAAACCACAATCGTGGCTATTCCAGGACCGGGACTGTAACATGGAGAAGTGCATTTTAAGGGGAAAATAAGATTTTGTCGACTGAATTAAGGATTCTGTTTCATGTTCTGTTTGTTGGTGTTGGGTTGTGCTCAAGCAAGATAAAAGGGCCGGATCATTTAGGTGGAGACGGTGCACGGGGAGAGGAGACCCTTTTACACGACACTATGTTTTCTTTCTTTGAGCATGAATCAGTTTACATGGTATACAATATCAATCGTTGGCCTCAAATCTATATCTGCAAAGTGCTTAGGTTTGCATGGGTGATTAGATGAATTGAACTGAGAACAGTCTGTTACTTGAGCATCCCCCCTCAAAGCCCGGATACCTAATGCCTTCCCTCTGCCTCTGAAGTGACCACAGTTTCAGGATGCTTCGCTCCGGGCCCTCGGCCAGAAAGCTTTATGTATTCTGATACCATTCATTTTTAATCAGGACCAGAATATCCTTCCAAACCCTCTCGCGAGCCGCCTTTGGCTACAACACTTCAATTTTGCTATATTTTAATTGATTTGGCTCTTCTCCTGGTTGTCGACCGTGAGTTTGATTGTTACTGTTCCTTCATAATCTGAGGGAGAGCCGCGGCACCTCTCGTTTTCTTCCTCTTCTGTGTTTCCAGCTGCTCTCGTCGCAGAATTATGCAATTTCTCAATACAGTGTGGCTACAGAAAAAAATATTGTGTGTGTTCAGCACATTTCGCCCCGGCTTTCCATTTTGACGCGCCCCAGCTCGCCTTCGCAAGGCGGCGGAAGGGTTTCCTCACATGACTGCTGAGGAGAAAGGGACGTGAGAGCAGGGGAGTATGGGGGGGGGGGGGGGGGGGGGGGGGGGTCTTCTTCTGTGGTATAATGAGTTTGACAATGAAAGTGACACGGCGTCCTCCCTGGACCTTGCCGTGTGCTCAATCATAACAATGGCCCACCATTTCCTCCTCTAGATACTGACCTTTCTCCCTTAAGGAAAGGAAGTGTGTGTAGGCGATGAAGTGCATGCAAGTGTGTGTGTGTGTGTGTGTGTGTGTGTTACTTCACTCAGCCATCACCCTCCTTCCAATCAGCCTTGAAGTCCTTCTATAGACTGTCCTTTAGCAGGGGTCCTTTTTTCCTACTGTGGGAACACTGGTCTATTTTCTTGTGTTGTGTCAACTATTTTAAGCTTGGATAACACACTTAGAAATTTTGGGAGCAGCGGCAGAATTAGGCTTAAATATATATATATAAATATATATATTTAAAAACCCGTCACCAAAACAGCTTACAAGGTGATATGATGCTGTTGGACCAGTGAGACGAGCTGCCAAGATTTCATGCAAATATCAACCAGTGAGATTATTTCAGGGCCGTTTCCCTGAAAGTTCAGAGCCCATAACTAAGGAGTGACAGAAACGGGAGTGACGTGCGGTGAAAGCCGTGAGCGTGAAGTGATGGCGCAGGGCGTCGAGGTGACCCCGCCTCCTGCCCTTCTCCGTGCTCACGTCTCATCCGCAGCCTACTTACTGTATCTTCTGTGATGTGGATGTGTGTGTGTGTGTGTGTGTGTGTGTGGTTTCTACTTATCTACTTAAATAAAACATTTTAAAATAAATCTCAAAATATTGCGTCTATCAAACTCGTCCTAATGCGCCCTCAGCCACAAACGTCCCATGTCGGCACTGAGAGATTTTATAGCCATTTATTTTTTAATGCCACTTTTAATTGTTGTTTTATCTGCACGATCAAAATAATATAACATAAAAGTCTGATCAATACACTGAACCACTTGAGAAAACGTTGTACAGTGACTCAAGATGTGAACTTTAGATGATAAAATATTTTTTATTATTCTACTTAAATGGAGATTTCTTCACCTGGAAGTGTTCTTGGTATTGACCTATGAAGAGATGGAATAAAATGATTTCTTAAATCAGGAAAAAAAATATATTACATACATAAATATCTCTATATATATTTATGATTGTTATCATGTTGTCATCTTTCTTTAAACTAAAGAGCAGCCCTTACAAAATAAGGGTTTTAAATGATAAACAATTCATATTATAGCTCCTTTGGTTATTGTGCTTTCCATAATAATGGAAACATCTAATAGTGCTCGATGTCTGCGCTTTACTCATCTTTTATGTATGTTTGATTATCGCTAATATTTACGGTTTAATATAAAAAGAAACATGGAATGTGGGGGGGGGGGGGGGGGGGGGGGGGTTATGCCTTGAGTAATGTCTGCAGGACTTCCTCAGGCTGCATGCAATCTGAAAAAAAAAAGCCTTAGAGCCAAAACCCAGGATTCAAAATGTCTGTGACCCTCCCTGTCGCTGTCTATTTCAAAAATGTGACGGGCGGGGCAACATGCCTCCCCCCCCCCCCCACCGTGAACATTATTGAATTATTGCCTGTAAAAAAAAAATCCTGTATACGAGACGCAGCAGCTGGCGCGCAGGCTCCATTTCTGTGCACGAGCCTCCTCCGACATCGACTTCCTTCACCTTATTAACTCGGGCAAATATTCAGAATTATGTGAAACACTGAGAATAAATCGAGAACGAATCCCTTTGATTTGTGGCATTGTTCGAGCGGCGTGAAACCGCTCACATGACGAAAACTCCCTGAAATCCTGACTGAAGTCGAGTCTTTTAATGAAACATTTATTCATGTGTATGAAAGACTCAAACCCATTTTCCGCTGCCAGCGAAAAGATCCAGTGGTGTAATGTGCGGTTGAAACGTGCTCTTAATTGCCAACGTCAAAAAGGAAATTAAAAGTGGCCTAACACAATTAAAACAATATATTTTTCTATACTTTCCTCTTTATACTTAATTAAAGTATCTGAAAGTGTTTAGATGAGTGGATTCACTTCGGTTTCACCATCAATGAACTCATTCGATTGCCTATTACCACCACAGCCTCGAATAACTACCTCCACAATATCATGTTGTGAATGGTTGTATTGTTTGTGTTGTGTGCGTTCAACACAATTCACAGCCTCTCCCTAGAACACAGCGGTTTTTTGAGCTTGGTGTCTTGCTCAAGGACACGTAGAAAACAATGAACAAACAGACCTGTTCTAAAGCCACAGTATAGAGAAGAGAGGGGGGGGGGGGAAGGGAGAACCGACAAGCAAGCGTGACATGAGATGATCCTACGAGTGCGGCAAACAAAGCAGGGGACGCTTTTACATTCAGATGAGACAACAAAAGAAGAATCACCTTGACTTACAACTTTTTGATTGCCGGCATCCAGCGCTAAAGAGCGCAAAGGTCGAAGCCACGGCGCCATGACAGTGGATATAACAAATATTCCCGTGTCCCAAGATAGGGAGAGAGAGAGGAGATCGTAACGGGAGGAAGACGTGAAGGCAAATGGATGGGGGGGGGGGGGGGGGGGGATGGGGGGCTGCAACCAGTCTGGGGACGACGTCTCCAGGAGCCAGCAGCGCTCCAGGAAAAATAAATATATTTACGCCGATATATGAAACGAAGACTGTGATGCTCTTTCCCTGATCGTCCCCAAACCTCTGTCTGTCCTCACTTAACATCTGCACTTTGTGATTGTGGTTTCAACTGTAAAAAAACACACAATATGTAATGTTTTATTCACTTTGCAGTTTAACATTTGTATTTCGTTTTTTTTTACCATCTCCAGCGGTGGTGGTGGACTAAAAAATAAATAACACCCACTGATGGTCCCTGATTGCCGAAGAGACACCAGACACACCTGTAATTACCAACAACACAACCGGGCCCACATGCTAATCCCGGTGTTTCTTGCATTGATATTCATAGAGTATGAAATGCCTTCCCGACTATTTCCGTATTGCATGGTAATACAATCACTCAATTAAGCCGTGTGATGAAATGAAATGAGCCATTTTCTCTCGAGGATGGTAAATAGTGGCCCTCATAATTGACAACTGCAGAGTGATTGCTAATCGTAATAACATGTCCTGCAATCTGGCAGCCTGCGAGTGATTAGACCCAGTCAAGTATATGGGCTCGGGGAGGGTTGTTGGTGTTGCTTGGCAAAAATAAAATAAAAACGAGCGAAACTTAAGCCAGAGCGGGGGAAATGTTGATACTTGACGTTTAGGTGACAGACAATAGACGCCGGACGGAGTAAATAGCTTTTTTTACGATGCAGCTGCGTCTCTCGGAGATTAACCCAAATACTGGAGGCCTTCAGGCGATAGCTGCACACAAGTGATCCGCTCGAAACTCTCCCGACAGCGTGTTGGTGAATCGATCGCAGGAAGAACAGACGTTAATCTGAATTCATTTTAAAAGTGTTTGAAAGTCAATTTTTGTAATGCAACAACACAAAAAGGTGCAGCTGCTAAAATGTGAGAATTTGCTGCTTTTTTCAGTTTTTATGTCAAATACCTTTTGGGTTTTGGACGGAGGCCGATCATCACGAGGTCTGATCACGTGTAATTGATAATTTTCCACGATTTTTAATAGACTAAATGATTAATGGATTCATTTAAAAAGGAAAACTAATAGGTAATTAAAACTGCAGCCCTCATTATGACTGAAAAAAAAATCCCAGTGCACCATATCCAAATTATATAGTTGACAACATACCTTCCATCAAGCTTGAATAATAATCACACATAAGCATCTTTTGAACATCTCTCTGTGTTTTTTACATCTATGTTGTCAGTATTAACTCTCATCTTTGTATGAAAGGGACCTGGTAGCTTCAAGAAAATCTGTTTTTGCCATATTAATATGCAAATTTATACAGCGAGACACTCCAAAGTCTAATCAGATCATCCACTCTGCGGGGGGGCATCTGTGGTGTGAGCAGAAACTTTTCCACCATGTGCTGCTGTCGTGTTAATGTGTTGACAGGAATTTGTCAGCACCCAAAGACGAACGGATGAATCCCCGAGTGGTCAGTTTGTCGTTCGCTCGGGTGAAGCTTCGAAATGTCACTGACCTTTGCTCCTCCGGGGCTTCACGAGCGGCACGCCGAAATAGAAATCTTCCTCATGACACCGATGAGCCCAACACCTGCTTGCACCTTTGGCACGTCAGCGCCGTATTCCACGTCCCCCCCCCCCCACCCCGTCACCCCCGAGCACTAACAATGTGAGCACTTAAACTGGAGACGGCGCCAAGCGAGCAGGGGAAGTGATGACAATAAATGACGGCAATCAAAGTGTGCCTCCTCTTTTGACGAGACATGAGACACCTTCCCGCCTCCCGTTAGCAAATGATGAAAATGTTTTCTCAGCCCTGTTTGGCGTGTTCTTCACAAAAAAACATCACAGATGGCCGGCCCTTTTGACCAAACGGGGGGGGGGGGGGGAAACCCCTCTCTGATGTTATTTATTCTTTTTTGTGGTCTGCTTGTGCCATATTGAATTATGAAAGCGGCGAGGGAGGATTTCTGCCTGCTACGATCAATACGCTGATTCCACTGTCACAATACAAGGCGCAGATCTGAGACAGGAGTTTGACAGATGGCGTGCCACCTTCGTCAGCGTGACGTCCCGTGTGCGCGCCCCGTCCCTGCGTGTGTGTGTGTGTGTGTGTGTGTAAACGTCTGTACTTTTGCTTGCTTTTTCATATCTTAGCGAGATAAAGTGCGAGAAGCAAAGTGAGAGCGTGTTCACGTGTGTGTGTGCGTGAGGGCAGACGAGAGGGAGAGGCGCCGAGCGAGAGAACAGGAACACATGCACACAGCGACGCATGTTAGAGGGTGTCTGATACGCTTTCATACTCCCACCCAAAAAGCCTTTGGTGCTTGCTGTGCTACAGCACACTCTGCTGTGACTCCTCGACTGATTTAATTAACCTTTTACTGGCACCGCTCACACAATGAATCTGCGAGCTATAAAATGGAGACCTCTCACTCGGACAAATTATTTTCTGATACATGTCCTCGTAAGCAGTCCCGGACGCCGACGTGCCAGTGAAGCGAACACGGCGCTGAAACATACCAACACAGGCCATCCACCGGGGCGGGAAAACATCCATTTTTTATTTTTCCACCCCCCTCAGAAATGATTTAGGACGGAAGGTGCAGGCCGGAGCGAGTGATGCCTCCTCACAAAGGATGACAGGCGTTGCAGGAGAAGTCTCTCTCTCCCACACAGAGGTCAGCGGGTGTCGAGCCTCTCCCACTAACAATAAACCCCATGTGTGACGGTTTATACAGACGAGGGGAGCTGTCACGAGGTGCTGCAGTGCTGTAGCTGCAGCACCTAACAAGTCAGCGCTGGGTTTTTCACACCCTATTAGGAATACAACTCAACTGGGCCATGCTATGTTTCTGCTCCGTGCAGTCATTCATGTTTTATGAGGGGAATAATATTGATTCTGGAGTGAGCGCAGTCAACATTAGAAAAAAAGATATTTCTCTGTTTCTCTTGTGTGTTCACCTTTATGCAGCAGCTATACATTGACCTACTTTATGAATATTTATACAAAAGCAACAACTGAGGCTAAACTGTAATCATTTAATATTAAAAACATTGAAGTGCTTTGCAGTAAAGCTATAGCAGCGGGCAGGTAACTGCAGAATGGCGACTAACCCACAGAGGGCTACATTTACAAATTGATTTTTTTATTTTATTTTTTAAATGAGGACATTATCTGTTCACGCTTAAAAACTATTGTTTTCTATGTTTGCTCCTCTCAGGCAGCACAGCACCAACAAGGATGCTTTGAGTGTTGGCATTTTTTGACTATAAGTATATTAAATTATGACAGTTTGACAAATATACATTCCATCTAAGTTGAATTTGACAAAAACAGTAAAAAGGGAATGGTTTCCAAAATAACAAATAAAAAATATATGCACATATTTCAACTTTTCCTTTTGCATCCAGGGACATCAAGTGACCCATATTCTAACCCCATGCAAATCCAGTGATGGAATGTTTTTTAAATCATTTCCAGCACAAATAAAGCTTTGGTGGTCACCTCGAAAAAACCAATTTCATATTTTGTGTTTGAAAAGCAGTTTTTTCTTCTGTATGAGCATTTCTTTCAATCGCAAAACAAAATACGTGAAATAAAAGGTACTTTTATCAATTTAAAAATCACATCATACATTTCAAGGCACTTCTCAAAAGGTCGAGATTTGACCCCATTAAAGAGAAACGCTGCAATTCCCACAAAAAAATTGAATTTTAAAACTTTAAAACAACCATTTGCATCTTATCCATTCCGTGCACTAATTTATAAGGATGCAAATCACAGTGGTTCATGTGTTGCACAGAATAAAGTTCCCATGGGGTTTACATTTTCTGTTTTTGCAGCATCAACCCCCTTAAAAAGAAAAAAATATTAGAAAAAATACTGAATTATATATGTAATGATTTGATTTTCTGTACTAATCTCCAGCAACTGAAAAAAGGCAAAGCAAGGCAATGTTATTTTATAAAGCCCCTTTCATACACAGAGGTAGATTCACTGGGCTGTGCAGGGACATTCAAAAGCAACACAGAGATAAAATTAAGAGGAACCAACTTAAAATCTGAAAGTCTAAAACAATTTTCAAGCAAAGTCAAGGTTGAAAAAGAGTATAATACAAGAGGTGAAAAAATAAGAGGTTAAAGAAATAAAAAAAGGATAATTCTGTTTTAAAAATCTAAAAATAAAAAAAATTAAATAGCTGGAACTATGTAGAATAATAAAATGAAAATATAATAAATGGTATATGACCTTGTAAAATTGCTTGGTTATACGCACTAAAAATTGAAATGTGCCTGAAAGCTGCTCCTCCCTGTTTGGATTTTACCCTGAGCAGCTCCAGCAGACCACTCCCCCCCTGTGACCTCAGAGGTGTCCCAAGGTCATACTGGACACGTCTGTGATGTATTTGGGAGCAGCTCCATTAAGAGATTTAAAAATGAGGTTGAAAACACTATAAAGTCAGTCCTGTGGCTCACTGGCAGCCAGCGGATAAGAACAAGTATTTTTTACATGTGGTTAAAGCTCTCGCAGCTGAATTTTGCCTGAGTCGTAAGGGCCTGATTGTCTTTTATTTCGGAAGCTCCTGTGTAAAGTCCTCTGTAGCAGTCGGGGACAAAGTTAAGAGATTTCCCAGCGCAAAACTGTTTAAAGCTCACTTTTGTATCACCTCGGCTGCTGAGTGCAAACTCATGCCACTTACTGCGAGGTTACACTTCAAGTTCCAACACTTTACAGCTGCTGCATGTCACAGCGCTAATGTAACATGAGACGCTAAGTGAACATATGTGCTGTGAATGTGTGTGTGTGTGTGTGTGTGTGTGTGTGTGTGTGTGTGTGTGTGTGTGTGTGTGTGTGTGTGTGTGTGTGTGTGTACGTGTGCGTGGGTTTGTGTAAAGCAAGCTATCACTGTCAGGTAAAGGCAATGAGTGTAAATTACTCCTGCGTGAGGAGAACCAGCGTGGATTGTTTTTTTTTATTCACTTGGTAATATCAGCACACATTTATTTATAAGGGATCTGATGAGTCGTTGATAAGAATGTTTTTATACATTCGAAATCAGGCAATTCATGGGATTTTTAACAAGAGGACATAGGGTCTAGTTTTCTAATCTTTACAGCAAACTATACTGTGCACTGCTCATGTAATCGATGCTGTGTACACACAGGACGGCGTCATCTATTGAGATAGGCAGCGACTGCTCGGGGTCACGTGGACGTTCTCACAACTGGGAAGCCAATAAAACGGACACTTTAATCAATCAATTTTGTTTTCAAGGGATTCTATCAGTGGCAGGGGATTATCTTAAGTGCAAAATCAATGCAAGCTGCTCAACATATTTCTTCTTTCCCTTTTTTTTTACCACTGTTTTTACAGCTTCGTGTTGTAAGAATCTACTGTGATCCTCTAACCCTAATAATAATAATAATAATACTATTAAATAATATGTGAAAGGCCACTGTAATCGAATTTGGGGATTGTTTTTTTTTTATATATATATATATATATATATATATATATATATATATATATATATATATATATATATAATTATTAGAGGCAAAAGAAGTAAAAATGTGGATGTTAACATTTTTTAGAAGGTGCCATGATCCCCCGACCTCTTTCCCTGGGATCACGGAGGTTAACCCTGGCAGATGCCGCTCTGCGAATGCGCTGAGGCTTTGGTACTTGTCTGTGTCGAACACTGTAGAACAGAGCGAATTAGAATGAAATATTGAGTTCATTTATGAATAAGTGGGGCTGAACGGCCCCTTGTCGCAGCTTCTGCATGCATATTCAGTTGATGGAAACCTTCGGATGGGCCATTTCTCTTTGCTGCTTCATTAAATAGTGAAAGTCAAAAGTGCAATGCCTCCTGACAAAAAAAAAAAAAAAAGGCCAAGATCTATGAAGATGGAACAGAGGCGAGGTTTTTCTGTGCTCCGGCTCAAAATCCAATTGATGAAAAGGACTCAAGCTTTTGAATTCAGGGTTAGAATTTTTAAAAGTCTCATTGTTCTCTGTGCAGCAGAGAAGTTTCATCAGCGTGTTCGAATGCTGTGCATTAAAAGAACAGAGACATACTGATGTAAACATATGAGTCATTAGGGGTTTATTTATAAAACATTAAAATGCATAGAAACTGGTCCAAGAGCAGCTCTTGTTTATTTTCTGTCTAATGACGTAAGAGAAATTCTCTTTGGTATACGTAGCATTAACAACGGCCAATCAGCAGTGGCTTCCGGAGATGATCCCAAGAGAAACTGCAGAGAAGGTGTGTGTGTGTGTGTGTGTGTGTGTGTGTGTGTGTGTGTGTGTGTGTGTGTGTGTGTGTGTGTGTGTGTGTGTGTGTGTGTGTGTGTGTGTGTGTGTGTGTGTGTGTGTGTGTGTGTGTGTGTGTGTGTGTGTGTGTGTGTGTGTGTGTGTTGGAGAACAGGTGAACCCACTGAAAGCAGACTCCCGGCATTGTCTCGCAGAATGAGGCAGTGGCTGGTGATTTGGTTTCATGCCTGGCATGTTCCCCAACAAATGTGCCTGGAGCCGGGGCACTAAGGAGGCGAGGGTTATGTTCACCGGCACCTCTGTGGTTAGGCTCCAGCTTTTAGTGACTCATAAATGTATACAGTGTACCGGACTACAGCAAAAGGCCAGACGCTGGAGCAAATACACGTTCTCTTGAATTCTGATGGCATTTTGAAAAAGTAAAAGACGTACTCCGCTCCCCTCCGCCGCCGCCGCCACCCAGAGACGAGCTCCCTATGATGAATACTGCCATTAAGAAAATGACTTGTCTCAAATGTCAGAATGAAGCCAATGTTTTCAGGATGAGAATTGATAGCACATGAACACAAGACATTTTACTTTTTCGGCCTCTCCCTAATGTTCTTGCCAGGAAAGTGTGATCAACCCTAATTATTCTAACTGCCTGCCACTCTGAGATCATCAGTTCCTTAAGATAATTAGAGCTTCGCGTCGAATGAGCTCGGACTGGACGTGCGGTGAGTGATGCACAATGTCAGGAGCACTCAACGTCACAGAGGAGATTTTAAAAAGCTTTACACTAAAACATATCAAGCTGAGAGGGAACAAAAAAATCCATGAAGGGCGAAAACTGATTGAAAGGATGCATTTAATTAAAAAAATAAATAAATAAAAGAGACATACTGTTGAAAAGCAGCACTGAAAATCATTTTAAAAGCAAAGTAGAAGACGTGTGAATCATTTTTAACCAAACTGCAAATTGGCCTTTCAGGGAGTCGTGGTAAAATAAACAAGGGAGCATAGAGCAACAATGCAGGTTTGCAGCAGTCCTCTACTCATTGCCTCCGCTCGACAGAACAAAGATTTGCCCTTTTCAACAGAAAACCTCCGATCCTTCCATCTCAGGTTTCCAGCGCGATCAAATTTGCACTTCAAACCATTGTACCCATTTAATCAGCCATTGTGCCTGTCCAGTCAACCACTGAAGAATTTCCAGGCATAATCTCACACAAAGCTATCTTTGACTATGCGCTCGCCCGTGGGGGAAACTTTATCAAACTCCTCTGCTTCCTGCGGAGACGGACCAGGTGACCAGCAACCGCTCAATCGCGAGGCCGAATTCTTCCGCTCATGCGGCGAGGACTCGCGCCTTTGATCCAAAGAGAGGCAGCTGCAAAACGCCTCTCCAGATACCAGCCCCGCCAATCGCCTTTCGCACTCTCCTTCCACCAATCAGGGGCCTCGTCTCCAGCGCCAACCCATAATCCAACCTACTGCTGCTCTTTCCCCACATAGGGATTTCTCCCCCTTTGAAAAGCAATGAAAGCATGAGCCGCAAACAAATAAGCTTTTCAAAGCTCAAAGAGAAAGAAAACGTGTGCCCTACTCACCCATCTCATTGTCCGATTTATTGTCCATTTCCGTGTCAGTGAGCGTCAGCGCCGAGTTAGAGCGGCTGGAGAGGCATGAGTTCTGCCCAGACTTTGCCCCCGTTCCCCAAAGAGTCATGGTACGTTCCGGTGATACAGGTTCATGGTTTTCTGTAGCGACGGGTCCTCTGGAGTAGCTGCTGAGCGGGTGGGAGAGGCCCGTCTCGGGGCAGAGCGCCAAGCCTCTGCGAGCTGATGGCTCACAGATCCCGAGTTGCCTCAGCGAAAATGTCTGCCCTGTGAATGACAGGAGTTGTAAAGTTAACAAACCAAGCAACAACGCGGTTAATGGCCGGGAGCCGGGCGGAAAAAAAACACTTAACCCATGAGCTGATGGGGGGGAGGAGGAGGAGGGTTGTTAAATTAAAGCCATTACAACATCCTCCCAATCTGCTTAACACTCATCAAGTCATCAAGATCCAGAAAAGGCTTTTTCTCTAACTCACATCACGGAGCAGCTTTTAAGTAACAAACTAAGATTTTAACATCACTCAGGTTGAAGAGACGTTTTAACCAAACACATGAAAAATGGGAGGAAAATATTGTCCTCTGTTTGTTATTTATAGTTTTAGAAACCAACCCTGTTTCCCAATACATCATTACCATAATTTTGTTTTCTCTTTGATTGTTAAGGCTCATTACTTAAGGCTCTGGTGTTGACTGGGCACAGAAATAATAGCCTCCCCTGTCTTCAAAGACACTGTCGCAAAAAAAAAAAAAAACATTTATTTATTTTATTTTGGAGAAAGAACACAGGCGTTCTGCCAATAAACAAAAATATCTGGAGTTAACCTCATTAAAAAAGTCCCTGAATTAAAAAGTATATTCTTAATGTTTCTCTGAATTCATATACTCATATACTACTTTAAGATCAATAGCAGACGTTTATAGTGCATGTGACATATTAACGTAATTAACTGCATGATATGATGTGTGGAATGTTCTTTTGAACTAAGTGTACTGTAAGTTTAAATCACTGTACTAAAGGTAACTTGTATTTAACTCTAATGCACCAACCAGGAGTAGCACTCTTAATTTTATTGTATTTTTTACAATACAATGACAATAAAGTCAGTTTATTCTATTCTATATACAACTCAAATTACATTGGCTTCTTATATTTTTAATCTAAATCTATTAAAATGTTAATACCATAACAAAATTGGAAATCATAAAATATTTCCCCTAACCCTAACCCATATATTCAATGGTTCACAGAATGAATATTATAAATTATATGAATATTAGCAGTTAACATTGGTTTAGATAGTTATTGATTAATACTTTTAAAATTTTAAGGTCACACATGTCAACTTTGTAAAAACACAATGGAACCAAATATGTCCAGTTTAACATAGTTTAATTTTAAATTGAAAGTAAATAGCATTTTATACTTTTGTTACCTTGTAATGTGTGTTTTATTAAAAAATGTGCAAGATATATATAAATATATGTGTGTGTGTGTGTGAGTGTGTATTTTCACAGTCATTGAACCAAATCTGAATATAAAATAAATAAATTAAAATGTCTAATAATGTTTAAATGCTACAGTTAATAAACCTATTTACACTAAAAATCCATAAAATTTAAAATAACCAGATGTAGATGTTTTTTCCATCTCTCACACACACACACACACACACACACACACACACACACACACACACACACACACACACACACACACACACACACACACACACACACACACACACACACACACACACACACACACACACACACACACACACACACACACTCTTGTTCCACCCCCACATGGATCACATTAACATCTGACATCTACCGTGATGATGTAAGAAACCGTCGTTACGATTTAAATTTGAAAGAGGAAATAAAGAGAAAAGCTGCATTCTTCCAACGCCGTCATCATAATCCCATTAATTCTAAAATGGGCACCAATTAGCAGCAAGAAAATGTAAGGGAGTAATGGATAGATTTTCTAATTGCAATCTTATGAGCCAAAGGAGTGCCATAAAACAGAACAAACTGCTCAAACTTTTTAATTACAGAAATCAGAGCACTTTCCTGCAGCCAATTTAAGCAGCGAGTTATTTACCGAGCTTCTCCTCCTATTATTCTACCACAGTCCAGCAGGGTCTATATTTTATGGACCCAGTCCACCCAACTGGATCACACCCAACGTGACTTTTCCCAGGACGTTTGTGGGAAATGAAACAAAGCTGTGCCTTTGTTTGACATAATTTAATTGTGTTTACCGCTGTCCAACTAACTGGCTTCATTCTGTTGTGTTACTTTTCTAACATAGTTTTTTTTCCTCCCCCCACAGATTAAGGAGGAGATAAAACTAAGGATTCTGCAAACACAGACAAGAAAGTCTTCAGATCTATTTGTGTTCACTGATGACGTTTCTCAGGTTTTTTTGTTTGTCGTGCTAAAGTCGTACAACCACAGATTTGTAGCCGAATGTTTCCTCTTCGCATTTTGGAAAATACTACGATTAAGTTAACATGAGGATGTTTCTAAATCGACAGGTCATCAAACTATTACTCTGATAATAATACGCCTCAGAGTAAAACACAACTCTACTGCATCAGTGGCACAGTCAATAACCATCCCACTCAGCTTAAACATGGAGATTCATCTGACAGAAAGAAAATGTGAGTGGAGTAAACATTTGCCCTCGCTGACCTGGCCTGCTGTACTCCACGCTTTCCTTGTGGACCATCTCCTTGACTCTGCCTCCGAACAGCATTCGCGTGGGGTCATGGTCAAAGGCCTGGAGCGTCTCGCTGGAGCTGTACGATTTCTGAGTGGGCACGCGGCAGGCTCCCTCCTCCCGGTCAGAAGAGGAGGCGGTGTAACGGCGCTCCCGATCCTGGTCTCTCGCGCAGTCCCGCTCCCTGTCTCTCTGGCTCTTGGACAGCGAGCAGAAAGGCCGCTGCTCCCTCACCCGTTCCATGCTGCCTGCATGCTGGGTATCCACCTCCCTCCCCTTTCGACGCAGACGCTCCCCTCAGACACTCGCCACTGGATTATTTCTCTCTCTTTCAACCCCTCCTCCTCCTCTCCTGGTTGTGATTCTCGTCCTGTAGCCGGCTCTCGCCCTCCCCAACCGCACCAAAACTCCCCTCCCGGCTCCGGAACCTCGGTCGGTCACTTCTTCAGTCCTCGCAGTCGTCCACCCACTCTACCTGGAGAAAGAGAGAAGAGGAAAGGAAGCAAGGAGCTCAGATAACACTAATCCATCTGCTTCATCTTCAAAAGCACACACTTATCCCCCTTCTCACTGCCCCACCACGCCCCCCCCATCCCTGAAACCTCACCCGTGAACTCTTGCCATACATGACTTCCCCTCTTAAGAAGAACCCTTCTTCTTCCCCCCCCCCCCTCTCTCTCATCCCTCCTGTTTTTATAGCCTTCAAAATCAAGTTCATCTGCAGTGTGTCGATTTTCAAAACTTGTCTCTCACACACACACACACACACACACACACACACACACACACACACACACACACACACACACACACACACACACACACACACACACACACACACACACACACACACACACACACACACACACACACACACACACACACACACCAGCTGTTTAAAAACCCTGGTAGTTTTCACAGTTTTATATTTTCAGTGAAACATTCAGAGAATCTTTTTCTTTAGTATTTTTTCAATTGAGTTGATCCACAAACTAAAAAATCCACCATGTGTCAAATGCTGGTGTGAATCAATAAGACCAAACATCATGGAGGCCGTGGGACTTTTTGACACCATCATATCGTGCTTTAATTTTTAATTTCACCCGCGGCTCATAGGGAATTCTAATGTTGATCCATGATATGCATGTTAACCCGGAGTCAGACTTCATACACAGAATAGCAATGATGATGAGAAGATGACATAATATAATGAATTTGTTTTGTTGATACCTTAATGTGTTGGTTAATACCACGTATCTCTACAGGAAGTGGTACTTATCCAATCTAGTTTTGGTTTTAATAGGGAGGGGATGTTTTCACCCCTTGTTGGTTGGTTGGTTTGTTTGTTCAGTATAGTTACACAAAACTACTGAGCGGATTCCCACAAAACTTGTTCTAAGGATGGGACATGGACCAAAGGAAGAACTGGACAAAATGGCAGATCCAGGAATTTTTGATCACTTCATTTATCATTGCGAGATAGGGCTTTTTGTTGTGGACATTTTAACTGTTTTCCATGGCAATAATTCACAGATCTTGATGTCTTATCAGGTATATTTATGTGTGTGTTAAATTTGGTGCAGCTTGAATTGAAGGGGGCTGTTGGGGCCTTGGCGGTGGAGGTTTGTGCTCGACTGAGTTTGTCCAGGTTTTGAGATAACTGTTGAGATTTCTGCCTCCATTCACACACAATGGAGGTGGACGCCTGCAACATCCCTCTGGGTGCAGAAAACATGGGGGGAAAATAAACCTGGCAAGTTCCAGAAAGACAGCCCAGCTCCTCTAGTTCGTGCAATCACACAACTTTCACAGGGGCTGCTTCTTCTATAGGAGGTGGTTCTAGTCCAAAGTGATTACAGTGCGATCTATGGATTAGAGCGTGGGCTCGGGTCGCAATTTTCTGTCTGAGTCCGGACCCGACAGACGCTCGGTTTCCCCAATTACAGAAACCCAAATATCATTTCTGGTTGGGTCCCCTCACTGTGGATTAGTCGGAGCTCTCGATACAAACAGAGGTAAGTGAGGCAATAGTGTATTTCTATTTTTTGGGAGGGGGGGGGGGTGAATTGATCCTTTAAACTGCAGTATGACTCTTGTGTGGAAACAAAAGTCGATCAAGAGCTTAAACATCAAACAAAAGGTGAAATGACACCGTATTTCTCTGAAAATACAAAAACCTGTCCACTGCCATTTTGTTTAAACCAGTCAATAACACTGCCCACGACCCAGCTGTGCACTCCCGAACCCCTCTGACCGCGGCTCTGAGCGAGTATGTGCCTCGCATCGAAAAGCCGGATTAGGCTCTGTGCTCACAAACATTAGACGTGTCGGTGTTAAAAAAGAATCCTCAACTTGTTGGGAATTCAGAGAAGAGTCTCTCGCAGGTGGAGACCGTGCTCTCCAATGTGGACAAGGGGTGTGAGAATGTGACTAATCTGCAAAAAAAAAAACCTTGAGTGGAATGTGGATGAGAGCCCCGGTGTGTCAGAAGTGTTTATTACCAGCCATTTTCCACTGCCTCCTGACACACACTCGCACGCAGAAACAAACCGCACTTTCATTTCTCTCTTGGCTGAGCTGTAAGACTGGAGTATCTGACTCCAGCTTCCCCCAAATGAGATCTACTTCATTTCACATCAAGCATATAAAAAAAAAAAAAAAAACTTCCAATGAAGCCAGGATAGCGCAGTGTCGTGCTGCAAGATAGCGCCGGCCCCCAGAGAGGACCTCCACCCCCCCCCCAAAAAAACGGAGGCAGTCGCTGGCAGAATGCGGGGATTCAGGGATAATGAAAATTGGGAGCTGTTCTAGGCTTCTTCAACTTATTTTTTCCGGCCCCTTCTCACAGAGTTGCCGGTTATCATTCTGTCCCCCGATGGGCCGAGATGCAATCAGTGACACTCTCTCTTGTAACCCTGACAGTCAACTCCACACACACACACACACACACACACACACACACACACACACACACACACACACACACACACACACACACACACACACACACACACACACACACACACACACACACACACACACACACACACACACACACACACACACGTCCAGATTGGCAGATTAATGTACAGGATGAGTGCAAGCGGACACGCCCAGAAGCCTCCCTGATTACAACCCCCCTCGTCTTTATGGACTTGTAAAGAGATTCCACCAGCTGAAAAAACAGCTAATGCTACGAGTCCTGGCCACTGAGCCACAAGCCGCCACGACGGGAGGAATCAGATTTGTGTCCTAATCGCTCATAAACCCTTAAGTGGACAATCTTGTCCCCGTATAAACATTCCCACTTTTCTCCGAGGACCTGCCCTCTCTTTTTCACAGCTCATCAAAAAAAAAAAAATCACAAATTCTTTGCCAAAATCCTTTTTTTTTTTTAACCTTTCCAGTGTCACCAACTCCTCCATTGCCTTTTAGACTCCACCGTGCCGTTGGATCGGGACAGTCAGTCACCCATGGCCGCTCGGTGGAACAGTCGACACTGCAAAATTAGTGTCATGCAGAGGTCCTCTAGCGAGCCAGCGAGGCAGGGAGAAAAGACAGTTCATGATCTACGCAGCGCTGCTCCACACGTACCAACGACTCCCATGCCAGTTGAGCACAGTCCCCCCCGACGCCTGGTACCGTCCTACACCTCTGCACTTCTCTGAAGCATAAACCATAAACCATCTGTATTATATGGTGCGGGGGAAACGTGTCCAAGTCAATTGGCTCTCGGGGTAGTTGGAGAAGTTTCAAGGATCTAAGTGAGATTTACCCGTTTCATGTCCGACATACAGTTTTCTATTTATCACAGATAAGAGCGGGTGTGTTGTACGCTTCCAACTTGAGGGCTTGGAACGGACGACCAAAGGCGAGAGCAACCTTTTTGAGGTGCTTCGGAGCCAATAATTAATTTGACATTTCCCCTTATAACATTCGATTTGTTATTCATCAAAACCTGTCAAAGGAAAATATTGATATTTTTGATAATTCAAGCAAATGGCGAAGTATTTTAAGGTCATCCCTAAGATGCTGGATGGACAATTCAACTTGTGGAACTTGTGATTGGGTGTTTTTTGTTACAGACTAAAGCATTAATCAAAAAATATGAGCAAAGAAATATGAAATGAAAATAATTGTTGGTTGCAGTCCTATAATTACACAGCCTTGCATCAGGAAACTAATTGACAAGAGTTTATATAATTAATAATTTAAAGCCTCTGAAAGCTTGACTTTAAAACTTAAACGCTTATCTCTGACACTAATTACTTATGGCTAAATAAGCAGGAATCGAATTTAAAAAGTAAAATATCTTTGGTATTATTTATCCAAGTGCCCATGTAATGCTTCTTGGGGTTTTTCCCCCCTTTCCTCTAGTCTGTCACAGAGTGTTTCTGAGCACGTCGAAGGTCTGCCAAGTCACAAAGGCCACAGTCTGCAGCAGAGCGAGTCAGAACACCTCATCTTCATTCCTGGATTTCTTCCATAAAGTGTCTACGTCATAGGTACCAGGTCCGTCGAGCATAAGAATGGCATAAACAAGGCTCTCATAAATATAAAGAGAAGTTTACAGCTGATCGGGAAGCCTTTGGGTGAAGGGGCCGAACATTTCTCATGCACACTCGAAGCAGTTGAGCGATCGCTAGTGGGTCAACTGGCCAATCAGGGCAGATTTGGTTTTTGGAAGGTGGGCTAAGAGCTAAAACATGGCATTTCCAACATGAGGCTAAAAGAGGCACTGCAGCAATGTAGGGTATAAGATGCTAAAGCCTGATTGGTGCAAGGAAATGTATGACAATGTTTTCTCACCAGAGCCCCACCCACTTTTAACAAGCGAGGAGAGCGCATTAAATCTTTCACGAAACAAAAAAAACTGTCAAACAGCTGATTAACCCCAAACCTAAATTAATCTTGGTGATCGACCTTGAAGGTGATCGAAGTTGAAGACAACATTTATATAATTGTCATCATATTTGGGACATAATGTCATTTGAATTATCACTTTGGGAAACAAGAAAATGTGTTGTGCTTTTTTAAAAAACATTTTCTGACATTTTGACCAAAGGAGTCATCGTATTTGAAGTTATCAGCCATGTAAGATGATCTCAGCGCCCTCCTAAGATGTCTCGGAACTGATAAGGAGTTCTGTGTAAAACTAATTGAATAAACAAATGTGCCGGCTTAGACTGAGTTGGCACACTCCCCCTGACTTCAGCAGACAAAGCATTTTGCAAAACAGGAGTAGCCACCGCTGACCAGAATGCTGAAATGGCAACTCCTGAAGCCTTTGTTCGGTAATTATATTTCCGCAGGGCTGCTGTACATATCAGCCCAGATCTCCCCGTCTGTGACCTCTGTAAATAACGGTAATAAAGAGCGTGCTTGTCGACGCCGGCGTGTCCCTCCAAGACAATCCACCTGTCACCAAGTGGCCAGGCCGGTCCCCTCTACCCCCCCCCCCTTCTCATCTTGTTGTTGGCCATTTGCCGGAGCACAGATCACACGCCGCTCAACCATGGGGAGTGGTGAGAGTGGTTGATGGAGCTGGTGGAGATCAGGGCTGGCTCCCTTTAACACAGCCAGCACCTCCAACAATAGCCGCCTCTGACAGCTTTGCATAATTCATCTTGTCGAGTCTCTCTCTCTCTCTCTCTCTCTCTCTCTCTCTCTCTCTCTCTCTCTCTCTCTCTCTCTCTCTCTCTTTCCTCCTTGACGCTCCTCTCTCCCTCTCCTCCTTCAGTTTCTCCTCAGTTCTTCTTTTTATTTGTGCCTCCCGGCGCTGTGAGAAGGGGAGAGGGAGAACCAGTGCAGTGTTCCATCAGATGCTGCCTGTTTCCCCCCCGACACCAGTGATTTTAGAGACACAGAAGTGTTTGTCTGTAGCACGTTGCCCAGGCTCCGTGAATTCTGGATGCCATCTGAACCAGATTGTGTAACGTTCCTCATCGAGGCTCAGTGACTAAATCCCTTACTGCAACATGCAGCCGGGGAACTATTACCTGAACGTGCACGACAATCCCAGTCAAGATGATCAATTCTATGTTAATCTGATCTTTCCATGTGTGAGTTTTAAGGGGATCTGATCAGCTACTGCGAAGTTTCCCTAGTTGGTTAAATACCAAGGACGTTATGTTTGTTTGTTTGCAGGATTACGAAACAACTACTGTCTGTATTTCCTTGAAACTTAGCAGCAGGATTGGAAAAGGGCCAAGAAAGACCCTGTCGAATTTGGGCTTGGATCAGGACAACATCCAGGATCCCCTTTCTTTAACATTGCATGACTTGATGGGGTTTTATTTGACATTTTCACCAATTTCCCAGGAGGTGATTCATGGATATTGATGTAAAAAGCAGGCAGTGTGTGCAAATTCTACCAAATGCCATTCTAGCCTTAGATAATTTCTTTTTGCACCAGGGAGGGTTCCAGTCCCAGTGCGTACGTTAATGTTTGTGTCAAAAATGAGCAAAATATGTTTTGGTAATTTTGACAAGGCCCAGGGAACTTTGTTCTTGGTCTCAGGGAACATGCATGTGACAAAATAATCCAATTAAATAAGCTTTATGCATCATCTCCTCTTTTAGCACGGTTTTCCTATTGAGTCATTATTTTTTACGAGTACAAATATAGGTTTGTGGAGAACTTGTCAGTCTAAGATTCAAGTTTAGGACTTTTTAATCAAGATTTTGAAAGAATTTCCAGCACTTTCTCAAGGGAATAATTACTGGATGTTGATGACAAGAAATTTTGGGGAGTGATAGCTTTGATTGTGTGCAATTTGGTGCGACTTGATTGAATTTAAGTGGACTGTCTGGCCTTGATTGTGGTATGTGCTCCACTGAGTGCCTTCCTGTTAAGTAATATAGTCCCATGGAGAGATATTTTTTGGGGGGGTATTAGTCAAATTCTAGCATATGTGCAATCAAAAATCATTAAGAAAGTGTCAGATAAAGACCTAGAAAGTGAGCAACTGGGGGAAATAGAGCAAACAAAATCATGACAGCATTTACCAGCAATTAAATTCCAGTGGCAGCTACATCCATGGCGAACTTGGTGACGGATGAGCTTACTAAACTCAGCGAGACTCTGAGGGAAGATGATGAAATCCTGCACCACACTAAGTCTCTTGTCTCAGTGCATGATGCAGAATATTCACAAGCGGAGTAAAGCGATGAAAATCTCTGATACAGCCACTTCAGATTACTCCACTCACACTAAGCTCGGAGCCTTTATCCCTCATAGTTTCAGCACATTTTGAAGACAAACAAAGCTAATGCGACTGTGAAAAGCAAATCACCAAAAGAGCTGCGCTGTGCTCAGTGTTTTGTTTTTTTCACTTTTCTTGTCTGTCAGTGGTAAATCACAGCGGTCAACGTCTAATCCTTACCATTTTATTGTTCCCCTTATTTTGTCTGTGTGAATTAAATAATAAAAAAAAAAGAGGCATCTGCAAGTGCCAGAATGCAACATAATAAGCTGAAGGGGGGATGTTTACAAATCCCCCAAATAACCCTTCACCAGTGACAGTACGAGTTATATATTCATTGAATCCTTAGTGGGGAAAACCGCAAGCGCAGCCAAATTCATTTTTTAAAATGTAATTGTTGGGTGTGGGCAACCGGAATATAAAATAAGCAGGATTTTCTATAATGTTTCCTTCTGCAGTATCTCCCTCTATCTCCGGTGGTAATAGCAGGTTATTCAGTGCATTCACACACAGTCTCCAGCGTTTATCTGTATCCAAGGCTACTGGTATTGAACCCAGCTCTTATCAAAATAGGTGCTCCCTTCCATATCACACACCCAATTACACCAGACGGTCTTAATTCAAAGGGGCCACAGTTTGCAGTTCTCCCATATTGGTATCACTGGGATATTATTTCACACCGGGGTCTGGGGGATAGAAGGAAGCACTGACGTTCATGTGCGTTTGTTTGATTGAGAATCCAGCAAGGCGGCGTCAGCAATCGTCATCTAATGCTTACTCAGAATGAATTGACTCCACGGCGTGCGAAAATAAAAATCCACTGCACAGACCTGTGGCAATTTACAGCCAAATCCACGACAGACCCATTGTTACGGAAATAAATTAAATTGAGGTGATACCGCGGCTGCATGGTAATGAAGCCACAGAGCAGTCACAACCCAGTGAGGGGATGATTGAAAGAATGAAATTCACATCATATCTGTCCCCACAAGTATCTGGTAAACAAAAGAAAATGGCTTTGAGACCTCCAGTGATCCTGGAAGAGAAGCGTATTGCAGGTATAGTGTTTATTATTTACATTAAAAAAACACTATGCTCTTAAATCACAAGTCCCTCAAATCCAATATCATCCCTGCTTGATGCTCTAATCGAGGCATCTGGAGACGTTATTGTAGCACAACTGTAGCCCATCAACAGAGCATTGAGAGAGTGGCTGAGAGTCATTACTCAAGCTACATTTGAAATTCAGGGAGCATACAAACCTGGCTACTAGATACAAATTCTAATGCAGAGAAATATCTAAAGTGCTGACATTGGGTGTGATTCAAATGCATCTCACGCAACTGTGTGACAAAGTAACCCTACCTATTTTTTGCATGTACCCTGGGAGATGGAAAACACAGCAATCATACAGTAGTGGCAGACAACTGAAGGGTATCAGGGGGGAAGCTTCAATGCTGGAGTGCAATACCGATGCAATATCAAGTCTGACCAGACGCTGACTCTGACCTGCTCCTGCTCCGGCTGTGAGTCCACGTGACTTGTGCAAAAGGAATCAAAACACTTGCTTAAATAAAATGAATTGAGAAGAGAAAGAAATATTTTCCACTTAACAGAGAATAATCTAAGGAGCGTGTTTTTATCTCGAGGCACGCGGCGCCACATAAACCACACAATGCATAAGGAAACTGTGTTTTTTTATTTTTTTCTCCAGTTGTCAGCGTTTTAAAAAGGAGTATGTAGGTCATGATGGCACACGATCAGAATACTGAGAGACTGCAAGCCTTATTAAAGAAACATCAATCTGAAAATTCACCAACATCGCACTGGTTTCTCTTACTTCCAGGGGTGAAACTTGGAGAGTCTGCCCTGTAGCGACTGGCCAACTTCAGGATGCACAGCGCTCTCCACTGGAAGTCAAAGATTGCTGACCTGTATACCGTTACACCGACTCCGAGGTGCCGGATTTACATTCAACGGTCTGATATTCAATATTTTCTTCTTTTTTTTTTCTTTTTTCGCCCGGCCGAAAATAAACAAGACAGAGGAAGTGTTGCTGCCTGGCTTTCCGCATGAACCGGCCCTCCGCCTTGTCCCCGTCGTCGTCACCCGTCAGACCTGCAGCTTTCTGCAGCACAGAGGTTGCATCAACTGAATTATTGAGGCCGTCAAGAAGCTCCATCAACAAGCATAGCTGACGCCCAACTTCCCACTGGGCTGTCCGAGGGCCACAAAAGACCCAACCTGAGGCTCTTGGCAGCTTGACGCTATTCTGGGAAACCTCCTACTGGGCTAATAGTGCTTTGTGCAAATATGGAAAAAGAGCAGAACTCCGTCTGCAGGAATTTGGCAAGTAAAGGAGGCATAAAGGCAAAAGAAACGTACTTGTCCCCTCAATATTTTTATGTAACCTACACAATATATAGACTAATGATGATTTAGAGGGTAAATCTGTTCACATGTGGTAACTAGCGCCAGAAAGAAATTGCCATAATGTCCTTTAAATATGTAACATTTCCGGACTTTATATATAATGACTATTTCTCGAAGGCCTGAGCCGAGACACTGCGCAGGTATTCACTCAAGGCAATTTTCCCAAGCAGAGAGCACAATGCATTTCTATTTTATTCTCCCTATGACACGACCGAGCACATTTCTGCTCGGCTCTGCCCAGCAGCCCTCAGCCCGGAGCTCAGCGGAGAGATGTACCGTTCGACAGTCAGGCCCACTCCTCAATCTTGCCCACTTGGTCTTGACCCAGAAAGTCCACCGGTGCACGCTGGGCCATAAATGTTAATCTGTAGGTTACAACAGTGTGAAGCGCCGCCGCTCCCAGAGCCAGACCAGCAGGACAGCATCCTGTGGCTAATCGCAGGTGGCTTTCATCTCAGCCTGCTTTGGCCACAGAGCCGTGGTAAATATTTGAAACAAACCCAAGAGCCGCCATGTTTGAACGTTGGCTTTTTTTTTTTTAAAGCAACCCTCATACACAGCTTAACAATAGTCTCCACGTAATTATAAACAATTACCGGCTCGGCTGTTTGGTCCATGAACTCCTACGCATGCACATGTCAGCCAGCATATTTGCGTGTGTGCTCATAGTGAGATGCAGGTTTATGTTATGCACAACACATCAGGTCAGGCAGCGAGGCTACAACAGCCACGAAGCAGGTACCGGTAAGCGGTTCCCTTGAGAACACCTCTCTCCTTCACCATCACAACGCAATGACAGGTATCACATTATACTGAGTAGATATTCCAGATGGAAAATACTATGTAAATCCATTTTTAGCCTAATGCAAAATTGCTGCTAGGTGTTACTCAGACTCTTTGAGGCATCCGTATTTCTAATTTAATAAAAGATTCTCATGAACGGGCGATAGGATAAAAATACCTTTCTGTTATATAAGGTGATTTGGTAAAAAAATAAAACACCATTATAGCTTCAGACACAGCATTAAGCACATGCAGTCTGAGAGGGCTCACATCCATACCATGTTTTTTTCTCTGGTGTTTCCTTCCCCCGTCTCTTGCTCTCTCAGGCAGCATACAATGTAGTTAAGGACCACAGTGGTAATGCATCAAGCCCTGTCACTAAATATTCCTACACTAAGCACATTTCAAGAACATGCAATCTCCTCCCCTGCCGCCACCACCCCCCCAAATCCGAGGGTGACTTTCAGCAATAATTGGCAACTTGCAGGAATAAAACATGTTTCTTTTGCCATGAGGGTAAAGTTGGCTGTAAGTATCACATTGCTGCAGCAAATAATCCCCTGACCTGAGGTCCTTTAAAGCCAAGACGCACTCCCCGCTCCCCCCCCCCATCCTGGTTTCTTTACATTTCTAAAAAAGACCCCTAAACACTTCACGGCATGCTTTCCTTCCGCGGGAACTATTTATCACGATGTCTGGCCGTTCTCGTGGGAGGAGAGGGGGGAAACGTAGTGAGAGAGAAAACAGGTGAAAGGGAGCGCGGGGCCGACAATAGCCGGGCAGGCTGTGTGTTAATAGTAACAGATTAGAGGGCAGTAATTATGCAAAGTAAATATGACATGGAACCGATCCGTCGAGCTCAGGGAACTGTGGGTAGTTTGTCAGGCTGAATTAACCTTCGCATGTTTGCTCTGATGTGTTGAAACAGGCGACTCGGCCATGCTGTTTGCTATATCAATTGTTGTAATTCATAAGGTCGTCTTCTTATAGCTGCTGTCGGCATCCACAAGTAATAAGGTGAGATATTACATAGGTGCATCGACTCAACCCCCCCCCCCATATCTGTGCGATGTGAGAGCAGTAATTCTTATAGTGAGGGAGAGGAGTCATCTTGATTGTCCCCTAACAATCTATAAAAGTGTTTAGGGCCAGCATTCACGCCGACATCATCCCTGAAGGAGGCAGTTCTCATCACGCAGAATATTAAACTCCACAGGAATAATGAAAGGGGAAATTACTTAAGGATGGGAACGAGGAGTGGCAGTGTTGTGTACACAGCTCTTCTAATATCTCTGAATTAATTAGATGATTTCGAGGTGCAGGCGTAGTAAAAAAAAAAAAAAAATGATAACCTCGAGAATTTCACGCTCTCGGCTGCATCAGATATTGTAGTCGCTTGCTTTGATTAGCAGGATTAGAGGGCAATGGAGTCTGACGCTGGGGTAACGGGCTAAAGCGCCGATAAGGGGTCATAGCAGAAAGCCTAAATGTCTCAGGGCTTCATTGTGGCACAGAGAAAAAGTCAAGAGGTTTAATGCATGTGTCTGCACAGAGCTGCAGCAAAATGTGTGGACAGCTTATCCACCAGGGCCCTGTCTCACTCCAGGTGTGGTTTCTGCAGCGTGGAAACACAACACACCCGCTTGATCGGGATCCTGGGGCCAGAACATTAGTACCACGGCTCGCGACGTCTCATTCAGGACAGTCAACTCGAATTATCATCAGCTCCTCGGAACATAAAAGGAAGATAATGCAAACTGCACTCTTGTCCTCGTGTCCCATTAGAAAAACCACATGTTCAATATCACCCAATAAGTGTCACTGTAATGCTTTTACTGGCCGGCACAAGGAAGACGGACTGTTTCTCTGGAACTGTGGAGCCCTTTGTGTTGTTTTTTGTTCTTGTTCTTATGTGGCCCCGGACACAGCCAAAGGCTAAAGATTGAGATGAGAATATCGATCACTTGCCACTTCACACCTATAACAAACCTCAAACACTATGAAAATAGAAATAGATGTTATGATTTGAGGGAGGTGTGTGTATGTAGTGTGTGTATGTGTATGTGTGTGGAGTTGGGGGTGGAGATCTGCTGAGCATATTTCTTACTCTACTATTCCAGTCCTTGTCAAAGGAAGAGTATAGGAACTAGAAAATGGCCTCAGCGGCTGCAGTTCCTCAACAGCACTCAGGACAATAGCCATAAATCAATTGTAGCCGGACAGAGATACCGTGTCCTTCTGGGCTATCGTGGACTCAGATGCAAGTGTGTGCAGATTGTGTTTTAGCCTGTTCCGTGCCACGGCGAAATCAAATCGTTTCCCTCTGGCTCAAGCCAAGCACCGACACAGGTCACACAGTGTTGTATGTAGCTGTGACACGGCCGAGAGGGAGACGAACCCACCTGATGTCTAAACCAACTGCCCACAGCCCCTTGGAATCATTAGAAAACAAACATTTACACCACAAATTACACATCTTCCGCCTGTGGGGCCACGGCGCTCCCGTCCTACACTGCAGGAAATACACGCCAAAAAGTTGCAGCATCTGCAGAAGCATCCGAGAGGCTTTGAATCCCCCGTAACAAACACAGCCTTCCTAGAGGCCTCTTTCAAATTCACTCAAAGACTCCGATGAAGTTCCTCCACCTCCTGCACCTGGGGCTGGAACCTCAGTGTGGTTGTGTGTGTGTGTGTGTGTGTGTGTGTGTGTGTGTGAACTCGTCTGCACTTGAATTATTAGTGAATGGGGCTTGCTACATCTCTTGCAGGTGATTCACACTCCATGTGAGGCTTTCAAGCTTTTATATGACATTTTACGTGCAGATAAATTCACTTTTTCAGTCGAGCGTTGTCATCGCCGGGTGTCAGCTGCTGGTCAGAGGTCTTGGTGAGGACACTGGGGCGAAGATTAAGTTCTTATTGTCATCTCGACTTTTTAAAATAGATTGAAAATCCACAAAGAGCAGCAACAAAAAAAAACAACCTTCTTTTGACATTTAAAAAGAGCCAAGACCTGCAAAATCTTTTTCTTTAGTTCTAATAAATGACACTTTCTAAAAAAAAAAAAAAAGTACATGAGGTTGAGTTTTACAGCCTGCATCAACATGCAAGTCCCCCCCCCCCAACACAAAAAAAAAAAACTGGAGCTGTTTAGTAAAGACATCATTTGAATTGGAATTTAAAAAAACAAAAAAGATCCACATGGTTTGAATGGAGATGTGATTAATCCCAGATGCTGGTTGGGGGAAAGCGGGGCTGGGACTGACGGAGCCCGGGATCTCGACAGGGGGACTCGGGGATATCGTAACCGAGCGTACGGACCCAAATTAGACACCGTTATCGAACCAGGACCACACGGATCCAGCCATTTGTCTAAAAATTACGCGCGGCAGACGTGCATTTACAGCCTCGGTGAAATGATACAAAAAAAAATACGAACCGTGCACTGACCTGCGTGAGGCTCCGTGTCCGAGGCAGCGGCGCGTAAACTTCCAGCGGTTGCGTTGTTTTAGTCCAAAAACTTGCGGGGCACAGCGCGTCGTGCGTCCTGGCGTCTTTTTCCGCACAATTACCCGGCGTGCGCAATTATGACACAGTGGCACAAACAGAGGTCTCGGTTGCGGGGATGAATCCCCCCGGTTGGGTGAGAGGCTCGGCTCGGCTCGGCTCGGCGGTGCAGGAGCCCGAGAGCTGCAGCTGCCAGTTCCGTGTGAAGCGAGACGTGTTCTCCGCCGCTGCCGCCGCTCAGGAAATCTCTCCCCGGTCTTTCCCCCCTCGGATCAGCCTGTACTTCCAACAATAGGCTACAGTTGTCCGTGTTCAGGGTGGTAGTGGTGGTGGGGGGGGGGGACACAGTTCAGGTGCTGCTGAGGGTTTGGGATATTTCTGCAGAAAGACAGTGAAAAGTCACTCGGCGCGGATGCGGAGGCTCTGCAGCCGCTCAGCTGCTCTTTTGTCCGATCTGCACTTGTCAGCTGATAAACTGCGCATCCCGCCGCTTCCTTCCTTCCCTCAGCGTCGCCTCTGGTCTGCCTATCAGCGCCGGGTGTTGCTGCTGCAGGTCGTAAATAAAGAACCAGGGTCAACTATGACCTCCGGCACGCAAACCGCTGCACGTGTGAACTAAACGAGTCCAGTTATTGGGGAGGAAAACACCAGTCACCTCCCAGGATGTTCTAACTCCACCAGTTCGGTGCCATCTACTTAACAAACACAAGTTTTTAAGCCAATTACGCGTTAGATAAATACAAATTGGCACCGGATAGATGTGGATGAAGTGAGAACCACAGCATCCTCTGTCTCCCTCCTGCTCTCCTCTCCCTCTTTTTCTATTGAGAAGCTGTTTATCTAAGATTACTCATGGTTGCGCGCGCCGCCACATAATTGGCCAACTCTCCCCAAGAAAAAAAATAAATAAAAATCTCCAGTTTCTCACCTTCAGTCTGACAAAGGGGAAGGAAACGGGAAAGGCAGACTTGTGCAGACGAATGTGTTATTTCTCGCAGAACACATAGCAGCTCAGGGTTACTGGAGCTGTTAATTAAGCTGTTTGATAAACAAGAAAAGGCCCAAACCGCATGGTGTTCAGATGAGAATGCATGCTGGAGACTGGCAGCACAATAAAAGCTTGATTCACATTGTTTTTTTGTCTTGCTCCGTGCACCGCCTGTAGTGGAATTGATCAACGGCAGCAGGGGTGGATATGCAATGAATACGCCCAATTTAAGTCTGATCAATCCGGACCTTTAAGGAATGTTAGTCTGAGGCGTGCTTTTATTTTAAGGTTTTGTCCCCGTGTCCCTCGACCAAGTGAGATCAGGCTGTTGTGGGTTTTGCAGTCCTCCAGTTGACAGACGCGATGATCTTGAGAATTTCTTCAAGAGTGAAAACTGCAGCTACACAAGTACATTTTGCCTCAAGGGCCCCTTTTGTTTTTCCTCATCCCGGTGTTAGACCAACACCACATTTACTTTGAATTAGCTTTGTGATTGAAGAAGAACATACCCAGGACCCTATCTGATAGGCTTCAAATGATAGCATTTAGAGTATAGACCGCGGAAAAGCAGAATTTCATTAATTACAAAAGCAACAGCCCACTAATCCCACTAGAAAGGCATTTCGAGGCCGAGTCGTTTTGGTTCAGTGGGAGAGAGAAGAGAGAAAGTCTAACAATACCAGTGGTAGATCACAGACCCTCGAGCTGTGGTCCGCAGGCCCCATGGCTCAATAGGGGGCCAACCACTGCAGCTCTGACTGGGCACATTTTTTTCTTCTAATCCCTTTCCTGAATTTACCCCTCGTCCGACCACATGCAGTGATGAAGTTATCACTGAGGACAGCTTTTCTCCGAGCAAAATCAGCCCTGGCCTTCGACGCTTGATTCTTTTATTATACCCGGAGCACATCAAACACTTGCCTCCATCAAATGGCATTATCTGCATGAAAGGCAACTGCCCAACAATCTATCTCCAACTCTGCCATTCAATGTTCAGTCAAGGGCAATGAAAAAAGCGACGAGAGAAAGAAAGGACATAAAAAAAGGAGATGAATTCTTGTAAGGGCTTGCTGAAGCCATACTCCTCCTGCCGCTCGCCCCTCCCTCGTCCCTCTACTTTAAGTCAAACTACTTTTTTCTTCTGTAATATTCTTGGAGGCTTTTCAGAGACTGTAAGTGGAAGTTAGTTACTAAGCAACATATTCTAACATGAAGGTTCTTTTAAGTTTGGTACACCGGGGGGTTAATGACGGATTAGCAGTCCTTCACTTTCTTGAACCAAAGAAAATAGCTCTTTCTTTTTCACCTAAAAAAAGGTTACTACATCCCTCTTGTCTTCACTTCCCATCCTGGATACAGATTTTCCTGTTTGTTGTCAGAGCCCTCGGTGATGGAGAGGCTCTCCGGTTCCTCCCAGACTCACTCAGTCGTCGTCCGTGAAGTCAACTGTGCCCTCTATTGGAGAACGGTCACTTTCAACATCTGAATTCAAAGGCTGCAGCACAGTGTGATGATGAGGGTGCGTACAGTAAACAAGCTTGTTTTGCACGATGAAAAAAAAAGCATTGAAGGGATTTCAAACTGAGATGTGACGACTCAACGGAAACAAGAAAGAGCTGCTTTATATCAAACAAATTGCCCACAGACAAATTATAGATTGACGATAGATATTCACAGGGAAACGGTTTTATCAGTGTGAACACACGATGCTTGATTCCCACATCCCGCAGTGCAGCACCTTGTTTGGACTCATTCATTAAAGCCAAGAATTGTCATTTAAATTAAATGCAGGAGCAAACCACCCCCTATTATTTGCTGCACTTGCAGGGAGCGTGGCAGAAAAAACACAAAACATGAACCAGAAACTTCACCGTCGAAGCCCCAGAGCATAGCATACATTAAAGAATAAAAGCCCATATCTCTCCTCGCCTCCTTATGTTTTACACATGTATAGCATCAGCGGAGAAAACAGATGGGCCACACCACGGGGACAGAGAGACCTGTAGACATTCTTTTTAAAAAGCCAAAGACAAATTATGCATACGCTCCCTTACTCCTCCAACGTATATGCAGGAATTTGTCCCCGAGGGGTCAGACAGCGAGTCTGATGTGTTCAAAGCTGAGCCTTGTCTTGTCCGACGTCTGCTAAAAAGCAGGAGCAACAAAAGATGTGCACTCCGTATATGTGCAGTGCATTATCTTCACACTGTAAAGGCTGTTGCCTTTCCTTGGTCTGGCATTGTGTGCCCGCAAACTAAATGGACATGTATAAAGGGATTGGACAGAACTTCTCTTTTCATGTGGAAATGAATCCCTTCCAAAGGGACAAAACAGCTTTCACCCTCGGTTATACAGTGAGGATTTTAGGGAAGCACGTTTTTTTTTTATATTTTACCCCTGTACATTTGAAGAAAAGATCCAAAAATAAGAAAAACATGTAATGCACGTATACAAGTTTGTGTCATAGGGAATATCAGCAGATAAAAAAAAAAAGATCATCTTTTCATGTGTTAGCTTTTGCAAATGTGTCTAAATTTTTATGAGACGCATGAAATCTTCCACAGTCGCCCACAGTGAAGGAGGACAGAGATGGATGCGTCTCGCTGCCAAGCTTTCAAACCTCAGAGGACACGTTGAAACGAGGAGGGAGGGCCCCGGCTTCCTTCTGACGCCATTTGCTGAACATATCTATTGATTGTATCTGCACCGAGTTCAAACAGGAGAAAAACCTGAGAAACAAAACAGCTAGAAAACTATTTTCAGGCCATTGAAAGGTAATTAGAAGGAAAATAGATAGTTCAGAAATTTAGTTCAAATTTGTAATTAACCAGATGATACCGAGCGTTGTCGTCTCAAATAACAAAATCTTTTTTTGTTCATAAAAACAATCCCACAACACTTGAAGCTTCGGGCTGGCAGAAGAGGAGTTTACATTTTTCAACATGTGGCTAAAGAGGAGCAGTACAAAATTAAGTATAACTTTAGAAATATCAAACGGGCTCAGTGTCATCTTTAAGTTTTCCAGATGGACGGACGCCCTCAAAGGGAAGAAGAGACCTGTGGCAAATCAAAGCCGGTGGCTGGAGACCTCGTGAACTATATTCAATTAGTTTTTACAAAGCTTAAGCGGTGAGTAAAGAGGGGCCGTGTCCAGAGATAAGACACGCTCACTCTCCGGGTGAAAGGGAATATCACAGACAGAGGCAGAGTAGGCACAGGGGGCTGTGTTTAGTTCTCTCTAACTCCATTCATTCCATGTAATGCTGCATGGGTGGATTTTTATTTTGTTTTTATTTGGGAGTGGATGTGCTCCTTGGCAGCACTGGGACTTGTTCATGAATAAAAACCTAATCCAGTTTTAGAATGCACTTTTCCAAAATGTGCGATCGATGATATGAAAATAATCTTTGAATCTTTCAGTGCACTCCTCTAAAGGTTAGCTCGGGTAACTGCAGATGTTTCTATATCGATGAATTACTGAGGCGAGGGGGGGGGGAATTAAGGCACAGACCTCATTTGCTTTTCTGCTTAATTGTGCCAACTGTACAATAATTAGGTGTGTGACTTATCCTGCAGCTGACATTGGGCGAGAGGCGCTGAGGCCGGACAGGTTACCCATCTATCACAGGGCCGACATGTGAGGAGACAAACAACCGGTCACATTCACATTCACACCTACGGGCAGTTTGGAGTCGCCAATTGATCGGCGTGTCTTATCAGATCATGGGAGTATGCGGAGGAAAACCCACGCAGGAACCAAGGAGAACACGCTGACTCGACAGAAGAGGGCTGCAGCTGACAGGCAGGTTCACACCCTGAACCTTCCTGCTGTGACCCGGCCGTGCTACACACTGCACCACCATGCCACACATGTTTAAGTGAGTGTAGGAAACTTAACTTGTGTCCATGTCTGTGAAGTAAGTTGATGCTGTTCTGCTCGTCTGTCAGAGTTTTCTGAAAAGCTCAGAGTTCATGAGTTTTTACGAAATGACGAAGGCCATGGAAGTTCATTGAATGATAAGTTAATTCATTGTACTTTTAGTCATATAGAGTTAGAGCTAAATCTAATGAAGTAAATGCCAAGTACACCAGCTCACATGTTTCCTTTGAAGGCAGCATGCATATTAAAATGTGTTAATTAGAAATAAGCAGTTTCCTGTTACAGAGAATATAAAAATGTAATACAAATATGATAAATTACATATGTTTCTCAAGTTATATCCAATCACTGGAGAAGATCTGACCTTAGAGCTTTAGGATATAAGTTGAATAATTAACATGTTACATCAGGTAATTATTTGTGTACACGGCAGAGTACACAAATAAGTTGATTTAGATTTATGTAAAATATCATGCTAAATATGTTTCTTTGCAGAAAGTTTATGTTTTTTTTTAAATTGTTGGTTTATGTCACGTGTGTTGAAAAACTACTTTTGATTGAAGAGTCATTGGCATTAGATTTATATTTATAGCAATTATCAATTTAAATCTAATGCTTAAATCTGCATCAGCCTCAAAATCCAGTATAAACAGGACTGTATTTTATTTGGATCAGCTGAGTATCAATTGAAGGAAATTGATCTAAATAAAACAAACCACAAGGTAACAAATAAAAAAATGTATAATAGCTTTCAATATCCACTTCACATCTTCAAAATCAACAAACTACAAATCATATCACAAGATCATCATGTTCTGGGCTCTGGATATTAACATGTCAACCTTAGAGAAAAGACAGAAATGTTCTTGAACAGATATAAAGCTGTTTTTTCTTTACCAAAACAATATATAACACACTTCAGTGCACGTACAGTCCTTCTCCACTTACTCCACTGCAGAAACACTGATGCTAAAAAAAAATGTCGGAGCACTATCTCTCTCGTCTTAGTGGAAACTGCGCGCTGCCTATTCCTGCACTGCAGGTGAGATCCTCCGTGTCCTTGTGTGCACCGTGTGCTCAGTACACTTCCACTCTCCCACTGTTGAATTGTACCTGAGGCTGTGTCAAGCCCATTTTAGCTGAGTTCAAGTCGATTCCAAGACTAAAGACCAATACTTAAGTCTTATTCAGGGCTGAAATAGGCAATAAGCTGCACACAGGTCCTCCTCAATTGCAACATAATGCATGGAGTCGCACTAAAATGAGGAATTACACTTTGGTTTGTAGGCTTCTGAACACTGCTGGTGCATTTCTGTATTGTTTTACTTGTTATCAATTTGTGAAATTCCTCAGAAATAAATTGCACTCAACACATATAATCTTGGCCCTACAAAGATAATTTTTTTTTTTCTTTCTGTGAATCGCAAATTACAAAGTCAATTTTCAGACTTAACCAATGAGTTAATTTATTCATTTGGGAGAAGCATAGAAGATGTTGCTTAGCTGAGTATAATATTGGAAATGGGACTAAACAGTGTAATTCTTTAGTACTGATATTAAAGAACAGAACACTTGGGGGTGGGGGGGGGGGGGGTTGCGTGTTTTCCATTTCCATCAAATAAAGCTCTTTCTAACTAGTAGGGAATTAGTTAATATACTGGAATGAAGCTTTCAGAAATTGTAAATGAAGGAATAAACAGTTCTTCTCTTCATAAACCCTCAGCATTAACAGTTTGAAGTCGACTAATTTGTGAAATACTCCTATTGGATTTATTGAGGTGTTCTCACGTCTCCACACACCCCAGAGTTCACCGGGAAATATCTCACACCGAGGGAAGCAAGACGCTCTGGAAATAACTGCTGCACGCGGTGAAATCTCTGTCTCACACTCTCACCTCATGATCCGCCGCGTTAGTCGGAGAACACAGGAGTCGCAATCTGTCACAGTCATTTTAGACTCGGTGAGAAAATTATTTGGGTGCATCTGCAGGGCGGCTGGACGTGTTTCCCTCCATTGCAAAACTCCTACCCAGCAGTATTCATATTTTCTTTTATGCAAATGTAGAGAGTATATAAAGATGGACGACGCGTCTCTGCCCTTAGTACAAAAACGAAAGTATCCCAGATATAGGTGCTGCCATCTTGCGCTTATGACGTCATTTGGAGCAGTGATCAAGGTGTGAAGCAGCGGAATTAAGGTCTTGACAATAAATGTGCCTGATCAATCTTGAGTCAGTCTCAGCTGTCAATCACCACGTTTTTTATAGCATCAAATAAACCTATCTGAAAATTTTACATTCGAACACACATCATTGTGAAAAGAACTACGTAAAATGAGAGATACCCACAAAGAGAAACATGTATTTAAAGAGTACAATGACGTTTAAGTTAGGTCCATGTCCCATCCACTCACATGGAGTAGTGGGGTTATAACCTGTGCTGCAGTCAGCCACCAGGGGGCAATCCAAATGTTTCGGCTTCACTTTTGGGGAGCTGTCATGTCGTCCATCGTTATATAAGTGCACAATGACTTTAACATGTTAAAATAGTTAAATCAATATTCAATAGGTAAACGGAAACTGAGCGTTTCATCCGTACTTGTGCACGTTTTCTGGGTACGGACAAAAGACGAACAGATGCAGTGCCACAGAAAATCATGAGGAGGCAGTGTAACCATTAGTTTAAGCAAGACAACCACTGGACATGAAGAAGAACGTTAAACAATGGCGGAACTTATTGAGGAGAGACTTTGCGAGTTGGTAGGAAACTTCAAGTATCTACATGATGTTACTTCTACAGTCTCTTTCGTCTCGTACATTATCATATAACCTCCTTCACTGTCGCCATACTCTAAATTCTGCGCTGCCCTCTAGTGGATGTATTGCTTGACAACCATGTCAACAAAAAGGAGATATACTGTATATGTGGGCAGTGGTGGTTATATCGTTTCAAACAAACGTATCTCTTTTTCTACGTAACTTAACCTTAAAAGCCGAACGTGTCGATGGATCTCTCTTCACATATTTTCACATTTTTCCAAGTTCCCGTAGCTACTAGTTTGGTGGCTAACTTTAACTTTACCTGTTTAAAAAAAATACTGCAGCCATGCTTTGAACATGGAGCTGCCATTGTATGAAATGCACTCAGTGACACCTCCTATCCTTTTTTTTTTTAAGAGGCAGAATAAAGGTCAGTGAGAAATGAGAGATACAGTCAATCACCAGAGACCATTCCCCAATCCCCCCCCCCCCTCCAAGAAATTCATACTACCTTCCCTTCAGTTAAAGAAACAACATAATCCTCTGTCTTTCCTGAACCTCCCTCTGCCCTAATAATTCCCGCATAGTTCCTTAATGAGCTTGAGACGGGCCTATGGGAGATTAGCCTGTAACTGTCACTGGAGAACAAGCGTGCTGGTGAGACAACACAGGTGAACAGCGGCGCCGCACAACAACCTGCTATTTCACCGGTTTGACGTATGACCAAACCACCAGCGTCTCTGCTGTAATGTGTCCTGCCTCCGTGTACTTGAGATGTGGTGGTGCCGACTCTACACGGCTGCCTGCTCTGTGCTGTTCACTCCAGCATCCATCAAATCCCTCAGCGGCACAGTGGATTGAAGTATTCCGCTTCATGCCCAGCACAAAATCCCCAAACTATACGAGAAAATGAAGGTGGGATTTAGACAATATAAATTTGAATTTAAATGGATTCGAAACCACCTTGTCATAAAATCCGGCTTTACCTATAAACAGCAGCTGCACTGCCAAAATTCCTTGAGCCGTGCAAGTCGAAGTGATTCTGATCTAATGTTAGCTAAGTACGCCATTATGCGCTCCCTAGCTGGTTATTGCACTTAGAGCAATAAGCAATAACATCCACTCAGAGAGGACTTGGTTAAACGTAGGCAACTTTTGTGTGCTAAAAGTGCCGCGGTAAGAAAACAGCACTGCGTTTATCAAAGCCTGAGTGAACGCTACTGTACTCCAACACAGGGCTAATGAAGAGATATGTCCTCCATTACGGGGCCATATTCCTGCTGCAGCGATTAGAAAACTCTCCAGAGGGGCTCTATCACAGGCTTTCATTGAGTCTGGACCTTTGCAAATCTTCATATCCTGCACAATTTTCATAAATTGAAGTCTAATGAGCACAGTTGACATAACCATGATTTATTGTCTCAGAGGCTTACCAATTTCACCACTGCACTGCAAATTATGAATGTCAAGGGTTTAATCATATTCATATATATCCCCAACAAGGGGAATGTGATGCGTCACGTGAGTGGAAGAGGCCTAAATGTCACTCTCTTTTTATTGTAGGTGCGTTATGATAATACTTGCAAACATGCAGAGCATTAACAAGCTCCCTGAGGTGGCGTGATATTGTTGACGGCGAGCACAGAGCAATATCTTTCCAGGGATCTCTTTGGGACGCACTGCTGCGTGCCGCTATATTACGACTGCTCCATCTTCAAAGGCATAATTACCATAATGACGTTGTTAATGTTATGCGGGTAATTTGTAGTATAGTATTGACACTGTAATTTGGTGATTGATTTTTAATTCTTGCATATGCTGTAGGTAGAGCGGCTCATGTTATTAACTGCTCAACACGGAGAAGTAATCAGAAAAAAGCGGCGATGCGTTCTTTTTATGGCACGTTTTTTTGTTTTACCACCTCAAAAACTATTTTTAGACCCGAGTACATTTCCTCCGTGAGTTATCGGAGGAGTTTTAATTCAGGATTGACAGCGGTGAGATTGAGAGAGAAGCTCTCAGGCTTGAAGTCAACAGAAACCTTAATGATTGACACCTCTACGTCGTCCTCCCAGTCTATGACCGCCCTACAATTGTGACCAGTCAATTTTGGAATTAGTTTCCCCTTTCACCTGCACCGCCTATCAAAGGGAGTGTGTGTGTGTGGGGGGGGGGGGGGGTCCGTGCTCGAGCTCTGGATCTCGATGGATGGCGTACAACAGACCTACAGTGCTCGGCCATTGTGAGAGCAGGGCAAGCATTGATAACAGCCCGAGCACTATTGACATGATAACATTTCAGTCTGCCGGGCCACAGTGGCACTGAGCTGCAATAAATTGAGACGGATGATCAGTCGATGACAATTTCCATAATCGTTATACCTTCCGTAATTCATCAAGGTAATGATACCCGCGTCCCTAATGTCACATTTATTCCATTTTGTGCACAGCGGCAGGCGCAGAGCGAGCGCCCCCCCCCCACCCCCCACCCCACCCCTCTCCAAAAGGATTGATTACACACCAACTGCATTTTGCTCCTGCTTGTGAGTGGAAGAGCAATGTGTTATTTGACCAAAAATAACAATGAAGGGGATGGGAAACGCAATCTAATTCCACTCATTCAACTTCCTCTCTCTCCCCCCCGTGACAGGCGAACATGAGGCCATTACAGTTCGGCTCTAGCACCGTTTTTCGGAACCAGAGAGGGTGGGGGGGGGGGGGGGGACCGATCACTGCTTCCTGGCTCTCAGGAACACATCAAGATACATCATCAGAGCATCTCCTGTCTCCTTTTTGTTTCTGTCCCCCCCCCCCCCCCCCCCCCCCCCCCCCCCCCCCCCCCCCCCCCCCCTCTCGCTCCTGTACTCTCTCCACTCATTAATGGCATAGTTTCTCTTTGACAATTATTCGCCACTATTGGCAAACGGTGGCCGTGTGAGCGAGCGCTGGGATTCAATTACAGACGCAGTCATTCGCGTTTAATTTCCTGGCCCCAGAGATGTTTGAAATGAACGCGGACATGTGTAAAGCGCACCTTGACGGAAAACAACTCCATTCACAGAGGCGGTCGCCCACGGTCGGAGAATTCTGAAAAGATCATTTCAATTCTACACTCCGATGACACATTCAGCCAACTTTTCTCTACCTCTCCGCTCCGAGGCTCTCATTTAGGAAAACACTCCTGAATGTATTATTATAACATTGTGGCTCAACGCCCTCTTTCAGCTGACAAAGTTGCCGCAGTAATTCAAGCTGCCAATAACAGTGAGGCTGTGCTTTCATTCAGAGGCAGGACAAGGCTGCAGCATAAATAATGAACTCAACACCAATGATGTTAGTTTGTATTGAGCCTGTGTGTGAGCCACAATCAAGTGGAAACCACCAAGGCCGACCCGGTGAAATGATTTCAGCGGAGCAGAATAATCTGGTTACATTCATTTACACATTATGAGAAACCTAATTGAAATCAGGGACTTAATCTGAGATTAATTGAGCTTCTGTGGGATGTAAACATCTGGCTCATTTCACTTCCATTTCTCATGACTGGAGCAGAGTTGTACGGGTGAATGTTGATGAGAGGAAGCCACAGGGCAGTTTGCACAGTGACTGATTCTCCTCCATCGGCTCCTCCTTGTTGGTCAGTGTTTCCCTGCATGTTGCCACAGGTGGTTAAAGATCTCATAGCAACAGGTTGGACTCCAGTGTGCAGCATTAACAAAGAAAGGGCTGGAGGATAATTCAGTATTGTGCTATTTTACAAATCACATAATAAACGGTATTAGCTTATGTATTTTGCCATATTGAGGCAGAAAATGGTTAAAGCCCAAACAACACTGGATTATTTTGGTTGATGTGGATATTTGAGTGTTAAAATATAATAATTATATATATATTTTTTGATTTTGTGCACACAAGATATTCAAATATTATAGTCAGGGACTTTAAACTGCATAGAGTTGGTTAAATGTGTTCCCTCAGCCAAGGACATTATGTTTTCTCTCCTGTCCATTGGTTTGTTTGTCAGCAAGACAACTAAAAAAACTACTGGACACATTTCCACCAAACTCGGTGGAATGATGGGACATTGGCCAAGAACAAGCCCATTGAATTTTGCCGTGGAAAGGGACGCATCCAGGAAATATTCTCGCGAGACAGATCATTTTATGGCATTTCAACAATTTCCCAGGGAATAATTCACGTGCCTTGATAAAAACATGCAGGATGATATTTATGAACGTGTGCAATTTGGTGCAGATCCAAATAAAAACCTGGATTCTATTGAATTTAGATCTGGTTTCAGTGGAGGTTTGTCCTGGACTGAGCCATTCTAGTTGATAACGGAAATAAAATAAATTAAAACAGGAAAAATTATACAATGGAAACAATTTTTGAATAACCGTATGTTTGTGATTTCTCTGTTCCCACATCTTGTTACTTGTCAGTTAAGATTTACTGAATGCCATTTCTGACAAACTCATATTTGCTGATCTAAAACTCAGAGCTGATTTATCAGCTGCTTTCTATTATTGATATCTGAAAGATTGTTTAATTATTAATTCCAGTCTTATCACACAGCCTGAAGCGTGTACATTTATTTTCACGATTGATTATTCTCTCCCTGCTTGATCTATAAGACGTCAGAAAAACTTTGAGAAATGACCGATACATTTCCCGACGCCCACGGTGCCATCTTGAAATGTCTTGTTTCAGCCAACGCTGAGTTCACTGACAAGAGTTCACTCCCATGCAAGACAAAGAAAAGCAACAAATCCTTCACAAGTGAAACTGAGAAATGTTTGACATGTTTCGCTGGAAATAGAGAAAAGAAAAAACCCCAGATATAAATGATTAAATGAAAAACAGTTGCTGATTTGTTGTGCAGCATTACGTGCACGGATCACATGCCCCGCACCTCCTCAAAATGCAACTCCACATCAGAGTCCGCATACAGCATGAAAAAATAACAGGCTGGCTGACTTCAGTTCAGTGAAATTATTATTTTTTCCAGCTTTGGTAGACTGTTACGTGACCCATCATCTATTCTCTCCTGCAGCCCGTCTCTATGCACTTACATAAAACTCACTTCTCTTGTACTTTTCTTTTTTTTTCTCACCCATGCAGTCAGGGTTCAAGCAGACTCAAACTAGGATTTGAAAGGAGAGCAGCATTGGAACTTCATTACTTCCAGTGCCTCTGCTTCTGTACGTCTTCTCCAAACTGTGCAGCCATTTTTCTTATGATATTCTCTCTTTGATTAAGTGTAATTCATCATCACAAGAACTTACACTGCAGCGGTTTACCTTGCATTCCCCTATAAACCTGAAAGATTTCACGCCATAACACGCCTGAGAGGTCCTCACCCCTGTAGAAGCCCCCTTTTTTCTTCTTTGGTATTTAGAGTGATCGAGTATTCAGCGTGTGTAGATGTGTGTACCTCCCTCCAAGGTTCAAGCATTCACACCGACGCTTGACTGACATGGTATTGACTCGTCTCTGCAAATCTCAAGACAAACTGTCAATACGAATGTCTCGGGAATGTTGAGCCAACAACAGATTCTGTATCGTGACAGAAGCGTTTTGGGGTTGTTTTTTTTTTTTCCTTTCAGGGAAAATGGTGGTCAGACAGTGCAGGGGCCATTTTACAAGCAGATGACGCATCGACACTCCAATTAAAAAAATAGCAGTGCAACTGGAACTTAAGTTTACTATTAAGAAAAATAATTATCTCAACATCTTTCAAAGATGAGAAGAACTTTCACAGCAGCTTGGCTGAGCACTACAGAGGGCATGAGCAGCGGGGAGTGGATATAATTGAGCTGAAATTGGTCTCCCATGGCAAAGACACTTTGTTCAATCTAATGCTCTGCGATGATTGGACGAGCGGCTCTCTCATTCCTTCTCTTGGAAAGAGGTTGAAAAGAGGCCCGTCTATTAGGTTGCCTACCATCAAATCTTTGATAGAAGACTTAATTCTCGCCTTAAGGGATAACAAGATGTTTTTATCATCTATACACAGACATTAATGCTTTGAATATTATCTGATAAAGACATGTCTACAACAATTCTTTACATATTTATGGGCAGAGCACTATGAATTTTGGTCCAACGTTTAGTCCAAATGCATTTTTCGTGGTGCTCAACAGTTTAAGATACATGCATAGCTAAAAACGTAATTCCTGTTCTGTAGATTCCACATGTGTGCAACATTGACGAAAGCCTAATGTTCTTATGTGAAGCAGAAAATCGAACTTGTTTATATTTTCTGACCTGAACCTGTGTTTGAATAGAATAATCGATTTCTCATGCATCTCTTCTTGGATCAATATTTACATGTGGGAGAGCAGGAAGTGGAGCTTGCAGGGGTTCCTCTGGAGTCTCCAAAGAGACAGAGCAGCGTTTCAAAGAGAGAGGAGATGAAGCAGCTAAATAAAGGTCTTCATCTCCTTCTGTTTTTTTGTTTTCAAGTAGGCAGCATAGGTTTGGCTAACAGACGTGACTGGTAAACCCGAAAATAAGATCCTCTGCAACCTTTCGTACTCGGTTTTTCATCGAGAGTGAAAGGACCAACAGAACTGCATCCAATACAATTTACAGTTGAGCAAATTCCAAGGCCAAGAGCCTGCTAGCCATTTTCAGCCAATGTAATAAAGTTAAATGTTGTCAAAGTCCCAGATGTAATAGTGTCAAATTAAAGCAGAGATTTAAAATGTTATAATCTGGATTTAAAGGCTTGAGAATCCACCCGTTAAACTAATATGCCTCTTTGATAACAAGTAATAATACACAATGACATGTCCTGATACACAGAATACAAGGTATGTGTGTTTAAATCATCACAGTTTGAAGGTAATAAGTTTCAGACGAAGTTATGTCGATGCTTTGTTGCAATAGTCAATAAACCTGGTGATTTAACCAAACAGAAACATTTCTTCAAGGCATTGACATATGGTAAATGGATTGTGTTTATACAGGGCTCTCTGAGTCTTAACAAACACTACAGGTCACATTCACACATTCTCACACACACACACAAACACATTGACTCTACTCACACTCTGACAGCTGAGGTCAATTCAGGGTTCAGGGTCTTTCTTGAGGACACTTCAGCTTGAACACCACTTGACCTGTGCTCATTCATTTCTCCTTTATTAATCGACTCTATCCGAAGATGAGGAATCTGAAGAATTTGTATGACAGCTGGAAGCATGTGCATATCCACAGTTAGATGTTAAACACTGAGGCATTTAACTGCAATTGCAAACCTTGTATGTACAAAAACTTAAATTAAAAATAAATTCTTTACAGACATAATCTATTTACACACTAACAATGGATCAAATTACCATTTGATTGTGAAAAGAGTTTTATCATTGTGATGAACCAATAACTAGTTATTGTCTATTTTGATTCATTCTCACAGTGGTGGTTAAAATCCTTCTTTTTACACAACTTTAACAAACGTCTGCCAGACAATTAGAATCCTTTTTGGCACTGGCACAATGTGGCCAACCCAATTTACACTCTCGTTAACTGTTGATAATCTATAGCGTCTTGTTTAAAGCTGCTCTAAATAACATTTTTACACTCACAATGGATGAAACAACCACGTGTAATGTGAAAAGGGTCGAACGAGGTGAGTGACCAATAACCAGTCATTCCCACACTCTACAGTCCTCATCAGCTCTATGGAGTATTAATGTGTTTCACTGAGCCTTATATCTACAATATAAATAATAACAATCATATGATATTGTTTCTATCAACATTTTACACTAACAACGAATCAAATGTGTAATTTTAAAGTCTAGTTTAATGTATTGATGAACCCAAGAGTAGAATTTTAGCATCTTTCACTGTTGCTGTTTTGATTCACTCTCACAGTTCTTATTAATGTTATTCTCAGCGGCAGAAGGCAGAAGTTTTGTAAAGACCCAGTGTTCAACAGGAACGCAAAGTTAGCGATAAACTGGTGAACTTTGAGGAGCAATTAGCAACTCCCTCGGAGGGCGGTGGTGAACAAAGCAGAGTTAAAAGGAGTCAGTGTTTAACTTTTTATACAAGACATTCTCAGGGGGATGCAACTACAACCGCCATTGTTAAAACGGCTAAGTTACTTGTTTGCCAAATGGAGTTTATAAAAAATACATCACTCGTGTTTCCAGCTTCTTGTGCTGCCCCCTAGTGGCCCCCAAAAACAAAAGAAAAGTCCAATTTCGAGTTAAGAAAGATTGAGAATCATGAGAATAAAAGAGGTTTGTTCCCTGTTTTGACACGAAATGTTCAATCACAGACTCGAAGGGATTAAATACTTTTTGCAGATGTTTAAAGGTTTTGCTCCGTGTGATGTCGAACACAGAGCAGCAAGAAGAGACGATCAAACAGTGGAAACAAAAGTGCCAACTATGCTGCTGAGTCTGTCGCTCCACTGACTGACATTTCTCATGATAAATTCATGGCGGTGACAAGGCTGAGTGACTCTCAGGGCATGGGTTAATTTGTCAGGAGGCCAACGGAGCTATGAGTGGTGACACAATGACAAAGCAGAATGTCACCCCTCCGTTGTGGTATAGAGAGAGAGAGAGAGAGAGAGAGAGAGAGAGAGAGAGAGAGAGAGAGAGACGGAGAAATAGGCCGCGAAGTGGCTGATTCTTTAGGACGCATGATACCAGAGATATGCCGTGCTCACCTAGCCATGTCTTAAACAGCGGGAGTTCAGGTTCATCTAAATCTACTTTAGGCTGAAGCTCATTGTCGATGTCCTCTGATCGATGACATTTCGGGTTTGTGTGTGATACCGTGTGTGTAGCAGCAGGGAAGCGAGTGCCACAGTTTGACAAATTTAAAGCAGCACTGAGAATGAAGGAAGTTACTAACTGTACGTTATTTACTTATATAACGTATAATTCTGAGGCACCTGCAAGATGAGCTGGATGTTTCTCTGTTGTGCAACTTTGGCAAATATTGTACTTTTTTACCCCACAGAATATATCTGACATATGTATGACAGATATTATCCATTATTATTAGCTGAATTAGTTGAAGCCAGTTGAGTTTTCTGTCTTTCTTTGCTGAAGTTCAGTTTTCTACTTGATGATTCTATGCTTTTTGCCGTAGACTATATATAAAAATGGACTGCATCACAGCTGTACCCAAAAGTGAAGCCACAGCTACAGGTCATAAATCCCACATCCTCCATGTTAGTGGATGGGACATGGGCCAGACTAGTACATGTTAAATACATTTCAAGTAGTTCTTATCATACTGATGTATGTTCAAGTGCTCATTTTACAACTGAGTTTTAATATGTGACAACGCTATGAAAACAGGATGGAACATCCTGACCGACAGCTCAGACTGACTAGCGATTGGTTGTGTTTATCTATTGGCTGGACCTCAATACCACGGCTCCACCCCCCAATTGTAACTGCACAGACTCTGGCCCCATTGACATCGTTGCCACAAAATGGCAGCGTTCGTATCCGTGGTATTTTGGCCTCTGGACAGTCGGAATTAGTGGAGACACGTTGACCATCTTTAATTAATGGCTTTTACATAAGTGACATTTTTAATGCAGCCCTTAAACTTCACACAGTGTTATTGATACTTCTGCTTAAATACTTTTTGATGGATGATGAATAATGTGAAAACTTCCTACAACATTATTTACGTATATCTCTACTAGAATATCTGAATAAAACTGGCTCCGTTTAGATGGATGATTAGTAAAAAACAAAAAGAGACACCTCACAGCTGCAGCCAAATATTTGGAAATATTGATGTATGACTCGGGGATGACTAGCTGGAAGTACTTATGCATTTATAATCACATCATAATGCAGCACTCTAACCTTTTCAAACGACTTGTTTCTATCTAAATAAATTCATGTAGACAAACATATGTAACATTGCCTCCCCTGCACGGTCAAAGGTGCTTGAGCTTCATTAACTCGACTGCAATAATCATCATGATACATTGACCACGAGCATCTATGCTAATGGTTTCAAACATGACCTGTGCTCTTAATTAATGATGTCATTAGTTAAGCCTATTCATGTAAGTTTCAATTAGCGTCAATGTATTTGTCTTTTACCTGTGAGGCAGTGAAATGAGCTGCAGAGAACTCCTGGAGAGTAAGCTCATGTAATCACACTCTCCACTAAAAGTACGAGGAAATAACTATACTTTCCCTTGGCTCTTTTTTCTTTTTTACTTAAAAAACAATTTTCCACCTATTTAGTTGCTTGGCAACCAGAAGCGGACTTCACATACTACACAACGTTCCTTGTACCTGATGAGCTGTTTGTTACCAGTGACCCTCTGACAGGCAAATAGCACTTGAGCAGGCGGAAGAGTGAAATGGTTTAAATGGTGTGATTGTTACATACGTGTCGTTGGCTTGTTTCAGCTCCATTAGACAAACCACGAGGCAAAGGCTACGACGGGAAAAAAATTACATCAAGAGACTTTTCACAATCCATAAAGCTGAGGATGGCAGTGTCATGGGGTTCACTTCACCGAGATGGATGAGTGCTCAACCTACTCATCTTGGCCAAAAATAGGCTTTGTAAATTACTGAAGTGGACCAGGTCTCCTGCTTGCACTCAATTAACCACCCCCAGCTGCAGCCACAGACATCAGGTTGCTGCCGTCTTGTACAAGCTGCCCTCCTACCGCTGCCCCATGCTCCCGCCACCATATGTCAGGTGTTTGCACCGCTCGCCATACCGGACCGCTGTACCTCCACTTCCAAGGTAAGAGCACACGAGGGCTTTATCCAAACTGCAGTCCGAATGCGAAACAGCTTTTGAGAGAAATGTGTTGGAATAACGGCAGTGGTCTCCAGGCCTTTATGGGTAGATATAGTAAAACCTCCTCACCACACTGGTAACAGAGGCTCAGTACTATATTTGTGCATTTCACTAATATAGTAAGACATATAGTAAGTTCTGCATGGGCCGCAACTTTGTAATTGATAACGTGTTTTCCTCTGACATCATATTGTTGTTTTTCCGTCTTTCTAGTCCAGAAACTCAAGTGCCAGACCTTGGTTAAACTTTCAGACTTCCTTCTTACTTCTTGAGTTAGTTTGTCCGTTTTAAACAGACAGATGACATTGAAACAAAATGTCAGATATGCAATGGGACATACCATAGTGAATGGACTTGCTGTAATAATGTCAAACATGCAATCAAATAAAACTAGAATGGCATTCAATAAAGTGCAAACCTCCAATCAAGGCCCAACCTGCCGACATACCTGTGTAGTTCTTACAAAGTTAAAAGGAAAAAGGAGGAAGCTTTACAATCTGCACTAAATGGTACACACTTAGAGAAATGCCCTTGGAATCTAAAAGGAGAAATATAAGGCTCACTTTTAAGATTTTACATTAAATTTGTGTTATTACTTGAAAAGGTTAAAATGCTCTTATGTACAGTAGATTGCTGCAGTTCTTCTTTTCAGCCTCTTACGGAAACGCTTGGTCTCTTTAAGACTCCTCATGATAAAGCCCAGTCTGTGAAATGTCGGCCTGTTGGTTTTGTTAGTAGCCATGCATGATGCCAACGTTGGGTTTCACATCCCAATGATGCAGGAGTATCGGCCGAGCCACTGACAAGGCGTCTGAGGAGATTCAGGAGCAGTGAGTTCAATGGAGCTTTTAACTTTGCAGACCTTTTTACAAACACATAAAACCTATACAACACGCTATGAAAGAAACCCTGACAGAAGCATAATAGGTATCCTTTAAGGAACGCAATGAAAAAGACCTGGAATCCATCTCTTTCACTGGATCACTAAAATATAACGTGTTCATGCCCCGTGCCCTTAAAGCGATTTCGGCGATGCTTTTGCATAATCCTCAAACTAAGATAGAGATACAGGTGAAAACATAAACTCCTTAGAAGAGGATATTTTAAAGAAAGGGGCTCAGGACAACAGCTAAGGTCGAACACCTTGTTCAGGGAAACAAAGTCTGAATGAATAAAAGCTTTAAAAGGTTATATTTAGCGATGAAGTGCCCATTAAATAACCTCTATCATGGTTGCATTGTACTAATAACGACCAGAGGCAGAATAGCGGCATTTTCTTCTGCACCGAATCCCACTGATCTATCCTCAGTTCAAACGGTTGTGCAGCCACATGCAAGTCACTGTGTCCTCACCAGGGAATTGAAGAGCAGAGTGAATGTGTGATGATTAGGATGGAAAGGAAACAATGGAAGTAACAACCTCCTTCTCGGTTTCCATGGCAAGAATGGAACCCAAGGTGGCTTCAGACTCAGATTAATCTACGATTCTTCATGATTTCCTGAAAACCTCGCAGTAAATCAACGTATCATTTTCAGCCTGTTTCGAATCATTACTTATCAAAGGAAGCCTAGAGGCTGAACAATTATCATTAGTTCAAAAATAAGGAAGGGATCCGCAGAACAATTAGACGTGATAAAATATCGTTTGATTAGATTACGTGAGGTTTCATGTCGTGTTAATCATCCTCGCATCCCGAGGACCCAGTCATCCTCTGGTCCCCTCAAGAGTCCCGACCCCTAAATGACACAGCTACTCAAATTCTGCCCAGAGCTCGTGGCAGTGTTGGAACCACCTGTACATGTTGATGCATAGAAACAAATGGGGAAGAGGAAACAGATTCTATTCCAAACAGCATCCTGGAATTTATTCTGGAATATTTTGGGCTTTGCTCTGCATATCTACCTCCAGCAAGGAGGTTATGCTTTCATTGGCATTTGCTTGTTAGTAAAAACTGGAGAAGGGATTATCACGGAACACGGTAGAAGGATGCGGTACAGGTCAGGAAAGAACCCAATCATTTCTGGTGCTGATCCGGATCTGGTGGCGGATCCAGGGATTTAGTTTTTCAACATTTTCATTGATTTCTCAGAGAATAACCTCAAAGATCTGGATGAAAACTGGATGTAGAGTTTAAATGTGGTTATAAAAGGAGGCTGTGGAGCCTTGGCGGAGGTTTGCTCTCTACTGAGTGCCCTTCTAGTTATTATTGGTTTTTCTACCTGTGAATTAGAAACTACCATGACTGTGTGATGGATCAAACAAGATGCTTCTCTGCTGCTTCACAGGTGAGGGGTTGTCTCAAGGTTGTTTAAAAAAAATTTAATGAGCGAGACGAGGAGGAAAAGAGAAGTTAGAGTCTCAGAGAAGTGGAATTGATGAGCTGCTGGTTTTGACAGTGAACCTACAACAAAACATTATTTACAAATCAATGAGAATCACCTGTTTTTCACCCTGAGCTGCTGTGAATACATAAAAGATGGGATGTTTTCCAAAAGCATTCAAATTCTGAGGGACACCTAATGTAGCCTCAGCTCACATCTCACTCTTTCAAGCCTATAATCGAGTTAGCACGGAGTTAATCACATTATCACGTGTTCCCTTTTAAATGGTAAATTCACGTGCCAGGCTGCTGTTGCATAGGTGCGTAACATATACAGTATGTGCTTCCTATTTCTTACTCAACTTAAAAAAAGCTAAACATGAAAACCTTTTCAATCCGCACCCTCCTCCTACACATGCTCACGCATTGATTATCATTGTATAGGGGTTTTTTTTGCATTCTGCATGCCAGCCACATAGCAGATGAGAGGAGGGGAGCATTAAGGGGCTTGGCGACTGTGGGACCCCCTGCCGAGATGAGAGGGGAGGTAAGAGCCAAGGAGAGGGGAGTGTGGAGAAGGCTAGCCAATCGGCTGTGCGCTGGGAATAGGACCAATCATGGCGACGGCTCGGGGCTCTGTTGCTCCCTCTCTCTCTGTAAATTTCCCTTTTTCGTTACATCTCTGTCTTATTTACTTCTCTATTCTTAATCGCTTTCCCTCTCGCTAACTTTCAGCCCCGTCCTTATCGCCGCTGTCGGCCTCATGAATCATGTGATCAGGCCTCGCACACACACACCTCTTTTAATCTCACTCCAACCTCTGCACCCCTGAGCACACCCCTCCGATTCCCCCTGTCAACCCCACCTTGGGGTTTTCCCTCCCTGCTCCGCCAAACTCTTTCCTCCCCCCTGGTTTCTTATTCACCAGCCACCCTGCTTTACACAGTCCACCCCTCTTTGTCAGATTATTATTCTGTCTGCAGTCACTAAGGAGATGCACACACCATCCATCACAATGTACAAATTCTCTGTGCGCGGATTCGGTCGGGTCCTAATTAAAAAGCCTTTCCACTCGTTTTCTTGAGAGATAATTAGACTTTCATCTCACCAGGATGCCACATCCATAGATCCATTCTCTTCTTCCAGGAAGCTTATAGGAGAAAAATAAATCCAAGGGTCTTTAACCACTTGCCTTTGGGGCACCAGTCAATAATTAAAGATATCGTTTGTAACAAAAAAGTCCTTGAGTTAAAAAAAAAGAGAAAGAGAAAAGGACTAATATCTTCAATTCTTAAAGGAAATTGGTTAAACCGAACAGGGAATATGGGAACGTTTCTTTTAAGTAAAGGTCAGTGTTACGTTTTGCATAAGGCCTCGAATAAGAGCCCTCTTGAGTTTAACTCATTGTTTTCTTTTAAAGTAACAACCCTGGTGCAGTGGTCCATTTATAGTTGGACCACTGCAGTGCCTGGGTGTAACTGTGATGTGCGCTGGGAGGCCGCGGAGCGTTGGGCCTGATATGAGACAGCTGGAAGGGTTGAATTATTGAAGAGCACGGACCAGCTCGGAAACACGGGCCATGTCCTCCCAGCTGCTCCGTGTGCTGAAGCCGACACTTCAGCAGTCGTCAGACGTGTGCAGTTAACGGGGTCCATCTGTTATTGAGGCATAATGAACACAGTCAGAACCCGCGGAGGAATGAATCACTGCCACATTATTAGCGCAGGAAAATAGCAATAATTGTGCCATCCATACAGTCGCAACGGTAATAATTATGACATTTTCTGATTATAATGATGATTAGGAGGCAAACGACGGCAGTGGAGACGATGATGATGATGATGATGATGATGATGATAATGAAGATGATGTGTGTCTGCCATGATGATGACGGCGCACAAAGCCACAGGATGGAAGAAAATCAACATGGTGACAATATTCACATTTATGTTCATTATGCATGCATGAAGCAAAAAGGGATTTGCATATCGGCACTGGACGGAGGGACCTGGAGGACGGGAGAAAAATAACAAAACATTAAAACCATGGCGGATGTAATTGTTGACAGCTTCATGTAAACACCTGCCAAATTGAAAAGCCATCATTCTAATGTAGAACAGGCCGGTGATGAAAGGCATGCAGAGTGTAACCTCCAAAATCAATAACCAGCCTGCCTTTCATTACATAAGTGAAATTTGTATTCATCTCAGAGATATATATTTATCCCACTTATACCCTTGGCTCAGGAGCAAATTCATTTAGTAATGATTACCTGACTCAGGTAAAACCAATTTCCATTCACTTGTTACCCCCAAGTCGGTGACAAGGGCACAGCCGGGGTCACTTTTCAGCAGTTTTTCGGTTGCAGGCGCACCATCAGCACTTGGTGCCATGAAGCGCGCGCGCGTGTGTGTGTGTGTGTGTGTGTGTGTGTGTGTGTGTGTGTGTGTGTGTGTGTGTGTGTGTGTGTGTGCGTGTGTGTGTGTCGGTCGGCCGTCCATTTGCTACAACACTGTCAAAGAAGGTGCGTTGCAATGACACGAACTGAGGTAGTGCATCTGGGCTTCAGTGCTGGAGCCTAGTTTGAAGGCTGTCAGCGAGGCTGCGTGGGCGTTGAGCCGCCTCACTCCCATCGTGAACCGCGGATAAAAATACTCAAACGACTCATAGATGGTGAGGGGGGGGGGGGGGGGTGTGGTGCCCCGCACATGCAGAATAAGCTAAGCTAGGCGGTAAGGAGAGAAATCTTTCTCTTAAAAGAGTGTACGCTGCTTCATTGAAGAATACACGTCACTTCTTTCCACAGGCAGGAAAGAAGTGGAGTTATTTCTGTAGACATGAAACACTTTAGCCCAAAGGTAGACACTGTCACTGCAGCATACCTAACAAGGAGCCTCCGCGCGTGTGTCTGTAGGTCGGAGAGAAGTAAACAACTTGAGATGAACTCACGTCCTGCGAGGAATCACGATTGTTCTGTGGTTTGTACGACGCTCTGCCGAAGGCGAAACCATCAAACCCATTTCTGAAAAAACAATCGGAAGTGGTGGTAAATTCTGAAGCGCAGCTGATTTATCTGTTGGCTGATAAAGAATTGCTGATATGACATTCGTCTCTGCATTTATGTTTGTTAATGTGAACACTTTGCATTTACGTTTAATAAAAATGTTTCTATTCTTTTCTTTCAAGTTCTATATATATATTTGGTTTTCTTTTTATTCATCATTGTAAAGTTTATGGTTTAACTATAAAATATCAAGTCTTACCTAACAACAGCTTAGGATAACATCAATATCGGCCAATATATTGGTAACAAATATTTTTTAATCCCTAATATTGGTATCTTCATTTAAGATGTAAGTGCACTGTTTTCACTAACTAACCAATTTTTTTTATTTAACACCCACTTCTTACAGATTATTCCACTGCATCAGAACTAGTTTAAGGTTTCTGACTGATTTTAATCCATTCTATTTTACATTTACTTCAATGTTTAGGGTAATTTTCATGCAACATAACTCAGCCTCTGCTTCAGCTGGTGGACAGTGAGCCCGACGTTATCCTGGAAGATCCCTTGATGAACTTGAGGCTGAGTGTTTTTCCGAAGTCAGAGTGAAGCTCGAACCGACACTTTCCATCTCGTTCCATTGATTGGACTCCAGGTTTGCTAATTCCTGCCTCCAATTAGGTTACGTTGATGTCATTAGCCGAGGGGCTCACATACTTTCTCCCACCTGCACTGTGAATAACAGCTTTAATTACGGACGGGAACAATACAGTGATCTGTGAGTTAAAATAGATTTTGTTCATAATTGTAATTTAGATGAAAGTATGACACACTATTGAGACACATCTATTAATGAACACAGATAATTACGAAGGGTTCATTTACTTTTTTAAATAAATGTTGGGGCAAATTAGTCTATGTTAGTTTTTTAATAATCAAACAATATTATATAAAATATATAAGAAATTGGATCTTAGTGGCATTGGTTGGTTTGGTTTGTTGAGATCTCATTTATTCTAGCAGTTGTAAAACAGAAGATAAGTTAAACAACTTATTGGTAGATGACTTCTCTGCTCTATTAATAATCTAAAGCACTGTATTCGATTCTTTAAAAATTTAATCAACGTCAGATGTTCATTAGCAAACAGATTCTATGTGACTTTTTATTTTCCTAAAACAAATCAAAGCTCAATAAAAGGTAAAACAACAGAAGACTGTGGCCGACGGACACGGTGCCAAACCCTGGAAATTCAGAGGTTGGCGAGTTTACTCCCAGTTCATCCAAACATATTCTCAAGCCGGTCCAAAAAGAAGAGAAATGGGCCGAGGGCAAAACACATTTTAATAAAGATTCCGGTGGTTTTATTTCAACTAAGGCACTGATTTTATGGCGGAGAGAGAAACATTTGTCCGTATTCAGCTGGAGTCGATGTATAAAAGGCTTAATGAAATGTATTTAACTCCTCGGGCTTATCAAGATAAAAAACAGTTACCAGCTGCTCCCCACAAGGCAACATTTGGAATTTCACAGATCATAAGGTTTGCTTGCAGTTTCATTTACACAGCCACTCAATTTGTTTCTCTCCATTACAAAACCACGGAGATAAGTGTCGCTGATGCCATCAGCAGTCATTTTGTCCGTAGTGTGGCTGTACCGACAGTGCATCACACGTTTTGTCTCAAAGTTCACGTAGTTACCGTCTGAATGAACGGTTCCCTGGGCCGCGAGCAGCGCTGACCGCTATTAATAAGAGCTGCTGTGCACCCCGCAGTGTCCAAATTAAACATTTGCCGATCTCGAGGTGAGGGCATGCATGTGCTTCTACTTTACATCTCCTTCCACGTGCAATTACTGGAGATCTGGTCCCTGATAAATTAAGTGTTTACACGAGTGAACCAAAAAACGTTCATCCTCTGAGATGTTGCTCCTTCTATAGGATGATCTCATCAGTAGAAGTAGCTCAGCATCCGCGTCCTTGATCTCCCTCAAATAACTTTACCTTCCACGCTTTGACTCAATTTCTTTGGTTTATATTTGTGGAAATCGTTTGAAGCGCATATTGTTTACATGTCAACTGAAAGCAGGAACACCCCCCCCCCCCTCCCCGTGTAACTACCTATGGCCATGGTAGTGGTTCTCACCAATTTAGTTTGTCTCTAATTAGCTGCTGTGAGCATCTGACAAGAACAACAACATCTTTGTTGCACTGCGGGGGGTAGCGGGGGGTCAAACAGCGCCGAGCTGGAGGCAAGACAACAGGAACACTCGCAGGCTTAACGGCTAAATTTAACTTTACCGCTAAATCCGTGCAAATCTAGCGAGGACTCTAGTTGAATGGTGACACGTTCGCGATAATCAACATGCACCTAACAGGAAAAACCAGCAGCCTGTTGCCAAGTCAGACGTGCGTCTTACCTAACGAGGATTTGTTATGGATAATGATACTTGGAGACAATTTTGGATGTGGAACACTGTGGTGCGTAAGGCGCATTAGCCTTTTGCTTTTGATTCCTGTCCTGCTTTAGGGAGAGATGTTCAAAGCTCTTCCACAGCAAAACGCCGCCCGCTTTCAAAGACCCCCTGCTGCCTGTGTCAGAGCACCAGCTCTCTCTGTACTCCATAAATTAAAGTTATCCCAAATGTCTTGTGGCATAAATGGAGGCTTCAATCCTCTGCACGCATTAATTAGGACCATAACACAACCTTGACGTCTCCTCATAAACAGCAAGTGGCTTTCGGTGTCCTTTCCCCCCCAAAGAGTGTCAGCTTTGGTTGATCTATAAAAGAACACGTTGGAAACAGGAGCCGCTCTGCTGGTTCTGGGTCAGTTGTTAAAAAGCAGTTACACTACACGTCACCACCCATTGTTGTTTACAATCGCCGTCATTCAGCTCACAATTAACACTAATTACGTGTCGTAAAGAAAGAAGCTGCACAGAGACTTTTCCAAAAAAATCCCTTTGAGACAATTTCAGTTTTTGGTGATGTGCAGAGTTGCTAAAACTTGCCGCTCATATATTTATGATTACAAAAAGGCTTTATTAAAGAGAATATTGATGAAAATACTGCCCCCTGGGAGTATATATTATTGCATATTCCCAGTACAGAAACCTCAGAGGTAAGAGCATTGATTACATTTTCCTGTCTTCTCTTGCCCTAATTAAAGATCTAAGGGATAGCCCCTCGTGGGAGGACTAACTCGACTGTTTCATCTGTTCGCCACGTCACCACGGTTCATGCCTCCTCTTTTTTTTTCTACCTATACCCACGTATGCTTAAGCTCTATTGTGTAACTGTACTCACTGTGCTTTGACCAGGGAGACTTTCTACACGTGGCAGGTTGATGGGAAGAACACTCCCACCATGTACTAATGAGAATAAAGCACACACGGGGATTTAAACATGTGTGAATTTTCAGCCTCAGCATGACATTATGCATTATTTCATCTGTGTGAATGGGTGAGACTCATTTAGGCTCAGGAGCAACAGAGAAAGTCAGAGGTAGAGAATTATCACAGCTTCTTCCCCTCCCATTCAAAAACCCCATACTGCACGACAATAAAAAAACGACGGGGGAGGCATCAATGTGAGTCCATTCCATTGATTCAGCGACATGTGCCAATCAAAATGCCACCAATGACAACTCTGATGATGACGGAGCGTCGAGTTAACACGCTTCATTATGCTTCCTCATTATCTGGAGTGATGCACGCCGGCGAGTTTCGACAAATGGACCTCTTGCCTTCACAACAGCTTCATTTGAATGTGAATCAATAATTCTCTCTCCGACCTGAAAGAAAAAAACGATCAAAACAGGGGACTACAATACTCTCGGCACTCCAGGAGACCTTTTCTTATCCTGGGCAAGAAATTGGCCTTAAATTGAATTTGAAAATCAACATGGTTTAAAAAAAAAAAAAAAAATCTTTACTAAGCAAATGAGCATCCATTGTCTTGAGGTACCTGGAGTCAGCGGGGAGAGGAGAGGTGTCCGGCGCTGATTGGAAGCTCCGTTGCCAACAAAACAATTCAATTGTGCAGCTCAGATTAGCTGTTTGTCTCAATCGTCCAAATAATTCCTCCCACATTGATTCTAATTACCTTCAATTGAACCGCTTGTGTTCTAGGAAGCAGTGGTAACAGTGGTCAGTGCTCAGCAGATCCTGAGGCTGATTGTATTCCATTCAACATCCAGAGTGTTGTGGTTTTAAAACACCGCCGCAGAGTGAAAATGTACTTGTAAGACATGACATTCGAGCCAGAATGTTATTCCTGCCAAAATATCTCAATAAGGTCGAGAGGTTTGTGTTTGTTGAACACAGCAACAACTATGTTTTTTCTTCTTCATTTATCTGAGTAATAAATGGGATCTGACTGATATCTACAAACAACTACTTTATAAAATCTGAAATATTCACATCACACACTAAATCAATGACAGCTTGTTGAACTCGAACTGAAAACGTTATGGACCAGAAACAAACTGACAACATTTGGAAACTTAACTCTTTGGTCAGGAACAATAACTTCCTGAGGTTTCTGCTGATTCCAGGTAACAAACCCATGTTTCATGAGTTCTTTCATAAATCAAACAGTAATCGTATAAAAAAGTGAGAAAAGCTGCAGTCCTCAAATTGGAGAAACTCAAATATACTGTTGGTTGTTTAATCATCAAATGAGTAGAAACTGAAATCATTAAATTTAAACCAAATAATTGACTTTAATTAACTGATGTTTGTTTTGACACTTAACAAATTTTAATTCTTAAGAGTCCTCCGTTGTTTTGGCTGCTTTCACATGGTTTTAATTTAGTTTTAATGACATTGAAAAACGTTTTTATGTGACCAGACTATTAATTTATTTGACATAGTATTTAAAATTGCACCCAAACACACACAAGATGCACGATTTGATCGCTCTGCCGTGATTGCAGACTCCAGAGGGTTGAATGCATTTGACACTCAAGCGATTTCTCTCCCAAAAGAGAAACGATACGACCAAAACAGCTTCACCCCCGCAGGTCCAGCCCTTCAGGACGGGTCAGGAACTCACTCCTTCACAGAACCCGAGTCTCCATAACCTCGTCTGCACTCGTCTCCGTCGATCTGCGTTACAAAGCCCGCGTTGACACATGCATTCCTCTATTGTGGAATTTCGAGTCTAAGTTGTCAAGAGTCTTGACAAATTGCTTCATAACCAGCCAGTCAAAGAAGCAGCTGTTGTCATAGCTGGTAGACATCAGCATGAACTGCAGAGAGAGAGCTTCTTCTGCTGTTCGCAACTGTCCACACACACACTGTGCGGCGTGCCAGCAGCCTTCCTGTTCAATTATTATCACTAACTCCGCGCTGTCATATGTTCAGAGGGGTCAGGATACAAAACTCCATCAGAAAAACTCTGTCAGGCTGGATAATAATTTACATTTCAAAATCTTTTTCCTCATCTAAACTCACTCAGTTGCATGTACACTACTCGCTTCCAGATCACGGCTTGTCAAAATAAAGGTCCTATCACTCCAAGTGATGTGTTTTTTTTCCATTCCTCATAATTTCTACAGTTGAATTGCAGCCAGTAGGAGGGAAAAACAAAGATGAGCGGATGCATTAGCCGTGCCACTCTCTGGTGATGCATGGCATGAGCAGCAATCTTCATTTTGTTTGGGCTTTTATATTTAATATTGAACACATTCATCTGAAACACCGTGCAGCCTGAACACAGGCATATCATTTTTAGTAGTCAGGTACATACAGTAAAGAAATACTTCCCTGACGTTTACAGTGTATGTGAATGGACCTTGAAGTAGAATAAAGCATTAAACTATAGAGGACATGGATTAGATGGTTTAAGACTCCAGAAAATTAACACATTTTCCAGCATTAATTTCCTCCATGCAAGTTATTTACAAACCCACTGACGGTCATTAGTTTACCAGCTGAATGAAGTTCACATCTCAAAAGGCTCTCGTGATGGAAACAGATGGATTTCCAATAACCTTCGGCTTCTTTACACACTTTTCTGTCAAGAGCGGGAACGTTGCGTAATCTCAGGTGTTGAGTTTGTAACATAACACCTTGAATTAAAAGGTTATTCTGTCCAGTGCAGTATGAAAAACATGACAGGTAACATTAACACCTTATTTATACCAATAAAAAGCTTTCACACCATAGACTGTATATGAAGATGAAGGATGCGTCTCCACTTCTTCCCACTATCCAGAAATGAAGGCAAAATATCCCAGATACAAGCGACACCATCTTGTGGGTCATTGCAGTAGTAAACGAGGGATGGAGCTGTGGTATCGAGTCTCAGCTTTAAATCAGGACATTTTATAGGTTTAAATAACTAATACCTAAAATGGCAGAAACTACCTAAAATGGCAGAAACCATCTTTGAGAAAAATGTATTCCAGGTGTACTTTTTTAGCTTGGCCCATGACCCATCCACTAACAGGGAGGAAGCAGGGTTTATGACCTTTACTTTGAGGAAGCCTTCCTATCATCCATCCTTATATATGAAGTCTACGGTTGACTCACAACGACAAACGGCCCCAGATCGCAAACCATCTCATGCAGTAACAGATAAAGACGACCAGTGCGGATCCATTTAACGATATGAGCAACATAACGTTGCTACAACGCAACGAAGACATCAACTTCATAAAACTGTCCGTTGATTCGTTACACATCAATCACAGCCGAGCTATTGACCAAGGAAGACAGGCTAATGATTTTCCAGCGGAAAGAGGAATGGCTCCTCACTTTGCACGGAGACACTGAGGCCTCGGAGAATTGTTCCCTGTTGAGTCGACATGTAAAACGATATCAGTTACTAGATTTACGTCTGCTCCCTCCTGATAGTGTGATCCGGAAATACCTATTTATCACTGTGCAACTGACGTTCTGTAATTGGTATGATCATTATTATCTGTGTAAGGAATACGTGAATAAAAAAAACAACTGTGGCTCAGTTGTGTACACGTGTGAAAACGAGGTAGTGGAAAAACAGCGAACAGCCGCGAAGGAGCCAGATACATTTATCTGAACAAGTTCTACAAAGATATTTAAATTGGATGTACTCTTCCAATTATTTGATAACAATCCCTTGTCAAAAAGACTTTTGACAATTTAAAAAAGTCCTTCAGGAATCAAATCAGGATTTCTTATTTTGGAACAAAGCCTCCAAGATTTAAAGCCCAAAGTTGGATCTTTGGGCCAAATTCCCCCCCCTCTGCCCCAAATTTGTTTTGGCACTGCGAGGGTTCAAGAGTAATTTTGAGATAACTTCCCATATTAATAAAAGACATGATGACATAAGACCTGCGAAGCAATTATTTACTCATTAAATGGGTTAGCAGGTTGGCCTAAAGCTGTGGAGGCTAATTAATAAGGTAGTTGGCTCGGTCCCTGACGGGGGGGCTGTATTCCCTCTGCGAGCCGGTGACTGAGGGCTTCCAAGTGTTTTTTCTTTTTTTTTTACGGAACAACACTGATACAAAGTCACTGACAAAGGCCCTTGACCCCAAAACTCTTCGAGCGTGAAGCCTTCGAATGCAAATGAAAATAAAAACATGGAGGGCGACCGCCAGGTAACAGTTTAATGTCTGAATATCACATTGGGTAATAAAACTAAAGCTGCTTCGGAGTAAAGTTTTTAAATTTCCCTGAAAATTTTCCAGAGGAGCTTTATGAGAGAACGTGAATGTCCGAGTGTGTTGCTCCAGAACTAATTAACTAATTAACTAGCGTGTGAGTTTGTTGATGAAGTTTCTAAAACGCCATGGTCCCAAAATTGGAAGAAGACAAATATCTCAGGAAGAACACGTGGAAAACGCCAACTAAGATTTCACCTGGTGAAGCCAACGAGATTTGAGAGCAGTATTGATGTGCTGTCAACAAAAACTACGTCCTCTCTGCCGCGGGATTTATCTGCCAAGTCCTGCCACCATTTTCCTGTCGTGGTGAACACGTCTCCTGTTGCGTTCTACGTATGTAAAAAGCCACATTTCCTGTCCAATATTCCACAGCTTAATATCCACGAAGGAGGATTTCATACTTCACACTCCGGCAACACAAAGTTTAGTCTTCAACTCATTAGGAATTCTCAAGCTGTCATCTTCAGTGTTCAGACTACATATTGTCTGTGTAGCCAACCCTTATGTAACTTATTCCTCTGTGCCGTTGACCTCCATTGTTGCCCAACAACTATTAAAAATGCATCAGTGAACCCACACTGCTGCACCGGGTGACATGTTCCTTCACACAATGACTGACTGACAATAATTCCCTTGCAAGTGCACTATTTACTCCTGTTTGAGTGATCATTTTTTTTTAAACTACAGAGTCCACAGGTTTTTCCTAAATTGCAGCTCCTTTATACAGATTGAATGTTTGTGATCAATGGAAACCGAGTGCAACTAATGGGCTCGGGGCTGCAGACGGGTCGAGAAGCCAGAAACACACGAGGGGACTGACACATTGTTGGGTTCTGTCTTTTTCGTGGGCTTTTTCAGACAATAAGAAAATATAGACTAGTGCCAGACGGTTTCTTTAATGTTGACTGAAAATGTCTCTTACATAACTGCGAAATAAAAAAAGTTATTTTATCAAGTCTTAACTTTAACTTGCAGAAATGGCATCGCCGCCTCACGCTGTGGTCACGTAATCTTCAATAATTATTTTAATTCAATCTCATTGAAAAGTGTTTAAAAGCCACTTCTCCAGCATATGACAATTACAGTAGTTAAGTCGAAGCTGCGAGCGATGGTTTTGTGTGCTGCTGATTCATAATGGGCCGTTACAATTGAGAGTGTCGAGGAAAGTTTCTAATTAATGTTTTTCAGTGTTTCAGACTGCAATTTCCACACAGGTTTTAAAAAATGAATAAATTCGCAGATTTAGTGCAACAGAAATACGTTTCTCAAAATTAGCTCCACCAGTGACACAGATTTTGTGTCTGCCAGTAACACAATGACAGAAATAGTTTAATCCCCACCATCGTACACTGGGGTTCGCAGGATAAAAAGCCGGGAACGGCACCACTGTTCCCACCTCAAAGCCTAAAAGGTGTTCGATAGCAGCACCAGAGAGTTAGAAAATAATAATAAAAAACCCCCGAAAAACAGGTAATCAGTCTCTCCATCAAACAACTCCAATCCCACCTCACCATGAGGTTACTCCTCCCAGATATGTGTGTGTGTGTGAGTGTGAGTGTGCGTCTTATCAGGACTTCTCAGGCAGCAGGGAATACAGAGAGAAAGAGGAAAAGACAGACGTGCCCCTGCCAAAGCTGGAAAAAGAAAAAAGGTGCCTCTTCTTGCTCTCTTATGCGTGAAGAGGAATTGAAATCTCCAGAGTAATACCTGTGGTTTTTGTGATACATTTACAGAGACACCCCCTTAAAACACCTTCTGAAGATGTTTGAGGATCCAGGTTTTCGCAGTACTTGGTTCCAGTGTGGTGGAACAATGCAGGAGTTTTCCATGTGGAAACTGTGTATTTTTTAGGAGAATAGTCGAACATCCACCTCATTTCCTCCGGTTTCTATTCCACTCTCACATGTGGCTCCACTATTACACCGAACCATTCAGACACATCAGCAGGCAGGGAGCCAGCCCTCAGCCGCTTGGTAATCTGATTTAAGGTTTGTGGTGTGAGCTGCAGTTCAATTTGCAATCAGCGTCGTCATGCAAGGCCCCGACTTCCTCATTAGACACGCTGTGTCATAAACAGAAAGGCAGAACAACACCGTGTGGTTAATGCTTCAGCCCCATCCTCTGGATCAGAGGCACAATTACATTGTGATTGACTTAGCTGGATCACTGAAGCTACTGATACGCACAATCCTGTCGCTTCCCTTTGTCTAAACAGCATCCCCCCCCCCCCCCCCGGGAGAGTGACTCTAACAGACCCTCAGTATGTGGAGTGCATCCAAATCCTTCACAGAGATGTTTACATTCATCACTTGTGACTAACAAAAAAAGGGCAATGGAGACTGATTTCGACAAATGGAAAGTGCAGCACTGAGATGTACCTAATGGAATTAAGGAGCCTTGTCCCAGATGTAACTTTGCAACGGATTTTTTTTAATGAATTGCTTTTATCCCTAAGTCCAATTTTTTTCCCCCCACTGGTGTGCTTGTTGGGGGGTGGGGGGGCGTCTTTGTCCAACTTAATTCAAATTGATTCCGGAGAGATGCACCTACTTTGAGCTGAATGGAAAATAAACAAGAGTAAAGGGTTTATTTCCTACTGCCAGTTTTGCATACGTTCACCAAATAAACTTCAGCGTATTGAATCTTTTGTCAGAAAACCTACAGGACGGACGACATTATTCCCGTGTAGGACGGGAATACGCACTCAATGGGTAATGATACACATTTTTCTTGTATTGTCAGAGAGATGTTGCTTATATCATGGAAAATAAATCCTCACTTCAACACAAATAAAGGTCAGTGAATAACACGTCTGGACTGTATGACATTAATGGAGTGTTACTGCCAATTATTTGCAGACACAATGCCAAGAAAAATAAACCTCAAAAAAAGGAAGAGGTTCAAAGATTTCAGATTGGAAAAACGCTGAAATAGCACTAAACACAGTTTAGGAAAAGCATTCAAATATTTGATGCAACTATAAAGTAGAGGCAGTGGATGCACGGTTCTTTATTGTGTAGGTGTACCTGTCTAGTTACTGTAAAAGACTGAATGAGCAGTTTAAAGTTTCTCCTCAGCAATCATCCACCTACAGACAGCGCCGGCTCATCCTGACAACAAACCATTAAATGCTCCACACTCTGCAGGTATTCTCCTTTAAGAAACAAACTTATTTCCTCCCCCCCCCCTGCAGCGGCAGCCCAGTGTACATGACACCTAACTGGGCAGCGTCCTCCTCCTGCGAGGTAGAAGTCTGACTGTTAGTTGGGAAGCGCGTGCATGGATCTGTCTTTAATCCGGCGTGTCTGACAGTCTGTTCAGCAGGCTTCAACTGAATGAAAAAGCAAACACTGAATGGGCTCAGATCCTAGTTTGCAGGAGACTCAAACATTCAATCACAAATAATACAGCTGTAGCTAAGCTCCTGGAGCCTCTGTAGATGGCTGACTGACTATGCAGATTTGCTAACATGATCTCAAGAGCTGACATGAATGGATGGTAAAAAAAAAGTGGGAAAAGAGAAATGTTTATACAATGGTTCGGTAAAATTAGGTCTTGGTGTTGAATGACATTTAATATATGTGCATAGAATGTAAAACTCTGTATAAAATGCCATATCCAGAGGGATTTTACATACAGTAAAATGCAATGTTTCATTTTGTGAGACTTATTTCACAGCTGCCTGAAAACATGAGCATGAGCCGGGGGGGGGATTTTATTACCTCCACCAAAGAGGTTAGGATCCCACCAGCGTCTGTTTGTTTGTTTATCTGTTATACAGAAATAACAGAAGTGATTTTCACATGGGGGAGGGTTCAAGCATCGAAAGAACCCATTGCATGTTGGTGCAGATGTGGATTAAAGGGAGAATCAATATTAGTTTTTTGTTTTTGTTATTTTTCATGATGACAATGACTCAAAATTAAAACTATACATCACAGTCGATTCATAAAGAAGTGTTTATATATATTACGGCTACAAAATTTGAGTCACTTGCAAAAAAAGTCCAGAGGAAACACGTAACTTGGACTCCAACAATCGTTAAATGCACGAGGAGTGAAAACCCAGTTGCTGTCAAGACCTGAGAGAGAAGGTGTGTGAATAACATTAGCGATTAGCTCGGTAATTGGGATTCCTTGGCTACGCCTTAAAGACGGTGTTGGGGGGTGATCCTCCGGTCCTCCTGTGTTTTTTTTTTGTAACTTCATGAAAAAAAGAAAACTTTTTTTCCGGTGGTGGAGCACCTCACTTACGGATGTTTTCTGATAGATTTAAGTTTCCTCTGAAGACAGATCTGTTCGGCTGAGTACTTTGTCCTGTGCCAGCCATCCACTGAGAGATTTCTGCTTCTTCTGGTGTCTGACAGCTGGTATTGCAGCTTACCTACCTGGCATTTTACCCCGTTTATTACCTTTGAAAGTCGACTTGTCTTTTAACGGACCTGTAAATGCCACCACCTGAACTCCCCAATTTGCAGCTATGGTACAAAGGAAGGTCTCTGGACAAACTTTCACACCATCTGTTTTAGACACTATGGAGGAATTTGTATTAAAAAAGGAGCTAATTGACTTAGCTGGCATTCATTTATTCATTTCAGTGGAATTAATCATTGTACTTTCATTTCCCTTGTTAGCGGTGAACTAAAAAAATGCTGACACGATAAGTTCTGTAAACAAATCTCACAAATAATCGTGTTCCACCAGTTCATTGTTCTTTCTGAGCAAAAAAACAGGCCCCGGTTCAGAATACAAAATGAATAATAAACTTAATGAATGTGGATTTTTTTTTTTTCTAAGCACTTAAAACAGATCAAAATTGCCCCATTTCAAAGTCTCTAATGCAGACGTCGCGTGCCAATCTGTTCCCAGTGAAAGAGTGAGAGCTGGTGAAGGATGACATTGTTTTATTTCAGCTCCTACAAAGGAAGCTGTTTCCCATCATTTACAGTTTATTCATAATCAGCCAAACTTCAATAATAGTGACTGTGTTGCTGCATCCCTCTGGGCTGTGACACGTCCCAATGGAGCTAATTGTTGCTTTCTCATTTCATGTCTTCATCTCACTTGGCTGTGAACAACCGAGAATAAATATAGGTTTTGGATCATTCTGCAGAAACACAGAGATTATTGAGAATATTTCCTCATTACTCACAGTTTGATTGAGGTAAAGCTGCAGGCGACCAGAACCACTCAAGGTCGGTTTGGTTAGATGATTATTTTACTCGATCGTTTACCACTGCAAACTGTTTTTTAAACGATACTACAGCGGCTGCAGTGACACTCTACGTCCTACACAAGCAATAAACGTTACCATTGCAAAACAAAAAATTTACGCAGTTGGACGAAGTTTTAATCGTGATTTTTAACTGCTATTCCCACGATGCTAATTCTGACTTAAAAAACAATGTGTATACTTTTCTAGCTTTGGATATTTGATAATTTTGGGAGTAACATCCCAGTTAAAACAGTGTCTGTGAGCAGCTTCTCTTCTGTGTAATGTTGCATAACCACAGCTAATCAACGTTATTTTTAATCGCAATGTGTCTGAGAAGGATTTTCAGAATAAATTGAGTTGGCTATTTCTGTTTGATATGGATTTATTAAAAACATATACGGTGTAAAATGTAAATATAGAAATAATAAAAAAGTTTGAATCACCATACTGTGTGTTTCCTACACGACATTTTGACAGCAGCTGTCAGGTAGCAAACCATATATAGTCCCGTGGGCTTATATCCAGCGGAGGACTGGTTTAGATATCCATACACATGTTTTCAAGATGCCCTCTGAGACTGTTATGAAGGACTTTATGAAACAACTTGAAAGGACGTTGGTGATTGATGAAGTTATTATTAAAAATCTATTCTTTTAGCTGCTCTTCTTTAATATTGATCAATAACACAGGTGAAAGTAATGATACTCCCTTTCTCCCTTTCTCCCTCTCTCTCTCTCTCATCCATTTTTCTCTGCGTCAGATACCCCTGTCAAAATCCCACCAGGACGTCCCATTGTTTAAGGACAAACCCAATGAATAAAATATAAGTGAAAATTGTATTTTTCATATGAATAATGTAAAAGAGGGCACGCTGTTGGTGTCCACGTCTCAAGGTTAGACTAAATTGTGAGTTTCCACACCGAGCCCGAGCTTTGTTCTTGTTTTGGTACGAAATGAGAGGATCCAATTCTATCGAGTGTCTCGTTCTGAGGGACACTTGCATGATACGAGATTCCAGAGACTTGAAAGAGACTTTCCAGGACCCAGCGTGTGTCAAGTGAGTCAAGTGCCGTATGGTGCGACTTGGGAAAATGCACCAGAACTTTTCACCACAACCAGCTTCCGTCGAGGCCATAATCAGCTGCTTCCCACCAGGGGGTAAATTGCAGGAGATGAGGGGAAAGGACGGATGGAACACCGGGGACAGATTTATGTGCTGAAATGATTAAAGATGACACTTAACTGATGGCTCCGTGCCAAATAGTGCTCTCCAAGGGAATCTTACTTTGATGTGTGACTCCTAATGAAAATACAGACCATAAAATCCAAAGGTTTACATTCATCACTTGCTCCACATTTGATAAAATGAATCATCCTTTCCATTGAGCAGCAGATACGACCAGACTGTGTTGGACGGACATGCAAAGGATGGGAACATACTTTTTGCATCAGATAAATACTGAACTGCCACCGTATGATACAGGAAAAAGAAAAGGAAGCGGTGAGTCTGACTTTTCTGGGCTTTGGTATTGATCGTCTGCTCCTTATTTAAAATATACAGACATAAAGCAATCAATGGTGATACATTTGGACTACAGTATACCAGCCATATTCTATTTCCTCCATTACTTAACAGAAAACAAAAACCTTTCGCTACACTCCTCTTTCAGAAGTGACATTTCAGCCAGAAGATGATTTATTATATTCAAGCAAAAATCTTAAACTGTGACAGGAAAAGGCGTCGAGCACTAAAAGTTTGATGGTGAAGTGATAGATTGTTTCTGTTGTTATTCTTGTCAACTTGTCATTGTTTCATGTGAGTATTTAGTGAGTATTTTCTGTGAAGTAAAATAAAAATAAAACATTTCCCACCATTCCACTGCTACACTCTTATATATGTGAGCGCTGCTGCCCGGCTCTAACCTTGGAAATGTACGACTTCATGAGTCGATGTGGACCACCTGAATGTACAATTTGTTTTGGTCTCTGGCCAGACCATCTCATTTTTTGGAAGGCGTTGCAGGCTCAGCCGAGATCTCTGATCTTCTGAAATCCAATCTTTGTGGAGCGTATCCTTTGAAAGATCCTGCCTCTGAGTTGGGACGGAGCTGTTCGGACCTGCTCAGCTTTCATCAGCCGTTGCTGTTTCTTGTTAACATCAGTTCAGCCAGACAAGTCAAGGAACTGCCATGATTTTTTTCTCCAAGTGGGAATGTTACACAATCCAAGGACGGAAAAACTTTAAGATGCAGCGCAGCAACATTCTGACTCATCTCAGATGAGAGGGCTGCAGGAGAGTATCCGAATGCAAGGCAACTGTGCTTCAACTAAATCAAAATGTTTTTAAATGCAAGCAGGTTATTTTGTCTAAAACTCACCAAATTAGCAATTAGTTCTATAGATACGATAAAGAGATGTAAAGCCAGACATTATAGAATAACCCTCCTTAAAATGAAGCCACACGTACAGAGGAATAAAGCAAGATTGTTATTTACCTTCCTGGACTAATATACAGTTCTACCCTCTCCATGGTTTGCTAAGAGTCAAAAGGCAAAATAACAACAACACAAGATAATAAAAATCCCCCCAAAATAACTCTGCCCGTAAGTATAATTGAATATGACTTCTCATACTTCACCTCTGATATCAACAGCGAGACAGTGTGTACCAAACAAAGAGCTAATAAATAAGCTCGGCTGCTGCTTTTGCAAACGATGCAGGACCCAGTTTTGGTCCAGTATCGCGTGTATAGAATACAATAATGATAATTACATTCTTGACAACTTTAAAATATTATATCTAACAATCCGATGTGTTATATTGTTTACAATCATAGAAACTATCTTTGAAATAGTTCAAAATTAGTTTCCTGTGCAGTAATATTTTCACAATTTGTTTTCTCCAGATATAAAGAAGTCCTGAAATGCTTTCTGCACAAATCCAGGTACTAACTGTACTTTGCTCAATCCAGTCTCTAGTGTTTACTAACCATGTATTGCACAATCCCTCCCCATGGTGCTTATAATGTTTTTTATATTTGTACTTTGCACAAATACACCACAACAACTTCCTTGTATGTGTAAAATCTGCTTGGCAATAAAACCAGATTCTGATTCTGACAGGCTACTGCTACAGTAGTTAAATGCAATACTACAATACTATTACATTGACTTTCTTTGATTATATTTACTGGTATTATTACTTTCTTTGATGATTATTATTACTGGTATTATTACTTTCATTGATTATTATAACTGGTATCATACTTTCTTTGATTATTATTATGGTGATGATGATGATGATTATTATTATAAGTAGCAGTAATAGTAGGAGTAGTAATAGTAATAGTAGTAGTAGTAGTAGGAGGAGTAATAGTAGTGGTATTAGTAGTAGTAGTAGTAATAGTGGTATTAGTAGTAGTAGTTATAGTAGTAATAGTGGGAGTAGTAGTAGTAGTAGTAGTAGTAGTAGTAATAGTAGTAGTAGTAGAAGAAGTAGTAGTAGTATTAATAGTAGTAGTAGGTCTTAAGCTAGTATCACAAATCCTTCTACCACAAAGTACAAGCCTGAGTTCTTCCTGCTCCAACGCATGCGTACTGCGCCTTTAAGGAAGACCCCGCCCACTCAGCATGTGACACAACAAGGAAGTAGAAATGTAACTTTTCATTCAAAGTCTGACTTTTTAAAATCCTGCAGCTCGTTCGTAAGAAGCTGAAACGCGGTTGTTTCTCGTTCTGCGGGAACTCGAGTCCTCCTGTGACGCGAGGAAACAGAAACGACTGAAGGGAACAACTCGTTTATATATTTTATATGCTTCTAAAGTCCGTGGGACGATATTTCCACAGCACAATGTTGACATCCATAATGTTGACATCCGTCCTGTGCACGTTCACGTTACTGTTCCACCTCGGGCACGCGTCTCTGCCGCTCGTCATCAACACGTGGCCTTTCAAGAACGCGACGGCTGCAGGTAAGAACTCACGTTCTCGAGTTCCCTTCAGGACAGAGCTCGTTCTGCAGGAATCTACAGACATGCAAAACATGCAAAAACAATGCACCCACTTAACCACCCAAAACAACATGTGTATATATATGTATAAAAGGAAAAAATATATACCATATACATATGTGTTTGTTTCATATTGTTTAACATATTGTTTATGTGTGTGGACGTTCATTATCTCACACAGAAGCTCCAGGGAATCATGCACAACACTTGTTTCCACTGTACCAAAACACGTGGAAACTAAAAACAGCAGCTTGGCCACTTCACCTGCTTCATTCTTTTTAACATTTTCATGCATCGAAAAGTTGTGACAATGCCATAAATCCAGCGACTGCACAATTATTCAAGTTGGCAGACGGAGCTTTTTTTCAAATGGAGCGGTGACATTTGAGAGAGAGGCAGAGGTTGGCTGAACCCGGCTTCGTGTTGACAGTCTGATGGGACTCATTTTGCCGCAGCACCGTCCCCTGTATGGTATCTTTTTTTGGGGGTGAAATCCATCTGCTATTTAAACAGCGACTACGTGTCTAACAGTCTAGTTTTAGCTGCAGACAGGAGTTGTAGTTTCACAAATTGATTCAGGAAACTTGTTTTACTGGGCCCTTACTAGACATGACTCATCAAGGTGGCTCCATGTGACATTCACGACTTATGGCGCCCTCAGAATGTGGTTGTCTCCGTCATCCCTGACTGCAAATTGAGTCTTTTTTTGGATTTCCACTTTTGGTTGTTAACAAAAAAAATACCATTTTAAGACATCACCTCAGGCTACAGGAAATGGTGAAGGCGAGTTCAACATTTTCTGACACCTTAAATATGAAACAACAAATCTATCGATCAACAAAAGACCAATTCTATTATACATAAGGAGGTAGGAGGATTGATGTGTGTGTGTGTTTTGTGTGTTTTGTGTGTATAATGAAGTGCAAACACTGTCTGGCCATATAACCACAATTTTCCGGATCTCCTTTCCCCACATTGTTATAAAATATTCTTTTCGCAGCACCAGAAGCTTTAACCGCACAGGTATGTAAGCCCATCAGAGTCTTAGATGCCGATAGGAAATGGGCCAAACCCACGAGGCATCGTAACTGCCACTGCCAGCTCTGCCTCACTCTATTTGATTTCCTTCAGGATGATACATTGGACACGTTCAAATTGAAACTGAAAATATTTCAGCATTGCTTTTCACTTAGCAGTCAAGTGGTTTTCCAGCGGATGCACAGCCCCCGACACGGGGAAAAAAAATGACAGGAACGGTGCTCGAAACATCTCAAGCAGCAGATCAAACCGGCAGGTGATTAAAGTGAACTTAAAAATCTCACCATTCGAGATGGATACCCTTTAATTTATCAGATGTACGTCACATCTCATCCCCGAGGCAGGCGATGAAAATGAAAAATGTGCCCAGCTATCTGTTCTGCGGGTGGATATTTAAAGGTGTAGTCTGTGAGCTACCTCTATTGACCCCCCCCCCATGCAGATCTCTTATGCTTTGGGGGGGGGGGGCTTAAGAAAGCAGCTGACAATAGGAGGCTAATCTCTTCTTCCATTCTGTGGAATTTTCTAAAGATTTGCAATGTGCAGTTTGATATTAAAAAAAAGAAAAAAATATTAATAATAATATCCTCCAGTCAAGAGCACTCACCGAAGATGAACAGAATTTAAAGATGGAGAAATCATCACTGATAAAAGGAGGAATTTGTGGTTGTATCCCGCTGAACACAGATTAATGGTCTGAGAATTGAGTGGCAAGCTGGTGACGGCGCTACCAGTTGGTATTTTGATCCCCTGTGGGCACTCGGGGGGGCTCAGCCGGGGATCAGTGACCAAATGCTTGTCAGCTCACACTCGCTGTTTATTAGCAAGTGGACATCTCGGGCATCACACAAACTTTTAATCTGATTAGTTAATGTGCAACTTAACAAATATTACATAAAGTTACTAATAGTAATATCTAAGTTGCAAAAAAAATGTTTCTCAAGTGGTTTGCGTCACAGCAAGAAGATTCCTGGTTCGAATCCAAGCTTGGCCAGTGTGCGTTTGTATGTTCTCTCCATGTCCGTGTGGGTTTCCCCTGCCTCTCGATCCCTTCTTGCCCAATGGCCCCTGGGATTGGCCCCTACACGATCCTCGAAGGATAAGCAGACTTCTTGTTAGCGTTATTTATCAATCGTAGTTAGTTCGATAGAAACTTGCTTCTCCACGTCCACAGGAAACCTTGAGATGCATAAATATCTGGAAGCCCCGATTACAGGCACAAAATTCCCTGTTTGCTTTAATAACTTCATTGGCAGTGGTTGTATTTCCCCTCATGCATATGTTTTGTGTACTGTACACTGGGTGACTCACAGTTTTCTGTGTTGTAGCGTGGAGCGTCCTGCAGTCCGGTGGCTCGATGCTGGACGCCGTGCAGGAGGGCTGTGCCCGCTGTGAAGTGGAGCAGTGCGATGGGACTGTGGGCTACGGCGGGAGCCCCGATGAGTCTGGAGAGACCACACTGGACGCCCTGATCATGAATGGGTAAATCATGGCATGAACTGGGCTTTTACCAAAAATAGGAAATTCGTAAGGCAACCTAAGGAGGTGGTAAAGGTTGATGAGGATCCAGATGTATTTTGTAAAATTGTTCTTTTGGTAAAAGCCTGAATCTCCAGCAGTGCCCTGAGCCCGAAATAGCTCTTAATGAACAGATAAATGGTTTTCACTTTTTTTTTATCATAAATGACCTATGTATAATTGAAAATGTCTCACTCTAATAAGGCACCTGCAGATTTCCAATGTATTGTGCAAATGACAACTTGCTCTGCTGCTGTCTGTGCATCTTTAACATTTACAGGATTAACTGACTGACCTTTCCGGCGAGCATTTCTTTAATAAACCTCTAATTATCAGTCTCATTAGGATCTGAAGGCTTTGCAATCATTAGGTCCTTAAACACAAACATTTACACACTCGCAAGCTATCATTGGAGGCAAATATCCGCTCACAATGGAAGATGAATGCACGCAGCAAGCTGTTTGTTATTACTCTGGGAAATGTTCCCTCCTCCATTTTGCAGGGAAATTGACTATTTTCTGGTTGCATAGTCATGAATGTTTTCCAGGGAGCGGATCGTCTCCCACACACGATCCAATACAGCTGCATAAGAAATGCACTAGTTATCACTGGCAGACATATTTTAGATAGAGACTCAGAGCGAGAATCCAAACACCTGTACAATTTCACGCAATCCAAGAGAACATCCATGAAAAAAACAGTTTGTAAAAAAAAAAAACTTCAGAAAACAACATTCAATTTTTGATGTTGGGTTAAAGGGGAGATGACTCAACCCTGTGGCAATTCTTCAGGCTCTACTTTGTTGTGATGGATTAAAATATTAGAAGCATGAATCAATACAATGCAATCCACGGCACTGCCACTGCAACCTACCGCCATTACGAATAAAGTCCACTTCACTCTTCACACATTATCAAGAATAAACTGGACATTATACTAAGACTAACAGGTGTAGTACATAGTCTGTGTATAAAGATGGAGGACGTGGAAACTCCCCAAAAGTGGAGCTCAATCCTCTGCATTATAGGTCATACATCCTGCCTCCTCCATGTTAGTGGATGGGACCCAGACTCAAATTACACATTAAATAAACACGTCTCAAAGATAATTTCTTCATTTTATTTCCTTTTGCCACTTCACACCATGACCACTGCTGTGCTGCAGACAAGTGGCTTCAAATGATGACCAAAGCAAACAGGAGGAAGTGTTATTATAATACTTTTATTAGCATTATTAGCTATTATATAAATATCACAAATAGGGTGATGAGTATTGTTAACCTTAGTAGCATTTCATGGGCTTGACTCATTTACTAATTAGCTCTCTACAAACACAATTCATTGGAGAAATAATATCGAGAAAGTTCACTTGAAGAATTGTGTGTCACATTTATTGCATGAGTCAAAAGTGTCAGTGTTTACACTCCATTGCTAATGAACAGGAATAAAAACACTGTTTTCACACACGTTTGTTCTAATTTGCTTTATGACCTGTGGTATGGAAATTATTTGAGTTAATCACCAGCCAGCCTTTTATGAGGGGGGGCAGGGTCACGACATCTGAGATGTGCTACCGTTGTGGTTTGTATTCTTCACCAGTACTGGTTTATAGAGCTAATAGACGGGTCACTTGCCGACTCTCGAATCTGCCACGACTCTTGTCCACTCACCCTGCAGCGGGGGGACAGGGACAGTTAATTCACAGTGTATTGTCTCTGCGCAGGGATACGATGGAGGTCGGTGCAGTCGCAGACCTGAGAAGAATCAAGAATGCCATCGGAGTAGCGAGGGCCGTGATGGAGCGCACCGATCACACACTGCTGGTGGGAGAGTCAGGTATATGAGGTCTTATGTCCCCAAAGGTAAATGTTAAAAAAAGAAAAACCTGGTTAATGTTTGAAGGACCAATCTTAGAAATCCTGTCCTTATATAAACATATGGTTGAGTTCAGGAACAACAGAGATCCAACACGGTCCAAGTTTGTTTTAAATACATTTGTCTTGAGCCAGTTTGAAAAGGAATTAAATGTGTTTAACGCGGCAGCTGGATTTACATTAGTCATCTTCATTAAGCAGGTGTCACATTAGGGCCAAACCCCTTTTAGGCACTTATATGGTGCCTGATGCCTAATGGGTCACTTGAATAAGCCTTAATCCCCTAGATCACCACCATAAGCAGTTGGTGATGAATGCATGCGTCATAGCTGCAGTATGATGCTCTGAGCATAAATAGAACGATTGTATAACAGCCAGAGAGGAAACATACGGTCCCAATTGTGAGTATATGGAAAGTTATACATTTTTATTTAGCCCCTTTTTAAACGCACAATGTCCAAATCACAAGGGTTCAAGAAGTACTTTGTCAAAATCAACTGCTGGGCACATTCTAAAAAAAGGAAGTGTATGCGGGGGAAACAAGCCGGTAGACAGAGGAGTCTTGTGGATGACCGGAAAATGATTTCCATGGTGAAGAATAAAAAACCCTTTCATTTCTGCACAGCAAGTCAAAAGCACTCTACAGGACGAAGGCAGACATGTTTTCTCGTCAGCACTACAGGGGAATAGTGCCCAGGTTTCACTTCGAAGAAACATACAAAAGGAATCAGGTAGAGTTCTGGAACAGAGTTGTATTGAGCGATGAAACCAAAATCAGCCTCCTTCAAAATTATGGAAAGAGGAGAGTGTGAAGAAAAAGAGAACCGCTCATGACTCAAAGCCGCCGCCACCATTTCTCTACTGATGGAAGCAACAGGATAAATGCACAGGAACACAGGAGGAACTCAATCACAGTCTGACTGAGCAGCACAACTTGGTGAGGACCACACAAAAGGCAGAAACCGCACAACGAGCAAGAACGAGTTGCACTCAAATCCTTGAGCCATTTTCAAACACGAACTCCGGGAAATGTCCAGACAATTGGGTCTCGACTTTATTTGCCTTTCACATATAAAGAAAGCAGCAGGAGATTGTCAGACGTGTTCCCAACAGCAGGAGAATGTCTGGAACATTCAGGTGAGCGGTGCAAGAGGCAGGACCTGACATATCATTTCCTATGTAGAAATGAAAAGGCTTTTGTATGCAGGTTCTTGTCACCCAAAAGCTCTTGAATCTCGTTGACTTCCCAAGTTGACATCTTTGGCAGGATCTTCTATGTGTACGACATCTCTTCTTCATCCTGAGATATGTGGATTATTTTTGTTTTTCTCCGTTGTGCGTCCGCCAAGTGTTAGAAATGTCATGTGTTGCCCTCTCGCTCTCCGCTGTGAATTCCCTGGACTTTTCCCACTTTATCCTCACTCGGACATTCTTCAAGACATTTTAGGGGGAAAATTCCTTTGTCTGTTGTAACTGACTCTGACATTTGTGTTTCACATACCGATGTAGTCCGATTAACTTCAGGAGAATGTCTGGAGTTCAGTGCACGTCTGAAAGCAGCATAATAGACCCTAACTAGGGAAGATACAAAGTCCCTGTTGTTTCCACAGTTTATATTAAGTGTAATGATTTCATTCTTACTTACAGTTGTGGAACTGTCTCTTCTGAACCCTCGCTATTCAGGCACAATGTGTTTAAAGAGCTAAACCCCCCACAGAGTTCTTTCAGTGTTGACGTGCTGTAAACCCAATTCAAATTAAAGCTGGTATTTGTCACTTTCCAACAGAGTGTCGCTGAAGCTAACAAGAATAAAAAAGTATAACACTCCAAATACGAACAGTTTTCACGGGTAAATGAATAAAAAATGAGTGAAGAGCGACGAGGAGCACAACTCTCTGCGATTTAGTTTAACTGAAGGTCAATACTGAAGTCTATTATTTCCATATGACAAGTGTCTTCTAAATCAAATCGTCTGGCTCATATGTCAAAATATCACAAGATCGGCTTATTTTATTTTATATCCCGTGAAAATTCAATTCATTACGCCCTATTCATCCAAATTGAACCGGGATTTCCGCGGAATGGAAAAGGTCGCCACTGTTCAAAAAACGGAAGCGGTGGAACACTTCCTCCCTCGTGAGGCTGAAGCGACGAGCCAAATTGAGATCAGATTGCCTCCGATTCCGTCCTTTTGTTTGTGACCTTTTGTTCTTCTTATCATCCAAGGTCAGCGTGGACCAGAGTGTGTAGCTCCCCCCCCCTCCCCTCCCTGAAAGTATCGCTTCTCTCTCTCTCTCCGCAGCCTCCGTGTTTGCTGAAAACATGGGCTTCCTTGCCGAGGACCTGACTACCAACAAATCTGTGAATATTTTCTCGCAGTGGCTGGGGAGCAACTGCCAACCTAATTATCGGAAGGTGTGTGTCTACCGGAGTGTGTGTTTTCCTCACTTGTTTGGGGGGCTACAGGCGCGCGCTACTTTTAAAAGATTGATATTCGGCTGGGAATTTGACAGGCATTCTAAAGTAGTTCATAAAAAGTCCGCGTTTGTGGTAAAGGTGATGCCCTTCAGCGATGGATTGCTGCAATCCTGAAAAAAAAAAGAATAAAACCCTCTCCTCTTCACCGCCCCAATAATGAGCCAAAATCTCCAGATAGAACAGTTGTTTTTCATTTCAAGTCAGCTGTGCCACAGAGATTAAGGGTCCTATTAATGAAATTTACTATATTTACACTTGTGGATTCCCGGCACAAATACAATCCTCTATTGATGGCCCCTGAGTGGCTTCACTACGAGACTTGAGAGATAAGAGCCCCGAGTAGTTGAGGGAGGGAAAAAGCTGATCAATGCTACAATTGGAGTTTTTCCCCCAAAGCGTTCTAGACCCATTCCTGCCAATTAATCATTTGGTGTAGCAAAGTACAATACCCTTATCAAAATGAATAATATATACTTGGTGCAGAATAAACTTCCATCACTAAATACTGGCAAATAGAGAGCCAGAGGAGAGAGCCCAGTATTGGTTATGTACTGCATGTAGTACTTAGTGCTGCTGTACATTGTATAATCCATATGTTTTTTGAGCTGTGTGCTCGGTCTGTAGTTGTGCTAGTTGCAGCTTTTTTTCCTGAAAATGTTAAAGTGTTGCTGCAGGAATTGAGTCCTGCAGCAACACCTGCAGGGAACTTGAAGCTGCTCCACCGCTGCTGCTGCACTAAGAGGTGTTCACCCGTTTATTCAAAGTTCGGTGAAGCTCGACTCACAAAAACCGCACCTGCAGAATCGGTTGTTTGAGCCACATACAGACAGACAGAGGCTTCTGTAATTATTAGAAAGACAATAAAGAAATCTGCTGCAACCATCTCCAGATAAAAGCCTGCTTAGGGGTCCAGTGGAAAATTCACAGCTGCACCAGCATGAATCTGAAGAAATATGTCATTATTCCCCCTTTACCTCGACTTAAATTATTCCTTTGACAGGCCTTTCTGAAAAGTTCCAGATTGTTGCTGAGGTCACCGGAGAACAACTGTACCTGTATTATTTATAACTTAAGAGACTGTTTTCAAGGGTTTTACCTTCACCCGCATGAAATGGAATGTAACAGACTTGGGCGCTATGAATAATGCACGGGCACTTCCATAGAACAGGCTGGTTGAGTCCAACTTTGCTTTACTGATGGCTTGATGAAGGCCCTGTAGAGAAGTAATGGCGATACAGATGCACATTCTACATAAAAGGCATCTTTGTTTTTAATATTTAAGTTTAATAGTTTTCATGGCTCCCAGTCTTTAGTCTTTTTTTTTGCCTCCGTTCACTTAAAAAAAAAAGCAGAAGACACTGACTAAACTTTTCACACCGGCCCCGCGGGTCAACCGGGAACACTCCGTCATTCACAGGATGCCTTGAGGTGGAGATAGAGAAAAGCTTTTGTCAAACTACACTGCACTCCGACAGATATTCACATCTTGTGCTCCGTGCTGACCCCCCCCCCCCCCCTCTCCGAGTCAACTTTGAATGAATGAGCTGGTACAGTGGGCCGCCTGTGTCTCAATAAAAAATGGCTTTTGAGTGCCGAAGGACACATTTTTGCAGCAGCAGGAGGAGGAGGAGGAGGAATTCATACTGGGAGGTTTTGTCCTCGTAATGTACAAGACCACTGGGAACGTGGTTTTTCAGAAGACTACCAACCATTTATTATGAAGTACCAAACTAATCCACGACAATAGTGCTGATAGTTCAGCAAAAGTAAATGGCTGCAGATCAGCGTTTCTCGTGTGCTATTACAATAATTAAGTAGCAGGATACCGGCGTTATTCAGGCGCTGATGTTTTCTCTCCTGTCAAAAGAATGTATTTCCAGATCCCTCCCAGTCCTGCGGACCCTACAAGCCCAGGGCGATGCTGAAAGAGACGGAGAGGGCCCAGCATGCTAATGCGCACTCCCACGACACCATAGGTACGTTTTATCAGTTAACAGCGAAAGGGAAGCCGGCTTTTCCCCGGACGTTTAACAGTTTAGTATTTAAGCACTTAATTGAAACAAGCCAGTGATGAGAGCAGGTTTTTAGCAGCATAACATTTCCACTGAAGAAGAGATTATCAGGGAACACTTAAATGTTGAGGCATTGAATTTGTGTCACTGTCAAGATCAAGATCAGACCTGATTTTCACTTTGTGTTGGTATGAATTAGGGCACCTGAGTTTGTTAGGAATCCAGTGCAACGCTCCGAGAAAACCAAATAAGAATAATCAACAGTGACTGTTTTCAATCCTGTCCTTTAGCAACATGACGTAAAAAAACTACTGCTGGATTTCCACGAACTTTGCTGGAGGGATGGGACACAGGCCAAGAGAGAACCTATTGGCTCGGATCCCTTTCTTTAACATTGCGAGATCAGACATTTTTCACAGATTTCCTCAAAATTCCCGTTCTTCTTCTTTTCGCACCAGGGATGATTGCTGTCGATCAAGATGGTCACGTGGCTGCAGGTACATCAACCAATGGAATGAGTCACAAAGTTCCAGGGTACGTAGATGATGTTATTAGTGTCAAAAATGGGCAGAATATGTATTAGTGATTTTGACGAGGCCCAGGGACATTTGGTCTTGGATGAAATGAACCGTTCCTTAGACTGTAATCATCATCTTTTATCACCTAAAATATCAGTTTGGAGAGAAATATAAGTTTGAGATTCAAATTTAGGATTTTTAGTTGGTCAAGCTTTTGAAAGATAACTACAGAGAATCAGTGTTGTTTGGAGATGATGCTGTGAATCTGCTTTTTCCATTGTGTTTATAAGCATCCAGTGCATCTAGAAAGATTTAATGTGTATGCATCGTACGTGGCACTGCTCTGTGTATGAACCCTGTGGTTTTCCTGCTGTGCAGTCGTGTTGGGGACTCTCCTATAGTCGGAGCCGGGGCCTATGCAGACAGCTCAGCCGGCGGTGCTGCCGCGACCGGAGATGGAGACATCATGATGCGCTTTCTCCCAAGGTACCTCATCAATTGTTCTGCTGTGATGAAGGTCAGAACTGTGTTGGTACCTTGCTGTGACTTTGTGCTCTGATGCACGGAGGGAAAATCGCTGTCGCACATAAGATATATATGAAAAGGGAAGGTCAGGACTCTATGGCCCTTCAGATTAAGATGTTCTCATTCATCTCAGAGAAAAGGATTCAGATATGTTGGAATGTAAGTAATGTGAATGCAATGTGGACTTATTTCTCAGCTTGTAAAGCCTCTTCAAAACACATGTAAATACACATGTAAGTTAGAATGTAGCTGTGTCTCAATTCAGGCTGCATGTGAAGACCGATCGGGTCACAGCGCCGCAGCGAGGCCTTTGTCCTTCCCTCCCCGAGTAGCACAGGCCCCAATGGGTGGATCCATCTCGGGCCGACCTATCCCAGTATTCATTATGTTTCAGAGAGAAGCTGTTGGGCTGTGTGTAGCTCATCCTCCAAAAGGAGAGGGGCCCCTGAATTTGGGACACGGTTTTAAATTTCCTCTCATGCAGGAAATGCCCTGAATACGACAAATGTATGAACTCTCTGTCAAATGGAGGATATTGAGATTTCGATCACTTGAAATTGAGCTGGAAAATAGTTTATCATCGTAAAAATCGGTGTCTTTAAAGTGTTCAAAACACCACGAGACACGCCGACGAAATCTTAACGCCTCCATGCACCTGAACCAGGGTTTTTATTTCTCAGCCACCTTTCTGAATAACATAACACAGACTTCTCTTGACAAAAGAATGATGTTTCCTAGAATATGGACATGCATGACACGTGCAGATTTTAAACAGCCGTCTTCTGGCGTGAGCTTCTCGGTGCATGTGCAACAACAGCATTAGAAAGACTTGAGTGGACTATGTTGCCCCAAAACTGTCATTTGTACATTCCACAAGAGGCGAGATTTCACTAAAGCTGCTGTTTGTTTTTCAGGCTGTGTGAATATAGCAGTCTCCGAAGGTTTGATTTTTTTTTTTTTAGCTTTATTTATCCAGGATAGTTTGGTGAGCCCACATGCTGTCCTTTTAAGTTTCACTCAGCTTTACATTCACACCCACACCTGAGGGATTCTGTTTCAGTCATGGTGTTTTTTTTTTCCGAGTCACATCCTAGAACTATTTGGGGGGGGGGGGGGGGAGTTTTTCAAAGACTGTGTGTGTGTGTGTGCGTGCGTGTGTGTGTGTGTTTTGCATTCATTCTCAGTGCCCAACTGTTTCACAGCAGGCAACATATTTTAATTGATACGTGTAGTTACAAGGCTGCCCCAGGACCATCAAAAGGACATCAGAATAGAGCAACAACACCCCCACCACCAGAAAGACTTTTTTCTTTTTTAAACCACACGAACAAGTTTACAACTACAAGTCCAAAGTTCTGAATCCTTCCTTTTGAAGTCTGCCATGAGGAATATTCAAATGTAGAGTAGAAGGGCACCCAGTAGAGTGCACACCTCCGCCAAGGCTCAACAGTCCGCCTCTGAAACCACATTTAAATTCACAAGATGTGGATGTGCACCAGATTACACACACATAGAAATATCAGTCCCCTAAACTTGTCGGTATTATCTTCATCAAGGTCTCTGAATTGATCTGAGACATTTACAAAAACTATGAAAAACATACTCACCAATGTAAAAAACCCTGAAACTGCCACAGTAAAGATCTGCAACTAAATAAAATGGGTTCTGTCATAGAAATCGGTTGAGCAGTTTTTGTGTAATACTGCGAACAAACAGAAATAGAAAAGTTGACCTCCTTGGGGGAGTAAAGAGGAATTTAACTCGCACTCATTTGCGAACGTGTGGAAGAAAGACACAGCGTGGTGTGCACCATCATAAGTATTCAGAGAGGAACAAGCTTCTGATACTTTTTGCAAAGAACAGATGTCTCTCTCGTTATAAATGCGCCCTCAAGATAAGGGAGTCAACAGCACCTGTAGTGTCTGTGTAGCTCAGAAAACGTGTTTCTCCACGTTTGCTTATTTTGTACTCGTGAACCCCCGAAAAGGAGTTTCACAAACATCTCGCATTCATATGAAGGGAGGTTGGGAATGTAAAAAGATGAAATATGTCTGCATCAGTTTAATCCCGCGCCATAATCACACGCGCATCCCCGCCGTCGTCGTCTCCGTGGTCGGTGGCCTCGACAGCGCTCTTTAAATTTGCCTCATGTGCACTGTGTGTGATCCTGCCAACAGTTACTTGGCCGTGGAGCTGATGAGGACCGGGGCAGATCCCTCAGCAGCCTGCAAGATGGCCATCTCCAGAATCAAGAGGCATTACTCAGAGTTCTTTGGAGCCATCATCTGCGCTAACACAACAGGCCATTATGGTGAGTGTTTGGGTTCACACACACAGACTGTGCCGCTCCCTGCCAAAGGAGCTCAGGCAAACACCTGACACACACACACACGTCTTTTATGATTGAAAATAGCCTCTGATTCTAACCATTTACGAACAGCATGTTACTATTTTATGGTAAATTCATTAAAAAGATTCAAAAATCCCCCCAAAATATATAAAAAAAATCTGTGAAAATGTATTTAAAAGGCTTAAAAAGACAAACTAAATGTAGAAAATCATACCCATAAATACGTTGTGCTTTATTCACAACTTAAATCGATGCTGCTTCTCAAAAAATTCTCACTTTTTCTAAAATAGAGACGAAGATTTGAGGATTTGATTATCATTTTTGTGCAAAGTTTGAAGCAGACAGTTGCTTCAAAACTTATATTAAACCGTCTCCTGACAGTGTGTCATCCACTCACACTCCAGCACCACCCTCTCCTCCCTGTGACTGCTTTGTTCTCATGACAACACAGACTAAGTTTAAAAATAATCACAGCAGCTCAGGCCACATGCAGTTTTTCTTCCCTCCATCAGAAAAAATCATTAGATAACCTTTTCTTTCTCATATAAATGACACTTAGTCCAGGATTCTCTCCATTTGCCGTTATCTCCACGTTGTCTTTTTTTTGCCACCTGATCACACACGTTGCAACATAGGTATGAATAATGAGAGATGAGCGTAATGACATTTAAAACATCCAGGGACGCTGTAACCACAGCGGCTGCAGTCGCGCGAGGGTGTAAGTGTGAAGGATTTAACAGCCGTTCACATTTGGCCTCGCGTGAATCCAAAAAAAGACAAAGTTTACACTCGGCCTCAGGTGATTCCGAAGACTCTTATTACAACATCCTTGTATGCAGGTGTTTTCAGTGTCTCATTATATCTCAGCCAGGAGCACCGGCGAACCAAGAGACAGCCGACGACCTTTAGAACAAGCCTGAAGAGGTTAAATACGTGGGTGTCACCACCAAGTCAGAACAGAGCGAACCTCTCGGATGAGGTGAAACATCGAGCTTCCCTCCAGTTTAACTTTGTTCTATATATTCAGACTTGGAGTGAGAATCTTCGCAAACATCTGCATTGACAGCTGTAAGCAGTTGGCGCAAAAAAGTTAAAGGAATAAATCCTTAAGAAGGGCTGAAAGTTTTGTTCTTCTGTGACATCTTTGGTTTTCTCTGTGATCTCCTTCAGGTGCAGCCTGCAACAAAAGCCCTGGATTCTCGCAGTTTCACTTCATGGTGTCAAACTCCGAGTCAGACGCACCGCTTCTCAAATCCGTGGACTGCTTCTGAACAGTTGTTATTTTCATGCCTCTCTTTTATATTTAAATTAATTGACAGACTTCACCCTGAATTGTAAAACTGGTTTTATTCAAAAATGAAATAAATTAAAAAGGAAACAAATGCACATGTCACAAGTTTTGTTGTTATTCATTCTTATTAGATTTATCACAGTTTCTTCGTAACAACTTTGTTATTTATGTCTTTTAAAAGATCGGAAGGAGAATTTAAATGCAAACTCTTCTGGGCTGAAGATCATTCACTCGATAGGTATTCTCTGCTCAATGTAAAGTTCAAGACAAACATCTGCATATTCCACTAATTTTCACGACGAACTATCATGTCCCACTTATATTTCCATTTATTTATATGAGCATGTGGGGTCAGCACATCGTTTATACAATGTGCTAGTAGAACACATTAGCAGCCAGGGAGGTCGGATCACCCTGGTCCGCTCTCTGCCCACTGGAAAAACTCACACTGTTTTCCCTTTTGAAAGCTGCAGGTGTAGAAATTCCGCCCGTTGTTGGGTCCTAGTTTCAGAACTGTTCTCATTAGGCAGCGTTTGCCATGGTGACAAGAAGGGAAGTGCTGGTCCGCCCACTGCAACACAGAAAACACACTTCTCATTAGTTAGTTGTAAAGTGTTACTATAGTCAGTTTAAATTCGATGCAAATAAATGCCACTTTTTTGTGTTTTGGATAAAACTGTAAAACGCTTTATTTTCCAGGCTTCACAATGTTATGCAGAGATGAGTTCTTGCTTTCCAGTTTCACCTCAAAGAAGTTGCACTTGGTCTCTCTGGGAAGCGAGCAGACGTAGAACTGCCGTCCCTTATTCTCCCCCTCCTTGCGGACCACTCGGAGGACAGCTGGACGACGATGGGATGCACAACAGGGGACACTGGGACTGGAGGAAATGGAGGAGCCGCTGCTGGCTGCTCCTGTTTTGCGCGAACTGACAAGTGAAGAAGCGCTCTTATTAGCACGAAATAAATTCAAAAATAATACACGGGAACACCTGTCACGTCAACCCTCATTAGAGAGCAAACAACCACTCCTCAACCGTGTGATGGTATGTGTGGGTAATAATTGTATTTGCATGGAAACGCTACAGCTACTCATCAATCTGTGTTGTTTTTTAACAATGCTGCATTAAAAATTCCACAGTCAGACAGTTTTTTATCCTACTTATCTTACTGAAGTTGCAAAAAACTTCTCTTATTATAAACTTATTCACGAATAGCCAAGCGAGAGATTCACTCACCCGGAGTAGGGGGTTCCATTTTGAGCATTGTTACTGGGAAAGGGACTGTGATCAATTCTCATTTTCTTGGATGGCTGACTGTAGGAGGCCAGCGCCTCCCCATTGGAGAGCTCGGCATTTTGCTTCTGCCAGCCACCAGAGGCATAATTGGGGCTTGTTGTCCCTTGGCAGACTCTGTATTTATTTAAACCTCGCTTGGCCGCCAAGGAATTCGAATGACTGCCGGCAGGGGAGAGCGGGGAGTTTACAGGCTTTGGCTTCTCGCTCAAGTCGGAGAAAACAAGGGTGGAAGTCCCGAACGCAGACCTCCAGTTGATTTTGAGCTCCTCCTGTGGTTTCTTGAAGGCGTTGCAGGGGTACTTAATCAAATCGGTGGCGAAGGGGGTTGCCTCAGTGCTGATGTCGTCTTTGTGAACTGTGAAGACGAAGCCACAGTAAGAAATCATTTCATCTTCACAAAGTGCAGCTGATCATGGCGCACTGGGCTGCTGTTGTTAGTGTGGAGTCACAGACAGTCTCACAATCCGCTGTGCTGATAATATCCATATGCAAATGTGACTGCATTTATAAAACTTTGAAGCTAGGTAAATGTTTGCTGTTGTGGTAAACTGCATTCCCTGGACTACTACCATTAATTTACCCTTGAGCAAGGTACTTAGCCCCCAACTGTTTTAGTGGTGCAGCGTTGTGGTCAGCTAATTTATAAAACTGCAGAAATGCTAATCAGGGTAATACTGAAAAGCAAAATACAACCTTCCCTCTGGAAATAAGTTATTATTCATTTGTACATAAAAAAAATGGAACAGTTCATCTGCAAACATTGTCCTTGAATAGACTCACATCTAAATACAGGTGGACTTTGCACGTGTCTTTCCGTTTGTAGATCTAGTTTCCATCAGGGTTTTCATCCCCCTTTGAAGATTAAATGTTTTACAGCGCAGGATCAAATAAGATTTTGTGGCTTTTTAAACACCAATCAATGGAGGGATACCTATTTTTAGATCCCTACCAGTGATCTAAATTTATTTCAAATGTAAAATACTTTTTTATAAGCACTATAAATGCAGCCAGATGCTGGAAATTGTGGGTTTTCTGTTCTGTCCAAAGTGCGGCTGCAGGAGAAGGAGAACATCTGATGCAACTGCAGGAATCCGAGCCAAAAAAGAAAGGCTGACATACGATAGTCGGCAATTTACCCATGCCTGAAAAGCTCAGCATAACCAAATGAACCATGGGGAAACTGTAGTCTGGAGTCAGTGATACTCATGCTGCAGCTATTCGCTTGTTCAGTCAGCTGTGATATGGAAAAAAAAAAAAAAATTGAAATGTGGCAGCACGATTCCCCCCCCCCAAAAAAAAACACAAAATATAAAAATACCATTGGACTGAGGTTTGGCAGATGCAACAGACGGATTGTAGGAGATTCCTTTCACACGCTCATTCACTGCTGCCATAATGTATCTCCAGACAGTCGGAGACAAACGGCCAGTTGACAGACATGCTCGTTATTTGTGCGGGCAACACACAGACGCAACCACACACATGGAGAGATCGGTTTGCTCGTCTGCAGGGTCACGGTGACTCGCTCCAAAAGTACTTGAGCAGTGACGGCGAGCGGACACGTGGGATCATTCGGCCGAACCCGCAAAACTGGAGCTACTAGTATTTTATCTCTTGCTTACAAGGACATTGTCGCCCCATTAAATTCCAATTCACGATGTTTTCCTCACCCTCAGGTCTTGGAGTGAAGCAGGCATCACAGGCTTTCGCTGCCGGCTGGTTGATGAGCGTGCAGAGCTGACAGGCCCAGTCTTCCTCCTCCTGCTTCGCCACATTATCGCCGGCTCTCTGATTGTACACCCATTCAATCAGGCTGTTTCTGACTGGGAGCTTACTAGATAAAGAAAAGCAGGGGCGACAAAAATAAATCTTTGTGACTAAAAACAGGCTTACTAATGAAGGAGACGTGCACTGAAGCTGAAATCACTTCACTGACTGAGAACACTACAGACAAAATGAATAATTCGAAATTACACAGCGTATTTTTATGTAATAAAATATTCCTGTAGATGTTTTTAAAAGAGAATGAAAATGTCTTGCTGTTTGCTTCTGCGTTTCTGAACACCTTGCATTTTTTTTTAGCTTCGCAATTTGTTTTTGTTTTTGGGCGAGTACCACAGGGGACACACAGATTCGCACGTGAACATACATTTCTTTGATTACTTATACAAAAAGCAAGTTGTCCTCGCTACTGGAAGTGCAACATGAATTATACATATACGTCGTAGAACAAACTGGGTGGCCCCATACTCTTAATGGTTCACGCAAGTCAAACTGTGTTACAGGCAAAGAGGAAAACTTGCACTGGGCTAACATTTGCAGTTTAAGCAGAGGATGAAGATATGTGAGAAGGGAATGTTTGCTCCCAGCATACATGTTAGTGCTCCGACATGAAGCTCGACTATGTTTGACAAGAAGGCAAATCTGCAGTGCCAACAGTCGTAGAGCAGGAGGAAAGGAGCGGTGGCTTTCGGGAAACTTTCCTCACAGATTGCATTTATCAGCTGAGTAATGTGTTGTAAGGGCTTTGGGCTCTAACCCCTCGCAAAGCTTTGCTCAAACACAACCCAGGAGGTGTTGAGCCTGTGCCCTGTCTGGCAAACATAGCCTTACATGCGCATTAATACCCCCCCGCCCGCCGCCATAACACTTCTCACTCCCCTGCCAAGCCCATCTGCCTGCAAACATGGCCTCTCTAAAATTGAACCTTTTATCTAAAAAGGCTTTAGAACTTTCTGCAAAGACTTTGGTTTTTGAAAAACGACACCTTGTTTTTACTATAGTGGTGCCGCCTTTTTAGCAAGAAAACATAATAAAGAAACTCTACTGTTACAAGACGATTCCAGGTTTTATCACATTTCTACAAAGAAAAAAAGCAAAACAGTATATTGTACTATTGTTTATAAAACCCTGCATAAAAAGGCAGCGAGAAAACAATTTGCTCGACAAACATGTGGTAGAAAAGATGCATTGAAGCTGCTGAGAATAAGGCAGTGTAATGGATGTTCTTTTATTCTCATCCGCAACACACGATTTTCCAACAACGCCTACACCAGGCTTCAATGAAAGCATCTTTACAAGAGCTCAAGACAATACCTTTCCACTCAAATTGCCGATGGTCTATGAGAATTTCTACCTGATGTCAACCCCGCTGGGATTTCCCTTCTGACAGCGCTCGCAGAAGTAAGTCATCCTGCCGTTGTCTCCAAGACGACAGACTGTGATAACATGAAAGCACTGGCCGCACTGGGGACGCTTGTAGACTTTGTAATGTTTGTAGAGGGGAGAGCCAGATTTGCGACACTGATAGGAGACAAGAAAGGGCAGAGGAGAGAGAATAGAAAGATGAGGATAAAGATAACAAGAGGAACATACCACTCTCCTTATGAGTCTGTTAAACATCGAGAAGAAGGAACATTTGTTTTTGACTCCTGCTCCTCATCCTCAGCAAAACAGGATTTAAATTGAATCTATTCTTGCAAGTTATAAACCAAAATGTAAATATGTATCAATCTAAATAAACAGTACACAAACAGATCTAGAATAAATAAATAAAATGTGTCTGACCTTATAAAACAGAAGAGTAAAATCCCGCGTCATTTTCACCAAGTGGTGGATCTGTTCGTCCGCCAGCTGCTGCACCTGAGGAGGAAGCAGCACTTAGTTACAGCTCACAACCAGAGAGTGAAGGAAATCTCATTTGTCTGGACCCTCGTTTCAAAAGAGAGACGAAAAGCACAAATCAATAATACAAGCATATAACCAATAAGACAACCGGACATGAAAACCTGGATCGAAAAATGATGCAACGGAGAAAAATTACATATCAAGATTTGACTAGAGAAAAAAAAACACTTGTAGCTCTGTCAGGACCCCGGTGGGCTGGATAATGGAGGGGAAGTTCATAAAGATTCAATGGTCCCAGAAGAAGAAGGGGGCAAAAGTCCTGGATTAATGTCTCGATCTCCGGTGCTTTATTCATGTACCCAATCTGATATTTTCTAAAGGGAACAGAGCCTCTGGAAGCGGTAGAAGTACTCATCCTGCAAAGTGTGTCTTACTTCCAGCGGTTAGGTGACTCTGTAAGTCAGATTTTTACTCTAGTTTCCTTAATAAAAAATATTCCTCAAGAGCAAAGAGAAGGCAGAGGATCGTTCACAATTCAAGAGATATGAGATAGAAATGAGTTGCGTCTTATTACGTCCACAAAGGAGGTTTTGTCTGTTGACATATCCAGAAACAAGCAGAGGTATATGTAAACACACTGGGGATCTGTCCAGGGTGTATGATCCCACCTCTCGCCCAATGTCCCCCCCCCCCCGCAATCCCTCAAAACCTCAAACTTAGTGGGATGCGTTCTCTGAGTGTTTTATTTAAATAAAAAAAGATGTTTGAGTCCCAACATCCATTCATAGACAGAACATTTCCATTTCCAAACTGCACCGATGAATAAGCACATCTACGCCACAAAGCATATTTTTGTCTTTTCCCCCCATTTCACCCCTCCTCATTGGCAACAGCTTTAACTTTTTTTTCCTGTTCCTCAGATGAACACAATCTATCATGTTTTCCATACCTTCACGCCTGGGTGGAGGCCTGAGTCGAACAGGGCTTCGTTTTTAATGATGTTCCCGACGCCCGGCATGACAGCCTGGTCCATGAGAACGTCGCAGAGCCTCCTGCTACTTTGGCTCCTCACCGCTTTCTCGGATTGGGAGAAGCTGAACTTCTGGGAGCACACATCCAGACTCTCCATAGTTCTCACCCTTTGCTCGCAGTCCTCCGTCAACCTGCGAGCACACAATTTCATAGTGCGGGAGGAACTCGGAGAATATATGGCCGCTGTTACTGCAAGCGTGCCACAGGGTCACGGGTGCATTATCGAGGTTACACATTTTCGAAAATGGTTTCTTTCGTATATATTCTGCCTCAGTTTGTTTGTTATGAGATGGAGCAGCGTAGGTGAAATTTCCAGACAGTAGAATTAAATGTGTGTCTGGCTACACCGGGAGCGCAGAGTCGATGAACAGGACAAATGTTGAGCCAAGCCGGCTGCGTTTGTCATGCAACAGCCGCCCGTCTTCAGACACAGCCTAATGTAGGACATACTCCCCGTGTGAGTCTCCCTGTATGAGACTCATACCCCAAGGTGAACTTCTGTCACCTCAATCTATCCAGGCAAGCTGGTGTCCCCATTACCTTATTTCCACAGTGCTGTCAAAGAAGCACACAGTGTCGTTAGTCAGGTGTATTTCCAGCACTGGTGCAGAGCCCGTCCTCTCCTTCCTCTCAGCAGGGTTTATACGCATTGATCCATTCATACCGAAGTGGACTCTAAAGGATGTGAGCATGAAAGAGAGGTGGAAAAGAAAAAGACAAATTTGCTTTGAGGATAGCGTGTCTCAATCCATATAAGACTTGTCAACTAAAGGACAAAGAGGTGGCCCGGCGTTGGGAGACTCCACCGTGTTAATGGAGATGACACAGGCTCCATCTCAGCAGTGTGTCTACAGACAGTCATACTTCAGTACTCACATACAAGCCACAGGAATTTTACCACGATGATTATAGAACCACTGTTACACTGTAAAATACAAAACCATTCATATAATGGTGCCTTTCCATTTAGTATCTCTTGCTGTGAAAGATCATTACAGGCAATGTTACAAATGAAGGAATTAATGACTGAATTGAGGCCGAATACTGAAAACTGTGAATACAAGGCAATGAAATAAGCTTTGATTTTATAGGAAACTCCTGACTAAGGTGTTTCCACAGCCTTATTATTTCAAAAGCTGTTCCCCTCAGTCTATCAGAATCAAGGCTTTATTGTCGCTGAACAAAATAATACAACGAATTTTGCTGCAGGTAAAAAACGATCCATACACACACACACATCATAGCATTCTCGTCTTATTCATCTTATTCATGTCTATGTTCTCTTATTGTATTCAGAAATGTGTCGTTTGTTTATTGTACAGCACTTTATATGAAATATATTCTCTCTGCAAGGTATCTGACTCCAGAGCTGCAGGATTCAGACAAAAACTATTATTATTATTATGTGAACAGTTTCTGATTCCTCATTAACAACATCTTTACATCCATAGCTATCACTCTTGTTGTTTTCATTATAACAACTAGTCAGAGCTGAAACCTGATGCTGCACAACTGTTCCTGGTCTCTCTCTCTCTCTCTCCTCTCTCTCCTCTCTCTCCTCCCTAAGTTTCTCTGCTCAGCCGGTCGAGGCAGATGGCCGCCCACACCGAGTCTGCTTCTCCAGGTTTCTTCCAGCTATTGACGGAGTGTTTTCTCTCCACAGTCGCCAACGTGCTGCTCATCGAGGGAACTGTTTGGTTTTCTCTATACATTTTCAAGGTCTTGACCTTCTATGTAAAGTGCCTTGAGATAATTTATATGACGATTTGGCGCTATACAAATAAAATTGAATTGAATAATAATAAACCTGACCTGTGTTGTGTAAACGTCTCTGTACGTGTAGGTACAGTGGAGGCCCGGAGGAGGGCGCTGTGGGCAACACTACTCTCACAAGAGGAAAACATTTTATCGAGGGAATAAGATAATATAACATAAACATAACATTACATCCATGTGGGACAGACTTTATAAAAAATGAATTATTAGATTATAGATATATTATTTTGGGCCATTTATATTGTATATACTTTTGAAGTATTGCATGTTTTCTTATTATTACTTTACTGAAATGTATTTTTTTGACTTTGCTCTTTGCTGCATACTTACCTGTTGTGGGACTAATAAATAAAATAAATGAAGGATGATTTTATCTGTAATTCTCAGTGTGTGTGTGTGTGTGTGTGTGTGTGTGTGTGTGTGTTTACCTCAACGCTCTCGGACCAAAGAGGATGAAAAGCTCCTTCCCCAGAGTCTGAACCCCGGAGAACACACAGCCGATAAAACAGAGGAAGACATGTCCCCCACTGTTTCTCTGTGGAGACACAACAACACAACTCAACACACGGCTCCACTCGTCAGGGCGGACATGTTGTAAACAGTCAATCAAACTGGACAACACACAACACAACAACACAACAACACAACTCACTGCTGCTGTCGTCAAGCTTCCTCGGATCTGTCTCACTTCCTGTCCTCTCTTGACACGGGAGCGGATCTTCTCTCCGTTCAAAGTGCAGCCGGGACCTTCCACCATCTTCCAGGACTTGGAAACTTAACCCGAGTTAGAAATGAGGGAAACGTCCCGAGTTAAAGGCGCGTGTTGTGCTCCAGACTGCGCGCCAAGAAATTCAATGTTGCGCATGCGCGGTGCGGTTCAGGTCGGATGTACTTCCGGGTTTGTGCACAAAATAAATGAATGAATCAGATTTTATTTGTATAAAATTCACAAATCCAAATTTGTCTCTTAGAGTTCAACAAGGTGAGACATAGTCTGTTCTGAACCCTCAACAAGAGTAAAACTAGTAAAAAACAATAATTAACAGGGAAAAATAATTATAAAAATAATAAACTTTATTTTGTAGCACTTTTTAAAAACCAGAGTGCTTTGACAACAAAGCAAGAAAAGTAAATTAAAACTTGGAACACTTAAAATAGTTTTTACAACATTGATTAAAATAAAAACAGTTTATAACATAATAGAAAAGTTTGTCAGTGTTTAAACAGCAGATTAAGCAATTTCTCCAAATGTGTGGTGTATTGAAGAGACTGCAAATTGCGAATTTTCTGTTAAGTCTGTTAATTTGCAGGTTTTATTTTTCAATCTGTAGTTTTTACATTGTTCTGTGAAACATTAAAAAAGAAGAATTGTCAAAAAATATCTAATATCTAGAAGCCATGGTTTTAATCACCTCCTCGCTGTTTCAGAATTGTCCTCCAGGGACAAATACATTTTTTTTTAATTTGAATTTGATTTTGGATTGTAAGTGAATGTAAGTCAAATGTTCACCTCTGAAATATTTGCGAATGTGTGACCGGGCGGTTAACTGCAAACAAGTCTTTGGCAAACAACAATGTAATTATTAGGTGAAAGGGATCTTTTAAATTTCATCATACCTTTAATAATAGGGAAATTATGACTGTTTCGCTGTATCGATGTTTAGAACGATATCGGAAGCAACGTGGCACATTGCTGCCTCCTACAGGTTGTAGTTAGATTGCAGTTTTGAGTGATTCTTTTGGGTGTAATCCTACGATTACTTCAATTACTTCTTTCAAAATCATTGTCCTTAATAATAATAATAATAATGTTCCCCGTGATAGCCTACAGCCCCATATATCTTTTGTTGTTGTTTTCTGCAACTTCCATATGGTCCGTCTTCATGTTCAGTCTGCTGAGATATCTGCCTCCTTCCCCCTCCTAAATAATAATAATACTATTTCACTCCTTCGCATGGTGGAGAAGGTTCATCCCTTCTTTTAATTTCCCCATTCTTTCTGCCACACAGCTGTTATGTTTCCCGATAATGGAGTTGTACTCATTTGTCCCAATGAGCTCGCTCACAATCTGTGTCTCCGATGCCTCATTCCCTTCCACCCCCACATGGGCAGGCGCCCAATGAAAACCCCCAGCTGAACCTGCAGCCTGCTCGGTCCCATATAACATAATCAACAGCTCCACCTCAAGGCCTGACCGAGCTCCTTTGCATTCCCCGTGTGTCGTCAGGAACAGAATCCTGACTTGAGAAAACCCTGCTCGCCTCTGTTTCACCTCTTCTATCACTATGCGCAGCCATTATTTTTCTGTTCTAACAGATTTTCCACTTTGGGGCCCATTAGCATTAATTTGTTGATAATGACTCAGTTGTTCTTCAGCCTCTCCCTCGTGATGTCACCGTGAGATATGTTCCTATTGTCTGTGAGACACTGACGTCTGTTTCTAGAGTGGATTAAATCGGTGGTGATACAAGTGGCCAGTGAGTTATAGCGGCCGTCCCCACCTCTCCTCACCCCATCAGCCTTTACACGTCTTTATTCATCTGGAAACACTCCCACAGTTTTTCTCAGCCCCACTCCCAAGCGTTTTCCTGAAATAATCTAATCAGGGTTCTCTCCTTTGTGTCCCTTTAGTTTACTTATGTACTGCATGGGCAGTTTTGGACTCTGAAAGGTTTTTAAAAGCAGTGGGTACGTAAGTTATATCAGAAAACAAGAAAACCTTCGTTTTATTAATATATAATTTTCATTTTAGGTGCCCTCTGTATATATGCTACTACAGAGCTATGCATTTTTATATTCCTTAAATCATTTACTAGTTTCTACTTCACTAATCATGGACATTCACAATGAAACCTGACATTATAAAGCAATAAAGAAACATATATACAGTATTAGCCCTCGGCGTCTGAAACTGATATTTTGGTTGGGCAGTGGAGACCAACCTATATGAGATGAGAAAGAGTTTCCTTAATCCCTGATTCAATACCTTCTTTATTCCCATTGTGACACAGCTTAACTTACAATTCTCAAATAATATGTAAAAGCTGCTATAATCTTTGTGAGAAAAGGCCTCGTTCAAACTATGATATCCCGAAAAGACGTGTTTTGATTTCAGATTTTTATCAATCATGCAGCCTAATGCTGAAGCATATCTAAACTTTTAAATGATAGCCATCACATTAATGCTTTGCTCAATTACTATTTTCCTAATGATGACTATATAAGATTGTTCTATACTTGTTTTAATGCAGGTTAATGTCTGCCTGATAAATATTTCTTGATCAGTTGCTTTTGATAAATATTGAATATTTGTCGAGGCCAAGTGTTAAATGTTATTTACCAAGTCAACTTCCTAACAGTAGCTGCTGTTGATGTGGTTTCATTGGATATGAAATAGTGTTTAATTAATAGGAAACAAAATTCTCAAAGACAAATTTTTCTTTATTCTAAAAGATGATCCAATTCCACAAGGGTGATGTTTTTATTCATTATCATATCCTCTCACGTGCTACTTCAAATATCATAGAACCTCATTCTTAGAATTGACTTAAAACTAGATCTTCCTTCAATGTACTTTTGCATGTTGTGTCACAGAAGTTAAAGATCAACAGCTACATGTCAATCTTCACTTTCTTTTTCCTTTTTTATTCTTGTGAGTGTCCAAAATGATAAGAAGGCATCATTTATTTAGTGTAAGTGCTTAAGTTTGATGACCCAGTATCTTGTGCCAAAATCTTTAAAAACATCAAGCGCCAACAATCTGCAGGAAATAAGTGGATACAGGTAGTTCTGTCATTTGTCCATTTGAGGGCGCTAAAGCACTATACTTAAGATTGCAGATAGATAGATAGATGGATAGATAGATAGATAGATAGATAGATAGATAGATAGATAGATAGATAGATAGATAGATAGATAGAGAGATAGATAGATAGATTCAAGATTCAAGAGTTTATTGTCAAATGCACAACAATTACATTAAGCAATCGCTGGCAATGAAATGCTTGGGTCACAGGCTCTCTTATCTTATAGATAGATAGATAGACAGACAGACAGACAGACAGACAGACAGATAGATAGATAGATAGATAGACAGACAGACAGACAGACAGACAGACAGACAGACAGACAGATAGATAGATAGATAGACAGATAGACAGATAGACAGACAGACAGACAGACAGACAGATAGACAGATAGATAGATAGATAGATAGATAAGTAATTGCTTGATGACATTTTGACTTTCATTGAGAATTACATGGTGCGTTAAAGTTCCTGAAAGTCTTACGTCTCCTAAACTCTGTCCAGGTAGAGTTTAGCTTCCAGATGTTTGTTTCAAGAATCCCATATGGCTGAGACAAAATAAATAAATAAAGGAATTCAAAGGAATTATAATTTTCATTACTGTCACAAGATTTTCTGCGTGGTTTGCCTGTGTAATTGCAACAACTTGTTTGCTCTGCAGTTTTTGCCATCCAGAAGCCCTTCTGTGGGCCCAGATAAAAATAGATTGACTATATGTTCTCCAGCCAAGTGTACAGCCGTGCCCTCCTCCTCCTTCAAAAAAAAAAGGCAGCACTCAGCAATAACGTCTATTGAAATCTGAAGCCGCTCTCTCTCACATTGGCCCCAGAGGAAGTGGAACACTTGAAGGTGGGTCTCATCCATGGAATTGTGATGTAATTCAATCCAAGTGAGGTGATTGTGCCCCCTCTCTCCTGCAGGATCCTGGGATAAAAGCAAAAAAATGTTTCCTGCTGTGTGTCTGCGGAGTTATGCTCGCTCCACACAAAGAGACATATTAAAGATTAAAGGAGAATAAGCCCCGTGCAATTTCTCCTGATGGGGCTCAGATGCTCCACATTCTGTGTTTTTCGGTACAGTCGGCTACTTCAAATCAGATCAGAGCAGATTCATAGTCAAAAAAAGACAAAAAAGTGTAATGCGGAGTTGTCGATGTTAGTAAAGTGTGCAGAGGGGGATCCCCACTGTGTCCTCAGGCATCTATGGCTCAGAAGGTTTGTCCATTAACCACGAGGCCGGTAGTTTGATCCCGGCTCCACCCGTCTGCATTCCAAAGTGTCTTTGAGCAACATACTGAACCCACAAATTGCCCTTGCATGTGTTTGTGTGTGAATTGGTGTATACATACATTTGCCATATACCATACACTTACCCTACTGTATTAAAGTATTCACTTTTCACTATAAGCAATGAAATGACCACAAATTGCCCCCTGGTGGCTGGCTGCAGTGTCACACTGATATTTGTTCAAGTGCTTTTTGTTCTGAGAAGTTTGGTTTTAATTTGTTATTTGATGCTGTAAAAATTAGATGAAACGTTATAATTTGACAGCTGAGGCTGACTCGTGATTGGACGAGAGACTCTGGCTCCAAATGATATCACCAGCACAAGATGGCAGCTCCGTGATCCGGAATATCTTGGCTTCAGTTTTATACAGTGGAATGAAGTGGGGAGCCATCGTCCATCTCTATTTACAGTCTCTGATCAATACATATCAGCTTTTTTTCATATTCTTGTATTTTTCTATATTCTATATTGGCATGAGCTACAACTATAAACATGCTGTTTGATATATTTTAAAGAGCGTGATATTTTTACTCTGTTGGACCTCTCTCCCTTTGCACTGAACATGTGCTGCTGTTTCCTCAACTTTCCTGTGAGCACCAGTCTGAACTACAAAACTCTTAGTTGTTGATGTGCCACCAAGTGACACCAGCGACCGCCAAGAAATGAACCTCTTGTTTTTTTTCATTTTGCTGCAATAACAGCGACATCTGTTTCCACCAAGTACAAGAGAGGACACACTCTCAGCTCTATAAAATACAGGGAAAGGGATTTTTTTTGCTGTGAGACACTAAAGAGACTAAACTCAACCTCGGAAGCGGTGGAGCGAGCCGCACGCAGCCTGCAGTTTGTCAGCCGAAAGTATAAAAAGTGCATCTGCAGTCGCACAGCTCTCCAAGATCTAGATGATCATCCAGGCGTGGCCAGAAAAGTGATGAGCACTGGAGGGGGAAAGTGTCAAGGTGTGTCGAGATAAACACATTGTGCTTCCAGGTGTGGCACAAAGAGAGACGCCAACATTTTACAGCTTTACACAGCCGAGCTCCTGTTTATACCAAGGACTTACTCGCTCCCTATGAGGCTGCTCGCCACCGGAGATCAGCTGATAGAGATCTGGAGGGTTCCCAGATTCTGATGGGTGATGATCCGAATTGGAACCTCACACTATGAAATAACTTAATCAGCTGAGATCAGAAACTCTACTACTGCTTTTAAATCCCATCTTAGAAACGTTCTTTTTTTTTAAAAGCCTTAATCTCTGGGTGAATTTCTACTTATTTACTTTTATTTTATTGTTTATATTTTTATTTTACTTAAATTAATTGTTATTTTATTGTTGTTTTATCCTGTTGTTAAGCGCTTTGTAATTTTGTTAAGAAAAATCCTATTCAAAGAGATTATTATTATTATTATAAAAGTAGATCATCAGAATGTGATTTTGAAGAACTTTACCTTGTGCATGTACAATGTGAATATTTGCACATTTTTCAAATTTCAGTGCTCTCATATTCCTCACATCTTTATGTTGACATTTGTTTTATACCTAAGCTTTTTTATATCTTCCTTGTAATCTGCTTTTTCGTGTAAACGCTGGAATCTAAAACGTTTGCACATTTTGAGTCATAAATTGTGAGACACATATGTTTATATATAATATCCAGCTTTACAGAAGTGAAAGAAGTCTGCCCATAAAACACTTCACGAGCATAAACATAAACAGGAAGTCGATTCTAGCATCTTACAAGCACTGGAGTGGACCTCCTTGATTCTCATTGGTCACATTCTCATTAACATGTCCATGCTGTGTTGACAACAGCACAGATTTGCGGTTGAATTTTGTTTGTTGGAGGAAATAAATTGTTATCGTTAAATCTCAAAAACAATATCCAGTTTGAATCCACATCACCCACGAGCTCATTATACTAATAAATTACTTTTACTGCACATAAGTCATTTCCTTACAATCAGCCGCCCATTTGATGGAGTGGAGTTGTCCCACAGAATCACATCTGGTAGTGATTCAGTTTGCCCAGCGCAACAACTCTGCTACTGCTTCCCGCCCTTTAACTTTAAAAAATGACCCTGCCAAGTGATCAGGTGGAGAAATTAGTGTGAATTGCTTCAGGATGTTTAGATGAACTGAGGATTTTAACATCCCTGACTTTGGATTTAATATTAAAGGTGAATTAGGAAAGATTGTCGCTGCATAACTCGGCGATAACCACGATGACCAGCTGATCACTGACAAACCTTCAGGCTGTTTTTCACTGAGGATTAAAGATGCACCAGTAAAAGGAAACTAGAGTTTAAGACAAGCTTGTACAAACAACTCTAATTTTACTGATGAAGAGATTCCAAATGTTTCAAACTGATTCACACGAGTCCTGCAAAAATCTATATTGTGCAGCTGTTGATGGTGTATTTAAATGTACAGTAAGTGAATGTGTCTTATTGTGCATCTATATACATGCACTGCACATGCATGACCAATATAATTCAAGATAATTAATAAAATACAATTCTTTTCGTCCATGTGGCTGTTTGATGAATACTTGATGAGCTCTGAAATGAAATAAGATTTCATTCATCACGAGTGTGAAAAGCCTTTTCAGCTGCAGGGAAATGGAGCATGACCTGTCTATTGATTTGCAGTGCATAATTAATTAGGTTGACCCCATAAAAGAATAGTCAGCTATGTGATTTTTTGCATGTCTTGTTCTGCTATTAAGGTATTTTCTGTTAAATAACCACTTGGAATTTGGACTTTTAACTTCCAGGATGACTCAATAAACAGAGGAGTGTATATGAAAATTAGACCCTCAGACATGTTTATGTTTTTTCCTCTGGAAAAGTTTCATTGTATAAAACTGCGTGTGAAGCAAATATGACAGTTGTTTCTTCGGTGGCGAGAAGCTTAACTGCAGATGGAGATGCGTTGCTATGCAACTGGGATTTCAAAAGCACTTGCAGTGCCAGGGTCACATTTCAGTGTCTGTCTCCACCGGCTTGGCAGGAACTGATGACTGCTAATAACGCTATTTTTAAAGCTTCTCATTTGCGACTCTCTGAATGTGGAATATTCTACAGCACATGAAATGCAACACTGTTTTCATCAGGTTATTTTATCTTGCTTTGCTCAATCATACCTTATTATTATTATTCCAGGGACAAACTCGAGTGGCACTGTAAACATTATATATCCATTATCCATAATCCAGAGGATAAAAAACACAGAAATGAGAATATATTATGGGATGGAGATGTAAAGACCGATAGCTTTCAGCTCCTGAGCATCATATTATTGACTTATTATGTTATTTTTCATCAAAGGAAAGGAAAGCACGTTTTTCCAATAGACCCACACTCTCCAGCTGCTACTCTATAATCTACAGGGTGAGTTAAATGCACCTCATGTATAAGTGGTTCACGATTTCATCCTCCCTGCAGGATTTTTTATATTATTGTTCAATAACTATTTTATGTAGCCATGGATTGTGAATAATATCACACATTAGGGCAAGGAAGAAAAAACAGCTCTTCACTCCACCGCTCCTCCCTGAACACATTCTCTCACACACACACACACACACACACACACACACACACACACACACACACACACACACACACACACATATGCAAGTCCCAACATACCTTCATCAGAAAGTCTCTTTTGTTTCTGTGCTGGAAACGTCTTAACGAGCCCAAACATTTAATCTGTGTAAATGTCAGAGGTCAGGCGACCCCATTAAATATCTATTTCATTTCTTTATCTCAAGTAACATCCTTCTTTTGTGTCGCAGAGGTAAATTAAGCAATTACCGAATCGCCTCAGGCAAGAAATGATTCGACGTGTGTGCAACTATCTGTCCAGTGTTTTCAAACATTCATTGCACTTCACAGTAAAAGCCACATTCACCCATTCCTGCAGCTCCGACATCACACACACCACATTATTGGCACAGCCATCAGGGGCAATTAAGAATCCAACATCTTGCCCCAGGACACCTGGGAAAAGTAGACTGGAGGAGCCGTGTGTTGAACCTTCTGGTTTGTGGACAACTCGCTCTACCTCCTGAGCCACAGCCGCCCAGTATGGGACGTCGATATTGCAGAATTAAACCCTGGACAAGTCACTAGAGTATTGCAGGGTCAACATACAGAGACAAACAACTACCCACACTCCAACAAACATTACCCCAGCCTGCATGTGAGGGAGGAGGCTGTACCAGGAGGGAACACACGCAGACACTAGGGAACACGCAAATTCCAGGAACCGGGAACTTTCTCTGTGTTAAGCAACAGTGCAAACCACAGCACCACCGTTTTAGTTTCTTAGACTAAATATAAGAAAAGAATGAGTCGTTAAGATGGATATGTTTTCCTCCGGCCGCTCTGGCTCAGCTCACCACATCAAACCACATCAAACCACATCCCAGCACTGGAGTCACACACTGCACCTTTCATAGTCAGAGGCCGGCGGAACAGGGCACGCCGAGTCTGTGAAGTCATGCACTGAGTCAACCACGGACTGACCAGGAAAATAAAAACAGGATATAACAACTTTCTTTAATGTGAAGTCAACCACTGGCAACAACACATCACAGCAACACTCACAGGCTGGTGCCAGAGGCCGTCAAAGGGACAAAACACTGCCACAAAGGTTAGAGCAGCGGGACGCAGACACCCGGGAGCTCTGTCACAAAAGCCAAGTGAGTGTCTGGCTTTTCTGACACGTTACTGATGAATTCATTCACAACAAAATGGCTGCAGAGACAGAGGAAATCGACAGATCAGTGTTTTCAGATTTCCCCTCTAGGTGGCAGCGTTCCCTTGGTGACCAGCGACGCGCTCTCTTGAGGAATTGGACAAAACCACTCATTTCACTGGCTGTGCTTGTTACTGGGATAAGTGGTGAACCAACAGGCATCAAAATAACTGCATTAGCTTAAACCGAGACGTGCAGCTCTTTCATCCAGACGCTGCCGCTGTCAGGAGAAGGAAAACTTAATCGTCAGTCGACATCATTACTGCAGCCTCTCTTACCCCCATATAGTGCACAGCCCGCTGTTAGGCTAATTCGATAATGGTGCCTTTAATTAGATGTAAATGATGGCACTTGCAGTAATGGACATCGCAGTGAGGGAGTCTCAGAGTAATGTCATCTGACCAGACTGTGACCGAGCTTCAAACCCCGAGCAGCAGCCATGGTGAGATGTCCTCGAGCTATGCAGAGGTTACACACGTCCTCGTGACCTTTGACCTGAAGCGGATTTGAAAAACAAACATGGGCAGATGAGGAGTGAAACGTCATCATATTAGTATTCTCTTTGGGAAAGGAGTGGGGCTGATTGAACTAAAATAATGATTCATTTAATATCGTATTACAATCAGGAAAGACTGAGGGACAGACTTTGACCCTAAGACCCCAGCGGCGGAGGGGGGTGGGGGGGGGTGGGTAGAACGCTATGCTCATATGAATCAGCGGCTTCAGACCTGAGGGAGACTTCCCCCTGGAGCCTGGTGGTGATGAAGAGGAATAGACGATGAGGTGAGGACGTCTGATGAAGAGCTTCTGATTGGACGGTTTGATCCAGAGGTGGAGGTGGTGCAGGGGTGGAGGTGGATCACCGACGGATCAATGACAGGGAGAGAGAATGTTTTTAACTTTGACAGGTTACAGGTAATTGGCTCGAGGCGAATGTGCCAGGCTGTGATTGGATGAAATGAGAGAACGAGCTGATGGAGCCGAGAGGAAGCAGGAACTGTGACGCTGACGTAAAGGAGGCATCATAAAGACGATGTTGGAGATTTTAATCCAACATCCTTTTCTGTGTATTTGAAATTTACATAAAAAATGGACAGACCCTTAAGGAACCTCAAGGAACTCAAGGTCTTGGACGCAACAACAAATCCTCCAGAGGATTCAGGCGAGGGGGGGGGGGGGTGCAGCAGGCCGAGACAGGACATTATGAATTGATTCTGCTGAGGAGGTCACGTGCACATCCACACCGACATCAGCTCTGATCACCACGAACTCTGTTGACATCTTTGTCTTTGTGTCTTGTTCGTGTGTGGCAGCGGTTTTTAAATCCAGAGAATATTTGTTTTCTTTTTGTTTTGTTTCTGTTGCGTGTCAGAATCATCACGTCGCTCGTTGTGAATTCTGCGAGGATCTCCTGCTGTGCTCCTCCGGACTTTCTGCAGACTTTACACGAGGAGGACCAGGCGTATACATTCTTAGTATTTAATAAATTAACAATATTTCCTTTGCTTAAAAGCGAGTTTTCAATCACAATATTTATCTCCAGGTTGTTTGTGTCATGTTTGTAACAACTTGTCATTTAGCTAAATATACTGTATTTAAATTGCACTGCAGCACAGTATCATTACAGTCATTTGAATGGCTCTCCTCACTGTGTTTTAGTGAAGTATCCAGGCAGGTCTAAATGCAGTGCCCACATCTTAAAAGATTTTCTCATGGGTGGATTAAAAAAACCACCAAACTGAGCTCATCAGAATTGGAATTAATTTACTTGCAGCGCTCGGACATGCACGTAAGTACATCCTTGTAATAACATCTCTTTTAATGGAAAGTGCTGAAATGCAGAAACAACAGCACGGAAAGGCCGAGTCTCAATTTACTCCCTAAACTGTTTGAGATCTTTTTAAAGTTTGGACACACGTGCAGGAACTCGTGTCAGTGGTTTGTTGATTTACTTGTGGAACACAACTTGAGGACTTGGACCGTTTCTGCCTGACATTCGATTGCATCAGCTCTTACGAAGCTGGGCCGACGTCGCACTCGATATCGATTTGATCATGCTTGTGTATTTGATGTTTTTCACAGTGATCAGCGATGCACAGTGGCGAGAATCATCATTACACGGAGGATGTGGTTCCCATTTGAAATATTCTCTTTTGAAGTGGAGGCTACAAAAGAAATATTCTAGAGGGGGTTATCGCCTATTTCCAGGAAGTCTATCTCTCTTTCAACGCCAACTCCAATTTCACTTTGACTGACTTTTATTCTGAATTAGCATTTTGCTCTGATTTATTATCCAGCCCTGAAGTTGCCATCTGCCCCCAATGACAAAGATGTATCTGATCTCAGCTCGGGATCATTGAGTACAAAAGGATAATCCTACACACATTCATACATTCAACAATTGTCTCTATAATTATTCCTCATTAATTCTCAGACTTAAATCAAATGATCATTTATTTATCATCTTGTTAAATGACCGTTAATCGTCTTCACGCTCAGGTTCATCTGAGATTTGGCTTCACAGACACTGACATCAGACGCCGTCCTTCACAGCCACATGAGTCACCGGCTGAAGAAAACTCCCACCCAACGATCACCTCATACATTTGTCATTTCATCGTACAAGGATGAGTCATCGCAGTTTGTACCTTGACAACCGAAATCCCCAAACTGCGTTATCCTAACTAAGTGGAAATGGTCAGTAGAAAAGTCACGGGGCTGCCGTCTTCATTTCTTCTTCTCTCAACATTAAGATCGTAAACACGTCCTTCACTGTTGCTCCTCGTTGGAAACATGGATCATGTCCCGACAATATCCTGAGTGATTTATGTTTTTAATGGTTGATCTTGTAGAAGGATCTGAGATAAGATGTAGAAAAGGAAAGAAGGATGACAGTTACTGCCTATAAACTGCTGTATATATATAAGATGGACGACATGACAGCTGTCCAAAGGGAAGCCAAAATGTCTCCATCGCCTCCTGGTGGCTGACTGCAGTACAGGTGATAAATCCCACCTCCTCAATGTTAGTGAATGGGACATGGACCAAATTAAAATAGTCAAAACAGACGTCAAATACATTTTTCTCAAAGATGGTTTCTGTCATTTTAGGTATCACACTGATGGATGTTCAAGTGTTCATGTTTACGGTTTTAATTACATGTTTGATGCAATAAAAATGAGGCTAAAACATCATGATTGACAGCTGAGACTGACGTGTGATATACCTCAGCTCCATCACTCGATCGCTACCGTGGAAAGGTGCAAAATGGCAGCGTTCGTATCAGGGATGTTTTGGCTTAATTTCCAGATAGTGGGAGGAAGTGGAGACGTGTCGTCCATCTTTGTGTTGCTGCCACACAATCACACACAAACAAACACACTACAGTGCTGATAATCATGCATGAATATTCTCTGTGTCTCATTTAAGTGAAATATGATCAGAGACTGACAACAAACAACACAGTGAAATCAGCGGTGACTCAATTAGTGCGACAGGTAGATCGACCATTGAATTCTGTGCCTCTCACTTACACAGTTCAGAGATAATAACACACACCCACACACACACACACCAGTGCAGCACTGAGCCATTACTGTGACCGGTGCATAGATTTCCTCAGATAATCTTTTGATCTGAGGCCTTGATTTTTTTTTTGAGGAGCTGCTGTGTTCACAGGCGCCTCAGGCTGCATTTGAGTTCTATTATTTATCAGCGAGTGTCACCGGGGCCCTGAAGGGAAGGAACGACGAGGGAAAACAAGACTCTTCTTCTATTATTCTTTGATGCACCTCCTCGCACAACACGGAGCGCTCAGCGTCAGTGTGAGCTTTAATTGCTGTGCTTCAGCGAGCGTCGCTGCTTCAGCAGAACAACCTGCCTCATTGTCCGTTGTTTTCATGAAAATAAAAACCGGTAAATTCCAAGATATGATGTTTTTTTTGGCAGCTTCACAATGTGGTGTATTTTATGACCATTCAGTGTAATCAATTGTGCGGTTAATATTCTTTGCCCTTAGAATAATGTGAAAAGCAGAGAGGAGAGAAAGATGCAACATGTTTCCTGTTCAGACTTGCATTGGTGATGTTTGCACGTGCAAAAATATATTTTTAATCTTAACTTTGATCCACAGGAAGTTGACTGAAGTTCTAACTGTCAATATTCTGCTCTCCTATGTTCTCTACGACTGGTAATTAGTGCAACAGCCAGAATGGGAGCACTGTGCACGTTTGGCAGCTGAGGTTCATGAGGTAGAAAGTAGTGTGCACAGTGCACGTTGGTGGTTGAGCACAACATTGAACTGCCCATGATGACTGTTCTGTCAGACTTTGATATTATAGATATTTATTTCAAGTTTTCCTATAACCTGAGTCTTTATGTCCAGTTTCACACACCAATGTATTTTATATATCTTAGACTTAAAATTGTCCCTAAGTGTTGAGTGAACGGGAAATGGTTTGTATTTTCAAACTGCTTTACAATACAGTTTTACCTTTCACCCATTCACACACACTTTCATAGAGTGCATCTATGTGCGACACTTTCTCGAACAGACATCTCTCATGCACAGCTATCAGACATTTCGGGATGCAGACAACCTTCTGGTCAGTGGACCACCCGCTGTACCTCCTGAGCCAGTAGAATCTAATCCTATTCAAGCACCGTAACATATGTTAAAGATGAACTATTTTATATCTTTAACGAAAAAAGTAGAACGCCACTGAGTAAAGCTGCCCAACAGTCCACTTATGAAACCACATTTAAATCTGCTGGACCCATATTTCTATTTGGATCCGCACCAAATTGCTCACACTCATTGTTATTAGTCCTCTAAATATGCCTGATTATTTTCTTTAAGATTTGTGAATAATTCCTTGGAAATCTCAGCATGTAAGCGATTAAATATTCCTGCCCCTCTTTCTTTGCCCAGGTCCCATCCTTCCACCAAGTTTCATGGAAATCCGGTCAGTAGTTTTTATGTAACCCTGCTGACAAACAAGCCAATGGACAGGGGTGAAAACATAAACTCTTTGGCAGAGATAATAAATAAGAGACTGTGTTTGAAATGAAAAGAAATGTGGCATCCAGCTCCACCAACAGCCGGTTCTGAGGGCAGGATCCAATCCAGATGCATCCAGATGTAATTATTCTCCCCAGTCTGCGATAGTAATGACTTGGGTTAAGAGAGTAAACAAGTCCTGCGGTGAACTGACAAAGACGAATGACGAACTCCTTCCTCCACCCTCAACCCTCGTGATTTGTCCCTGTGCGCCCGCAGCTGAGCCAGAGACGGTTACACTTCTCCAGGCTTGAGCTGGAAATTTCCGTCCTGAGCGGGAGACAGGTCGAAGCAGAGGGGACAACATGGAGGAAATGATGCTCTAATTATCTAATTGGCCACTTGTGGTCGTCCCTCTGGAAACGGGCTCGTAACGGCTCTATAATGGTCTCCGTCTCACACAGGTGCTTTCCCAGTGTGACTGCCGCCACCAACACAGATGGAGGAACTTCATCTTCGTTTTCCTCCCGCCGTCATTTTCAATTTTCCTGTTTTATCTCGGTCATTCAGCGACGCAGTCCCTCACTGTGTTGTCTTCTTACTGCACTGGTCCTCTGTCTCTCTCATCGTCCCTCATTTACATTAAAATGCTTTAATTTGACCTGTTTTTTCAATGTGGAATATTCTTTAAAAAAATTTACGGTGACTTTAAAATTTTGATAAATGTTAGATAGAAGCTTTCTTAGCATTTAGAAAAACTATAAATAACCCTGAACACTTTATGTTTAAATGGAAAAAGTTATATCTAGCAATTATTTTTTCCATGTTTTAAATGTTACAGTGATTATGTGCGAAAATGTGTGTGACACAATGATCACAATCAGCTCGTGGGCTGTTCTCTTTGAAAGGTGTAATTATTATAATCTAACACACTGAACAGGACGCATTGTAAAACAGGGACAAATTATAGAGTATTGTTTCTCAGAGGATGTTTTAAAAAAGTGTAGTTGAGATGAGGCTTTGATTTTGACTCATTTATTCACTCTCTCTCCCTCCACCATAATCAAATTTTGCCACAATCTCAATCAGCTGATGATTCTGTTGCTGTCAAACGTTTAACCTCTTCTCCTTTCCTCTGGTGTCAGTTGTCATTTCAGTGATTCACTGTGACGCCTCTTCGCCCCCTTCACCTCCAGTTTCCATATCCAGAGCCCAGCAGAGTTCGGTCCTGGAAACACATCCCGATCTTCAGCTTCCTCTTCATCCCGTCACCGTCACCGGTGTCTTTCCGTACGCACAGTCTCACCCCCTTCAATCATGATCACGTTTGAGTAAAAGCACCAAAAGTCTTGTATCTATATCACATGACTTTCTCCTCTTGTCGAGCTCCTCATTTAAATATCTTTTTGGAGCCTAAAAAAACTTATATTTTTCTTTCAATGTGTTTGTTAGTGTGACCTCTCAGTTTAAATAAGAGGTAAACAAACAACAAGGCAGGTGTAAGTATTTGCCGTTCATGTGCAAGAAAGAAATGGAAGTGAATGCACTGAATTGAGCTGATGCAGTTAAACCATGAGAACATAAAAATGTGGGAAAAGAATATTAAACACGTGGAAACGCCGCTTCTCAACCCTGCTCCAGCAGAGCCACAGAGGAATGATGAAGCATCCTGATTCCCTTTAAACCATCGATCCACTTTCATGTAGAAACCTCTGCGAGTGCATGATTACGACGAGAGAGAAATAAACCACGGGGAAGAAGAAGAAGGAGAAGAAGAAGAAGAAGAAGAAGAAGAAGGAGGAGGAGGAGGAGGAGGAGGAGGCGTGGGTGGAATTCATCTTCTGACCAGACAGCAGGTCTTTAACAGGGCTTGAAATATCTCCAGGCAGTTTAATGGGCAGATTTTCCAGGTCTCAACATTCACCCAGAGAAGAGTCCCAGAGGCACAACACTGTATAATGTCAGAGCCCAGTGAAGGAGGAAAAAAAACACAGGCTCATATTATGAACTAAATTTGAAGCGTAATGTTTAAATCTCTTAGCAACAGAACTTTTTTTTTTAATTCAGAGGGAAACAAGTTAATTTGGGAGTCATCTGTCATTGTGCAAACTTTTTTAGACTGTTTTGTGGAACCAGAGGCCGTCGACAAGTTGTTTTTCTTTATGCAGATGTGGAGAATCTTAATATTCAATGCAAAAATATTCTATATCTGAGGCAGCAACATCAATGGAAACAGATGTGATTATTTTAAAACCATTTTAGACCATTTAGATAAACTGCTGAACCACAGGGGGTCGTTGCTGGGTTAGATCCCAGCTGACGTGGGTGAGAAGCGCCAACGTACAGACACGACCATTCACACTCACAGTCACACCTATGGACACATCAGAGTGTCAACTGAAATCTGCACGTCCTTGGACTGTGGGAGAAAACCCACACAGACACAAGGAGAAACTCCACAGAGAAAGGCCAAGTGGGGATTCAAACCAGCAACCATCTCGCTGTTAAGCCTGCACCATACTGCCCATTACTATCATTTATAGCACGAACACTATGAAGTGATATTGTCATGAGTTGCTGATAAACTTGTCATACTTTTCCTCCAGCCATCATCTGTACATTTTATTTTTATCTCTGAGTCGTGTGTTTACGTGCTGTTATCAACATTTCTCAAAGGTGCGAAGCAGATCAAAGCCGACACATTAATTTGCACAGTTATTTTTCACTGGATCAAATGGAGTTTGTCCCCGACATTAAATCACAGCGCGGGTCGATCGCTGCCACTATTATTCAATACAATATCCAGACAGCAAAGCATTAAGGGTCTTTAGTTATAAATCAGCATTTTCAGTTTATGCTCTCCTACTGTTTTCCCCTCTGCTGTATTGATCACAGTTTTACAAAAAAAACAGGTCAGACCTTGAATGAATTGTTGTTGTTAAGTTGGTCATCGTTTATTGTCATTGAGCATCACAAGCAATTTGCTTCTGAAAGCACTGTAGGAATAGACATGACTAAACGTAGGGGATGTTGGAAATGCACATTTTTAAATTATTATTTCCATCATCATTATTATCCTCTATCATTATACGTGTATATGTGTGTGTGTAGGCGTGTGTGTGCAGGAAGGTTTAGCTGAAGACACTTCACGTTCAAGAGCCATCCACATGCTGTTGCCTGGCAACCAGTTGTATTGTCTCAGATCAGAGCTGCAGCCTCAAAAATATAAAGTCTCGACAGAAATGACCAAACTGGGAGTTTCCTCCTCATCAAAGGTGTCTCTGCAGCTGTGGATCTCACAAACAGCTGTTTATAGACGCGTGAGATGCATAAACAAAACCTAACATCAGATAAATAGTATGATTTTTGGCAACAACTGGGTTCTCTTCACACTTTTCACAATTATTTCAGCCCCTTCATATGTAGTCACACACACTAACCCCACAAACGTCATGTGTCAAGGTTAAGATCGATCACCACACTTTATAATTTCCCTGAGATCATAGACGGTATCAAAAGATGGACGACATGACGGCTCCCTAAAAGTGAAGCCAAATGTAGCTCGATCGCCGCCTGGTGGCTGGTCATAAACCCCGCCTCCTCTATGTTAGCAGATGGGACACGGACCAAACTGAAAGGTCACCTTTGAAAAGACCTTGCAGATTGTTGTTTCTTCCCTCACACAATTTATACATCAAAACTTGTCCTCTTGCATACAGTTTAACAATGTAAGTAAAACACATCTTTAGCTATAAGCTAAAAACCATATGCCAGGGAAAATTATAAAATTCCTTTATGAAGAGAAATAAAGCCTTTGGGCTCATTCTGTGCAGCAAAACAAAAAATACTATCAGGTGCAGTTGGAAGCTCTGAGGAACGAGTAAATACACTTATGCATTTATATTTGTTGCCCTAAATTTAGATTTTTAATTAACTGTCACTATCTTTGCGAAAAAAACGAGGTAAAAAGTTGTCAGGAAGTGTTTATATTCTCCAAACTTGACTCGCTGAAGTGACGCAGCAAACTACCGATGAGCGGTTTCATGCAAAACAACTGATTGCACTCGCTGAATTATACATGAGGTGCTTTGTGCTGCCGAGGCTGCAACCTTCAGTCACCAAAGAGAGACAGAATAAGGTCCTGGGCTTCACGAGGGGAATCCTGTGAGAGCTGCAGAGGGAAGCTCCTCCTCCCTGCAGGACCTGGGTCTGGTCTGAGGTGCTGTGTACTTATGCATTAAATAAACCAGTGAAGGCTCCTGCTGAGTAGCTTATGTGACTGAGTCTCACTGTATCTGTTGATAATCAGATGTAATTTCCTTTGTTGTCCACTTCATTCATTTGATCATTGATATGCATGTGTTTACGTTAGAGAGAGATATGTATCAGTTTATCAATATTCATGTAATCAAAGTATAATGACAGTATGACCCCTTTCTCAACAGCTTCAGTCTCATCTATGCGTCGCCCGAGAGAGACGTTTGCATACAGCAACTCATAACTTTTAACCTAAAGGGCCGACTCTCCTGTGGACTAAGCTGGGATGCCTATTGCCATGGCAACGCTATCTCCAAAGAAAGGCAGAGAGGAGCTTTGACTGAGACGAGCCGGCTATTGCACCACAACCCTGCCAGTCATTTACAACTATGGATATCACAAAAACATCCAAGGATTTAGTCAGACTCGTCTCCTTCGTAAAACATTAGGTTCAAATCTGCAGAAGAATGAGTACGACTGCAGATGTTTGTGTGTGGATTCAGTGGTTTCAATATCTGGTTCATATTTTGACACATGGCAGCAAAGTAAAGCTCATCTCTCAAGTATGTCAAAAAAAATGCCAGTTTCATATATAAATGAGAAACAAATGTTTGCAGCGCTGACTTGGGAAAAAAAAGGCTCATATAATGAATATGTCGGGAAGCTGCAGTGCATTATCTACCATATTTCAGATGGAGTAAACAAGGCTGAACATCTTTGTGCTCATTTTCTCACGATTAAGTAGGCCACATTATTTTCCTTTCAAACCGGCACAGATGTGGACAGAGAGCGGTCAGAGCTCCAGTGGTCAGGGGTGTGGCCGGCAGCACGGAGGGGTTTGTTTTAATATGTCCGCTCGGGAAAATCCTCTGGGGAAATATCATTGATTCCGCTGCAGCTGTCTCACCGTGTTAGCATGCTTGGAATTGGGGTTGGGCCCTTTGATCTAAATGAAAACGCACCGCAGAGGCTTGCAGCCCGGGCGAGTTCGAGCTCAAATCAGAAAGCGCTTCCCACCTCCAGATTTTCCCAGGTTCCCCCTGCAGAGTTTACCTTCTGTGATCAGAGACATGGGAATACCACGGCCCGTCGCCTTGATCCATCTCTCTCCTGGCACAGCCCGCGACCATTTGGATTCTCCGGTGGAAACACTGTGAGCCGGTGCCAGCAGTGGCAGACTACCAACGCCTGCGTGCTTCCACCCACAGAGTTCTTTTTTACATCAACTCTGCTCTATCATCAGTCGACAGCTTCACCACAAACTGGATAATACTGTGAATGTAAAATAGATAAACAAGCAGTGAAGCTGAGTTTTCACTATAGTTTGTGCAGCGTCATTTAAATAATATATAATACAACAAAAAGGAACATTGATAATCAATATGTTATTTCTACAACAAACTTTTTCAGGTTATAATCTTATGTTGATTTAAAATCTGAGTTTTGATAAGTCTGAATAAATATGGCTGAACAACCCGGAAAATGAAACCTTAAAATAACACCATGCACTGGATAAAATACTGAGCAACGTAAACCACGTCACCTACAAAATATAAACCAATCAATTTCAAGTGCAGAGAATAGGACACTGTTGTGAGAGAGAAGAAGAAATACGATCAAAATCCCCCCACAAATTAGATTATGAGACCATGGTTTGCCTTCTGGGGGAAAACAGGAGTTTCCTGCACTCCGCTGTACAAACACGAACCTGAAAGGTGTTGTGGGTAATGGTTTCCTGAGGTAACCCAATAAAAGAAAGTGTCTGACCGTCCCCATGGAGACAGTCTGGGGAGCGGTGCCGTGTGTGAGCAGTCGAGTCGAGAACCAGACAGACCACAGACCAGCGCTGGACACAAACCCACTCTCCCCCCGCATATACACACAGGACATGAATACCTCCGACTTCACAGTGTTGTTGTTGTCACCTTGTGGTCGTATTGAACTTGTATGAGACACAGGCTGAGAATATTTATACTTTGACTTATACACAGACAGACGGACGGACGGACGGAGAGAGATAGATAGATAGATAGATAGATAGATAGATAGATAGATAGATAGATAGATAGATAGATAGATAGAGAGACAGATGGATATATAGAGGGATCTGTAATGCTAATTTAAGACCACACTGTAAATTAAATCACATATTTATTACAGCATTACTACATAATACCAATATTAGTGTTTGTGTATATGGAGATCTATAGTAAAACTACGGCTGCACTTACTCTCCTGGCCAATAGGTGGCACATGTAGACACGTGTGGAACTTCAAACTCACTTCAAACAGTTTTTTTTATCGTTTCCCTAAAATAAATATATTTATTTTTTGTAAACATATCTCATCAGTTTGTTGTTTTTATTGCTCGGCTTGAATGTTGTTTCTTTCTTTCCTCTCCTTGTGATTTCTTATTCCCTTTATCATCCCCTCTTCAGAGAGTTGGGAAGATGTGTTTGATTATGTGAACAACATTTTCAAAAGAGGGATGTTGAAAAGGTTAAGACCATCTGGAATTACAAGTAACTTTTAACTATAAACTGGCAAAATTATACTTTTAAGTCTTTTTCACACTGTCATAAAAATGTTCAATCCAACACAGCGAAGTTCATCACATGCAAAGATTTGCATCTGCTCCAAAATTTTCTCTTCATGTATTTTATTCTTTCGTGTTCTTTCCTCTCTCTTTACTTAATAAATCAATACATGAATACATTTAAAATATTTCATGCAGACTATGCTTCTTTAATAGTGATGGTTTTGTAGTTATTTGTAGTTATTTTGGAGAAGAACACTCATGGCTGAACTTTTCCCTTTTGTACAGACTGAACTTACCATACTGTTCAATTATAGGACTGTATACAACCGGATGTACATGTTTATATACTAACTGGGTTTATATACTGTACTGTACATACAACCTAGTTTGTACTCTCCAATTTGACCCACTTTAATCTGTACGTGGTTAAACTATTCATCTATATATATATATATATATATATATGTATATGCCAATTATCCACTGTCTACTACTTTAAATCCTGTAAGTTAAAGCCTCACTTATGCTGGAGTACTCGCTTTCCTGCATTTAACTGTAAATAATACTGTCTTTGCACTTCTGGTTAGATGCAAACTGTCATTGGCGTTGTACTTGTACTCAATGCACTTGCACTACAACAATAAAGTTGAATCTAAAGTTGAATCTAAGATATTTAAATGTTTTGTCCTTGTCCCGTCGGAGACCCCGACAGGACGTCATCAGCCTTCAGCTCCGATAATCATCACACGGACCCAAGAGTCGTGCACTGACAAAAGTGTTTGATCCCCTTTTCCCACAGACAACGTCACATTTAGGATTTTTCTGTGAGATGAAAGTGCTGCATGGTTAAATGGACCATTCACATCTTTCACACACAAAGCAACAGCGCCCGACTTTTACCCCGGAGCTATTTCCTCATTAAAACACAGGCTCGTACCGCAGATCCACTATAAGCTGTAAATGAGGTATGGCTTCTTAAATGAAAACTCCCATCACGTTTGCCACAGTAACACTGGGTCCATCCATGCGTCAGTGGCACTTCAGCAACATTATGAAGTGTCGTAAAAAAAAGAAAAAGCCCAAACACATGTGGAGGTGAAGCTTTTGTCAATTAGATGGAATGTAAATGATTGTTTGGTGGTTAAACTAATGACAAACCGCCTGCGCTAAGCTGGCGAAGTTGAAAGCAAAGTCAGGACCTCACAAGCTACTGGAGACACTGCGGGCTATGCCTGCTGGAGCTAAACTCTCCTCGAGCCAAGCACTAAAGAGCCAATAAAAACAGCCCCGCTCCTGCAGTCACTTGGCACAATGTGCCTTCAGATGAAAACAGCCTCTACGCCCCATCAATTTCATGTAGTGCTGTGCATGTACAGCGTGCAAAAAAATTATAATAAAAGAAGTCATAGTTAAACGTTAAGAGACGTCAGAGTGTGTTCTTTAAACAGCCAATATAAATTACAGGCCTGTGCTGTGAGGCCTAAACACAACTTAAAAGACTGTAATTTCAAGTTAAGAGTCAAAACTTCACCTGTTAAGAATCTTTTTAATGTCGTTGTAAATGAGAAATATAGACTTCTACGTTACTGAAGATGTTTCCCGGGCCGTTATTCAGAGTATGACGAGGTTATCGATCCGTCGCTGGATGTTTCTGTGGATTTCCACTCTAGAGGAAATGACACAAAGGTCCTCAACAGAGTGCAGATTTGTTTTTGTGACCTTCATCAACCTCAAGCTCTTGTAACTGGTTTAATCATTTCAAAAATGGTTCGGCCGTCCCCAAGGAACTTGCACAAAAAAGTGCCCCCACTTGTTGGAGATGTGTGAGCTGTGCTCAACGGCAGCGATGCACAAGTCCCGTCATGCTCCGTCAACGTTTTCAGGCCAATACCTGGGGGAGTCGAGAGGCTTTGATGCCTTCTCAGACAAAGGGAAGGTGGATAATTCCTTTAATAAGTTCTGTATTTAATAATTCTGTTAAAGTTTTTTTTTAATATTAAATTGTTTGATCTTATCTCAGATAGACTTCAAAGACGTTTTTATTAGAGAAACTTCAGCAGCCGATGCTTTACAAAAAATAAAAAAAATGCCAGATCGTCTCGAGACAGAAAAGGATGTGGGAAACTGAGGCTCTGAGATTGAGGGGTGTGTTTTTGCATTTTCTACATCAAAGCTTCCTCTGTTACGGCATACACTGAAATCCTGATTGTAAATCTGTCCACGGGTTGTGGCGAACGCTCCCAGTGGACAATGGGAGATTACCTGCGACTGAAGATCACACCAATTTACTGAAATTATCACCCTTACTGAATCACCCCCACAGCTGCACCACTTCTCTCGCAAACAAAAAGCATGATGCAATTATTTCCATAATTGCAGTATGTATTGCAGTACGTATTTTCCATTTCATTATTGTTCCAGTATTTGAAAATAGACATGTGGCGGCAGAAACAGAATCTTGGATATAATGTTTAATTCAACAAAAGATATTCACTGTAGGTCCATTCTTGATAAAGTTACAGCGTGAAGTATTCTTACTCCATAACTCACTGTACGGACATTCGTTGCCATGACGCCTCAAGACGACCAGGAGGTAAGGAGGGTCACCCACTTATCAGAAGGTTGGTGGTTCAATCCCCTGCTCCTCCAGTAAACAACCAGGGGTGTACTCGGGCAAGTAAGAAGTGCCCTTGGGCAAGGCACTCAGCCCCAAATTGCCCCTGATGGCTGTCACAACCGTGTATTAATGGTGCGTGATGTATAAACTGGTGAATTGAGCATGAGATACGACGAGAGAAAGCGCTATTTCAAATACAGTCCCTTTATTACGTAGCGGCTAAAAATCCCACAGCGTCCAAGTGAAATGCGTGAACTAGTCCCACGTTGCTTTTGTTGTAAGACTCTTAAAGGCAGTGACGCATAAATTCAACCTTTTCTTTAATCGTCTCTTTCTCTCTCTCATATGCCGAAACAGATTCCAACCAAGAAGGAACCTGTTGAATTATAACACAGACCTGGACAAAGGATCGGATCCTGGAGTGAGACAGGAACTGTGCTCAGTGCTCGTTAGGACACGTTCCTCCGGGAGAGAGAACTCGCTGCTGCTCCGTGTTGGCTTCTACGTCTCAGTGTTAGCAAAACACAAAGGCTCTCTGTCAACCACTGCACAGAGAGCGATGGCTTCTGATGACACGTTGTGATTCTGTCTCAGGGTGGACGTGAACAGCAGTAAAGAGACCTCTGGTATTGTGCTGGTTTACTTGGATTAGCCTTGGCTTGTTGGTGGTAACATTGAACTAACTCTGAAGAAAAGAACATGCAACTTAATTTCAGTACTGCATCTAACAACACTAGCACTGACATCAACGGCAACACACGTCGAGTGTCCACTGCATCGCACACATATTACCCACAAGGCCACATTCTTAAAGGGCCAGGCTCGGTTCGTAACGTGGCGCAAATGTAAATTAGATGTTTCCAGGTGGTGTTATTTTTAAAGACGCAGATTATCTCAAGCTGCACTGCACATGCGTGTGAATATGAACGATCTCTGGCTTCTTATCATTAGATTATAAAAATATATATATATATATATATATGCTCATTTTTATTCTCACTTTTGGTCTGAGTTTATTAAAAAGTATTAAAAAGATTTGCAGAACTAATCTTCACTGTTATCTATCAGAGGACGAGACAGAAAGTTTAATTAAGAGGAACTGTTTCTAATTTCATATCTACTTTTAGAGTAGAATTCCAACTTGAATATATTCACAGAGGAAATCCTATGTGTCGGTTATACATAGGTATCTATTTCTATATATAGGATTGTAGGAAAGGCTGTGGTTTATAGTTTGCTTTGCATTTCAAGAGCCGAGCATCAGCTCGTGGGCTGAACACAGCAGGCGCAGGAGCCTCTGACCATCAGGGAGTTATTTTCTTTGCTACATGCCCGGACCTGCCCCATCGCCTCGCTCTTAGTCGCACGCACAAATGGGCCGAGTCAAATGGTTCGGGGCATCCTGTTTTCCTTTTTCGACACTGTTTGGAACGAGGGTCACAGACCACATGTGAGGCACAACACAGGCCCCAGTCAGCAGTGCTCTAAATGTCCCATTCATGTCCAGGCACCGCTGCGCCAGTTCTTTAAAAATCTCCCCGATTGATGTGGTCACCGGGAAAAAAAAACAAAAACACAACGGACAGGGTCAGTTTACGCTCTGGAAGCGGAGGTGTACAAATTTAGGAAAACCAAACCCCCGGCTGATGACACGGGCATCTTCTCTCGTGCAGACTTTTCCAGTCATTCAGCTTCTGGGAACTCTCAACACAACATCCCTGTAGTTATGAGACGTACCGGTGAACACCCCGAAAAATCAGTGCACTCAGCGCCAATAGCATCAGAGTCGCACTAATCTGAAGCAAATGTTTGCTTTCACTTAAAAGCAGCGGAGCACACGGCACAAAGTAGGAATTAAAGACAGCCCCTTAAATATTCTGTTTGATTTAGTGACACACACACACACCCACAGACACACACACTCTGTGAATAAGTCGACCTTTCTCTGTTAACAATGTAGACAAAGTATTTTTAAATTAAGTCCTGAGTGAAGCTAAAATAAACTCTCCCATCACGTTAACCTTATAAACACAGCGCAGCCGCTCTCCTTTTAAGGAAGACAGAACAATGTTTTAACATGCCGCCATTTCTGAAACCTACCAACACGCACTTTGACATCAGCGTTTGTCTGTGCTGCCAGTTTCCCTCAAACTACCTCAGACTCTTTCTTTTTTTTTAAAACAACCACCATACTATTTATTTCTCGCTTGCTTACATTTCTCCCCGTTAAGTTTTATATTGTGTGGCAGCGTTGTTTTTAATCCCCAAACGCCCGGGCTGGTGCCGAGCTCGACTTTGATCAGCAGCTGTGCTCCTCTAAGCAGTTGTCAGGGGAGATGAGCTTAGAAGAAATGTGCAGGTGTCGGTTTTTTACAGTGTATCTTCAGCTGTGATTACTTGAAGGCTGCAGTGTAAACTCATTAACCTCACACTTATTCCTTCACGTCGCTGTATCGGAGAACGCGTGTGGACGCCATCGCGTGTTTCATCCTTTCCCCCCGGTTAGAGAAGGTGTGTTGAGTCGTACCTGCTGCATCTCGGCTGTTGATATAAAAGGCTCCGGCAGCGGTTGCGCTCATTAACAGGCCAATTAGCAGCCAGCACAGACATGCCGCAGAAATCTCTGCGCTAAAGAAAGTCCCTGCAGCTGGTCACCGTTATCCAGTGAAACCACTTTATCCAGAGTAAATCTTGTGTTGTGTACACAGACGACAACGGAAAACACCAATATACCCCCACACTGCTGCATTGTGGCAGCTTCGGGATACAAATGAAGGGCTGTAATCGTTTCAGTAAAATCTGATAATGACCCAGCAACACTCTCGAGACAGATAAATCCTTCAAGTATGAAGTCTTTTTTGAAATCCCTTTGGCACATACATCTGCCAAGGCCCCACAGGCCCCTCAGATTTATAAAACCAGCACCAAATTGGCCATACTCATAGGTACCAGTCCCCTAAATGTGACTGGTGCTTTTTTAAAGATTTTTAAAGTTTCTTTCTTGGCCCATGTAGGTAGTTGTTGTGTGATTTTTCTGCCAAACAAACAAACAGGGGTGAAAACATAACCTCCATAGCAAAGGAGTTATTACACAGTTATTACAAGTGAAGCAAACTGTAGTTAAAATCTATTATTCATCACAACTATGTTTGAAAAAACTGATTTTAATCCATATGCATATAAGCAAAACAAATATTCAACATTTTAAAAAATGAAATAAACTTTAGATGTGTTATTCTGGATAAGAAATAACTTCTAATCTGCATTTTGCTGATTGAAATAATGTAAAATTCTGTCTTATGTATATTTGATATATGCAAGGTTTTTTCACGAATCTCCAAAAAGTCTCTTTCACGTTTGCTTTTTGAATAAAATCCCCTTATCTCTTAAGTGCTTTACCCAAATTATGAGTCACACATTATAGTTCCCTCCACATCTACTCGGCTGATTAAACACCAAAAACTGATTATAACACAGAATTCACGGTAAAACATTCATTATTAAATATTCAACAACTCGCGTCTCTGTGTGTATTTCTGGTTTGTAAAAGTCTAATCAGCTCCATATATGTCCTGAAGTGTCGGGAGGAGTCCGGTTGGATATCTGTCAGTGTCACCCGAGTACCGGGATCCTCGTCCCCTGGCCACCGCAGCGAGCTCCCAGCGAAAGATTGACCCACAGACCTCTGGGAGACCATGTGACCTTTAGCGCCCGGGGGCCATCTGGAGCACACATCTGTCAGCTACGTGCCCGCAACTTATCAATCAGCCGCCATGACACCTCAAAGTTAATATGCACACATTTATGGCATTTCAGCACCGACCGTTTTATTTGTCTCGCAAGTAACGGCATCGTCAAACGCCAGACGTCTGCAGGAGAGTTTGATAAAGAAGAAGAAGAAGAAGAAGTCCCCTTATCGCCTGCAGCTTCATAAACTGCATCAGAGTAAAACTTCATTGCACAACCAGCTGAATATGCATTAAGTCGCACATCTAAATAACAGTTTATCAATTTCACATTTTTCTCCTATAACATGTAAAATGTTTGCTGTGTTAATAATGACAATATTTCCTCAGTGACGCGTTCCATTTCAATTTCAGTGATTCAACTGAAACCCATTCCATTAGCTGGTTGTTTTCATTTGCGTTTATTTGACTGTTTGTTAGTTAGCAGGATAACGCAAAAAATATTGGACAGATTTCCATGAAACTTCGTGGAAGGATGCGGTTCTGATCAGGGAAGGTTTTTTTTGCAAAAATTTGGCTGATCTGATTTTATATTTGTAAACATTTTCATGCGATTAACAAATCAACAAATCCAATGCATAGTTTTATATTTCACACATTTCTTGCATGCTATGCACCGTTTATTACAGAATTTGTTTTCCTCTTTCCAAATTCTGTTTGACTTGTTCTTCCTTGGAGCCGAAGCATCTTTAGTTTCACTCACAGAAATAAAAAAAAAACATTTATTTGAGTTGCTTGAATCTCATTCGATACTTTATTTTTGCTCTTCATAATATTAAAGTAGGAAACCTAAGACTAGAACAAGACGGAGCTGCCTTCTCCTTTGTTTGAATTCATCATTAGATGATCCACAGTGAACCTCCAGGCCGAGGGAAGCTCTCTGCCAATTAACTGGATGACACAGGAATCTGTGACTTTTGACCTTGTTTTCTATTAAGGATGTGTTTCCCTCATGGCCGTCGGCGGCGTTTGTCAGAGCTCATCAGTCCCTTATCCTCGGTATATCTACAACAGCACTGCCACCATGTTGTGTGAGTGTGTGTTGGGGGTTTCTAGGAGATAGGCTGTGACATGGAAGTAGCTCACACACTATCACTAACTCCAGTGTTCTGAGATAAAGTAAGGAAGTCAGTCACACGGCATAAAAGTGACAGGATAGGATCGAGGCAGAAGAGGAGAGAGCTTCCCTTTACACCTGATTGTGATTGTCGATGAGGGCGACACGGTGATGCAGTGGTCAGGCTTGTCACCTCACAGCAAGATGGTTCTTGGTTTGAGTCCCAGTTCTTTCTGTGTGGAGTTTGCATGTTACGTTTAGGTTAACTGACTGTGTATGTGAGTGTGAAAGGTTGCTATTGGTGAAGCTTGACTCCGTACAGAGAACCTGAACTGGAGAATCAGTCGTCGTCATTGGTGTGAACGAACTGATGTCGTAATAGCGTCACTTGAGTTGATGAGTCCCAGCCGTCGCTGCTACGAAGCGGTGGTTGCCTGTATATTGAAATTTCATTAATACTGAACACATGTGTCCAAATCGCACCCGATTGAATACTGCACTTACATTTTCTGGAATTATTTGACGGATAATTTAGATATGTCAGGACTAAATGTAAGTCTGACGTTAAGTTTTGTAATAAGCCTGAATTTTGATTGAAAAGTCAAAACAAGATACTCGAGAAGCTTCACGTTCTCAGAACTCGGAGCCTGGTAAAACCACAACTATATTGAGCGTCTGATGATTTGCATGGTGGCTTATGAAACTGTGACCGTGTGCAAACATTAAACTCTCTGCTTCTCTCAGGTACAGTGCACTACTTTGCTTGTGGTTTCTCAGATTGGTAAAAAAAACTGTTGTGTGTGCTGCGCGTTCACGTATTGGATTCATGGCAGGATGTTAAATGCATGGTGCGTTATAGAGTTTGGGGTAAATCTAAACTGCTTTCATCTCCGTGTGGTAACGTGGAGTGGTTACACGCTGGACGTAATGAGGAGACGAAGACTGAAAAAGGGAGACATCTGTCAAACGATTCAACCGACAGCGTCTTTAACGCTGAGCTCTCCTCCACCGGGCCGCTTTACGCAAACGATTTCCTGACCCATGATTAATACTATACGCTGAAGTCGAGAAGCGAGCATTCCCAGCAAAGGCAGCCGCTTCCTCGAAAACCGCAACTGCAGCTCCCCTATAATTATCAAAACATAACATGCACCCGTAAATTTGGCCTTTCCGTCCATGTACGGGGAACCAATTAGGGAATGCTGGAGTTGTCATCTGGTCGGGGCTGCCATATTTTCCCCCTGTCAGTCAGCGCTCTGAGACCCATGCAGGCCGGTTATGAACGACCTCAAGTTGCAATCGATTCCCAGGCTGCACGTCGCAATTTACAGTCAGTTGTCAGTTACAGCAAATGGATGGTTGCAAATGTGGAGACGCTGCAAAGGCTGTAGTGAATCTTTCCAAATCCCCCTTTTGTAGGTATGGCAATAATATGAATTGATGGAAAATAGAACAGGACTGTAACGGTTAGTTTTTAGTTTAATCGTGTTTACTTTTTTTCTTTATTCCAGCAACCACATGTAAATCTACTCAATACAGATTTTTATATCCACACAAAATTGCACATATCAGTCTCCTAAATATGCCAGATTTTTCCATCATGATTTATGAATTATTCCCAGTAAAATCTGTGGAAGGAAAGAAATAAATAGTCCGGATCCATGGGGAAATATTAGACTTTCTTTCCATGTCCAATCCTTCCATAAAGATTTGTGGAAATCTGTTCAACAGTAGTTTTTTTGCGTAATCCTGCGGACAAACAAATGAACGGGGATGAAAACATAAACGTTCTTGGTGGAGGAAATTAGTTCTTGCTTTAGGTGTAAAGGAAAGAATAGAAAAGAAGAGGTTCTACTATATTCCTTTATTACCACAGGCTCAGCGAACAGTGCGCTTGCAGCAAGGTGTGACCCATGCTTTTACTGGCGGCTTCCTTACCACAGAGAAATACATTCAACAACACAGAGATGTCACAATATCCCCAGATTGTTGGGTAAGTCTGAATCAAAATGTCAAGTTTTTCTTTGAAGGAGAGTTGAAATCTTATATTTGTGAATACTGCACTTGCAACACAGCAGGGATGTGGAAATGACAAGAGGGAAGTGAAACCTTGAGACGACGGCTGTTGTAACCACTGGCTGAAGTGCAGGAGGTCGAGATTTGAGAGAGAGCCGGAGGGTTATTTAAGGTCCTGGGAGACGGAAACAAGATTCTGCAAGATAAGCAGAAATAAATCAAGGGGCCAAACCTTTATGCCATCCTACAACCTTTTGTAATTTCTCTGTCAGAAACTTAAAGGTGGACAAAGCATCTCCACAAATGGAATCAAAGTCACGATGATACAAGCCCTCAACTAATCGCTAATCACAGCTGTCAATCATGACGTTTCAACCCACTTTTATAGCATCAAATAACAAATTAAAACTCAATTTCACTGGAAAGATTATTACTGATGTCAATAGAATGAGAGAAACCATCTTTTAGGAAAACAAATATTTGACTTGTACTTTGACTTTTTAGTTTGGTCCATGTCCCATCTACTAACATGGAGTAAGTGGGTTTATTGATATTGTTGTCAGCCACCAGGGGGCAGTCAAGATGTTATGGCCTCACTTCTGTGTAGCTGTCACGTTGTTTGTCTTTACAAACAGTCTGTGGTCAGAAATCACTGAAGACTCTTCAGACAGAATAATCTGATCTGATCTTGCAGACGATCACTAATATTTAATGTGGGATTTAAAACAGTAAAGTCAACATTTTTGGGAAATACACGTATTTATTTTCTTGACAAGATGAATGAGGAGATCAATACTACTCCCACGTGCACACACAATGAGTATATTACAGCCAGCACGTTTCAACTTGTTATTCTGGTATGAAATTACTAACTAAAACCACGTATAAAGCCTTTGCACAACAGTTGCACAACCGTATGTTTTGTCCCAAACCATCAACTTTAAAAATAAATACGACCTCACGTTGTGTCAGTCACAACAAGTCAACAAGTCCTGTTTTCGGAACAGGTTCGATTTGCTGCATTTTTAGCATCTGTCAATCTCATTCAGCAGAGTTGTTTGAGCACTAAGAGCCACTTGCAAACCGAATCATCAAAAATAGAAAGTAAATGTAAAGTAAGATTGGATGAGACCAATATTTTCTTTTTAAATAACTACCGGGAAAAAAATGATATCTTAGAAAAACGTTTTTAACGTGTACTTTGACTTTTTAGTTTGGTTCATGTCCAATCTACTAACATGGATGAGGCAGGGTTAATGACTTATACTGCTGCTTTTGGCTTCACTTCTGGGATCCTATCATGTCGTCCATAATTATTAATAACCTATGTTTGATACACACGTGGTATTTTTGTTTCAGAGCTCAGTTCAATGCAACCATTTGAAGATACAATAGTTTGATGCTGTTTGACATCATCTTCTCTTTTGTTTACTGTTCATTACACCCGATGCTGCGCCTCCTGTTAGAAATGGAAGAATTTATGATATTTTATGAAAATGACTAATCTAACAAAGCAGATTTGTATTTTGCTAAGATGGGTTGTTTTTAACACAGTCAAAAGTCAAAATTTTTGGGAAATACACATATTTATTTTCTTGACAAGATGAATGAGGAGATAAATACTACTCCCACGTGCACACACAACGAGTATATTACAGCCAGCAGCCTGTCAGCTCAGCATAAAAAATGAAGAGAGGTGGAAAGTGCTTGATTAGCTTTGTCAGAAAATAGCTAAATCTGCCAATACCATATATACAGTCTATTATATGTCCACGGACAGAAAGAAGAGACGTCAGGGACAAATCTTTTCATACGTGTGATGCACTGCACTCAGTGACTCCTTCATCGTTGTGTGAAAAGAGGTGTGGGATGCTTCATCATCTTCAGCTTTTCAGAAATGCAGCGTTAAGGTCACAGCAGCATTTTATTAGAGGTTAGTCCAGTGGCTTCGTGAAAAGAGTCCTGTTATGAAGATGATTCATCTGTGGAGGAGGGAGATAGAGACACTGTCACTGTGGCTCCGGCTTTGGTTCGGAGAGGTTTCAACCTCCAATGGACTCAAAAGACGTCAGCCAGTGATCACTCTCTCTCTCTTATCTCCCCACTCACCTCTCGCCCCCATTTCTCTCCTCTCACCCCAACAGGTCGACTTCAGATGACCGGCCACACTGGGTCTGGTTCCTCTAGAGGAATTTTTCAACTTCTCTATCGCCAAACGCTTGTTAATCGTAGGAACTGTTTGGTTTCTCAATAGTTCTCGACTCTAAATGAAGATGGACGACATGACGGCTCAAAGAAAGTGAAGCCAAAGCATCTTGATTGCCTCCTGATGTCTGGCTGCATCATGGGTCATAAACTCCTCCATGTTAGCAGATGGGACATGGACCAAACAAAAAAGTTCACGTCAAAAAATGATTCTTTGAAGATTTTTCAAACACTTATTTGATATCATAAACATGGGGTGATACGTCATGATTAGTAGCGGTACCTTAGTACTGGGGCTTTTTAAGGGAATGGCAGATGACACTCTGATCAGTTTATTGCACATTACTCTCAAAACACATCCAGGATTCATGAAGACACACACGTTTGAATCATTAGCCTGGCGCAGCAACTTTCTTTTCACCGTTAAACAGAATTTGCAGGATTCAAAGTAGATTTTAACACGTCCCAATGGCTTCATACATTTCAGGCCGTGCCACAGTCTGACGTATCTGCTTCTATACTGTTTATGTTTGCATGTTTAAGAGTAAGTTTGGTTTTAATTACTTACTTGATGCAACAAAAATGGAGTGAAACATTGAAACTGCGGCTCCATCCTCTGATCACTGTCGTCCGTATCTGGAATATTTTGGCTTCTTGTCTGGATAGTGGGAGGAAGTGGAAACACGTCGTCCATCCCTAGTTTTGACCTCACTGTGCATGTACGTTGGGATTTGGTGCAATAAAATAAAATCATTCTGTGCTCTTCATTACCTTTGACGTCTGTGGTGTTAGGTAACTGTTCTACCATGTGTAATGTGCATAGTTAATATTTCCTGCCCTTTGTGGAGTTCCTGCCCTTCTCTTTGTCTGCAGCCCACAGTGGCTGTTACCACTCACGCTAATTACCCTGTTAGACTTTTATTTTTTCGTGAGTACGTCATAAGGAGCTTATTATTTTTTAAAAAGTGCTGGTTAAGAGTTTGTTTTTCTCCTCAGACAAAATGAATTAAAACTCAGTCTCAGTGGGTTTAAGTAGAGACATTTAAATTGCGCTATGATGCTGCGGTCTAACCTGACTGAGGCGGCTTTGGTTTCACGGCGACGGAGGCAACGAGCGGCCGAGGGTCATGTGGGCGAAGGGTTGAGGCGTCAAGTGCCGGATTGCAGCCGGTCACATCCTCATTGCGCACTCTTGTGTACGCGGACACGCTGAGAGGAAGGCCCCACTGCCCATGCTGCGTCACATCTTGTGCCAGTGCATTGAGGTTTCCTCTGCAAAGTTACCCCGCGCCCACTAAGGAAGGCCGTCTGTTTATTATAGAAACCACACTGAGAGCCGGTGTGTTTATACAGTAGCATCTGGCGTCACCGCAGATGGCTGCCAGGCCGCACATTAGATCAGAATAATTGGCCAGGACAGCAGCGTGAGATGGACAAATGAAAACCTCCTCCTGGGTGACCTGATGGCTGAGGGGGGGGCGGGAGAATGAACAACACTGCTCATTGTCTGATAAGGAGCACGTGGAATTAAAAAAGAAATAGATAAGGCTTGAGGGAGAAGTGCTCACTATTTGGGTTTCTATTTGCTTTCTCCCTGTCTTCCTACATTAAACATTTGGTCATTTGATTATTATTTGATTTTCGATTATGGATTAGATTATGTAGATACTCTTTTTTGAGTTGTGTGTTGTATAAGTATGTGTTAACAGTTTATTTTGTCATGTTTGTGATGTTGCTCTGTTTGGTTGTTGGGGGACAGATCAGCAGCTCGCTGAGAAAGGAGGAGCTGGGCAGACTGAAGGTGACGGAGAACGGGTGAAGTTCGCTGCGTTAGATTACATTAAGTCAACCGATTGCATTTATCTGCTGTATTTGTGCAGATGGGTTGAATTGTGAGGTCCAGCAGTCACACAGAGTCCAAACCCGGTCTTGTCTTGAGTGTGGTTTCCGTCTTTCTATTTAGCTCACCTTACACTTACCAGCGCAGGTGGTAGGTTCCAGGCAGGTGAGGCTATAAAGCAAAATGACAGTCAGTAGTGAAGCGGGGGGGGGAGGAGTTGGCTGCAGAGTTTTCTAGTTTTGTGCTCGTTGTCGTTCTCTAGTATGATTTAGTTTGGTTGTATTTCCCAGGCATCTTTTTGTCTTTCTGTTCATGGACCTTTTTGTTAATAAAATGCACATTTTTTCTTCAGTATTGTTTTTTTCGAGACATAACCATAAACCACATAACCATGACATAATTTGGAGCCAGATTCCATGCGGTAGTGATCACGGTATTAAGGTCATGATGATACACTCAACCAATTGTAAGTCAGTTTCATGACGTTTCAACCTGTTATTCTGGTATGAAATTACGAACTAAAACCGCATATAAAGTCTTTGCACAACGGTTGCACAACCATATGTTTTGTCCCAAACCATCAACTTTAAAAATAAATACGACCTCACGTTGTGTCAGTCACAACAAGTCAACAAGTCCTGTTTTCGGAACAGGTTCGATTTGCTGCATTTTTAGCATCTGTCAACTTCATTCAACAGAGTTGTTTGAGAGCTAAGAACCACTTGCAAACCTCCTCATCAAAAATCGCAAGTAAATGTAAAGTAGGATTGGATGAGACCAATATTTTCTTTTTAAAGAACTACCAGAAAAAAATGATATCTTAGAAAAATGTTTTTAACGTGTACTTTGACTTTTTAGTTTGGTTCATGTCCAATCTACTAACATGGATGAGGCAGGGTTAATGATTTATACTGCTGCTTTTGGCTTCACTTCTGGGATCCTATGTCGTCCATAATTATTAATAACCTATGTTTGATTCACACGTTTGTTTAGAGCTCAGTTCAATGCAACCATTTGAAAACACAATAACAATAGTTTGATGCTGTTAAACATCATCTTCTCTTTTGTTTACTGTTCATTACACCCGATGCTGCGCCTCCTGTTAGAAATGGAAGAATTTATTTTTGTTGTTCAGTACAATGAAATACACAAACAGTTGTTGCAAAAGAGATAAATAACTTTGGTGTACAGAAAAATGAAAACATATCCATGACACAATGTAAAATGACTAATGATGAAAATGACTAATAACTACTGCACAGTGACACAGTTTGGACAAAAAAGAAAAATTCCCTTTTCATGAAACAAATAAATATCGAATACAAACAAAAGCAGATTTTTAGTTTGCTAAGATGGATTGAGTGAAGAGCCGTAATGAGCTGGTTCTGCTTGTGCAACTTTTACCTTCTCCTTGACAATCTTTGGTAGAAAAGGCACAAAAGTACAGAAAAGAAAAAGCAAATATTTACATGTGATATAGTCTCATTGAGGAGGCTGCGGCTGCAGATTTAACCTTCGGCGAAACACAAGAAAAACTGCTCGTGAAGAAGCACCTTCCTTTGCCTGGGTGGTAATAATAGAGAAGCCGAGGGAGTCAGGCAGCCGGAGCCGGCTCACTTATACAAATAAAAAAGTACTTGAACAAAGAAAGCTCCCATTTTCCATGACACTATCAGCCCACGCAGGCTGAACTTTAAAAGAGACCTCGAGAAGAAGAGGCAAAAAAAAAAATGCCTCAATGCTCTTATCTCAGAGGAGCTGAGGAAAATAGTCTTCAGGGCACATAGGTAATAGTCCAGATCTGCTCCAGTGAATTTTAGTCTCTCTATTGGTATTCCACAGCAGTCGAATCGATTCAGAAGTTTTATTAGATTCCAGTTTGTTCTGCTCCATCCAATTAGCCAAAGGACAATAGGATAAAGGGAAAATCTTTTTTGAGCTCCCCAGCGGAAGTGGATGAGGCACAGAGCGTCGCGACAGTGGCAGAGGTTCATTTTTTAAACGTGCTGTGTGATTCCAGTGGCGGCTATTACACGTGTGTGAGGTCAGTCCCAGTCATCGTTACACACACAGGCGCACTCCTCGTGGTGCTCCAAGGGCACATCAGTCATGGTCTTCTGCATGCCTCGGCCTCCGCTCCGGTGTTTCAGCAGCAGGACCTGCCAGAAAACAAGGATGAGTGAATCAGTAGCTGGACGTTGACGTAAAGCAGGTTCAGCAACATGTGTCACCACGTGCTGTTGTGTTTTTTCTATGTTTCAAGTGTGGAATGGAAAAGTCTAACATTGTAAAATCCTTTTTACGTTTTAATACCAGTGACAGATGTTGAGATTTCTAGCTTTCAAACCTGACTGGTCACTAGTGTTACAATCTGGCATCTGAAGCTAAGTGTGTTCTCCTAAATTGTCAAGAAATACAATTACTACATTAGTTTGCAGTGTAGTGTCGGGTTTGCTTTTGGACTGAGAGACTTTCTGCTACAGTGAAAAGTTAGAGAGTATCCGTCTGTTGGAAGTGGTACAGTTGGAAATATTGGTTAAAGGGAAGGAAACTGCACAGAATCAAATGGAAAATACGACTACAGCAAATAACACTTTTCTTAACAGCTTTTGCATTATCTCTAAACTACCCAGTGATTTTTGTTCCTCTATGCTTCATAAGATATGTAATCAAACACCATTATATATATATAAGTGTATCATTTAATCGCTTTAAGTTATTTTGTTGATATCTTTGGTGTTTTACCTCGTGGTATTTCTTCGTGACTCTGGTGGGGACACACTGACAGTCGTAGCAGCGGTGAGAGCAGCAGGCGCAGTTTCCACCACAGCGCTTCACCAGGAGGCAGCTGGGCCAGAAAATGGCATCTGTCCTCTTCAGCTCCTCACGCAAGGATACAGAGAAGTTGCGCGGCGTGCAGCTGTACAGTCGCACTTCCTCTCGCAACAGATTGAGATCAGCCCCTCCTCAAAGACACAGAGGAGACGCGGTCAAAATCACTTCATCACCAAAGAAACACACACTCTCTCTTATATTAGATAAATGTACCTAACTACACCTCCATACTAAAAGTGCCCTACCTCTGGCTTTCTTATTATGAACGAAGGATTTCCCGAGCACGTGCCACGAGGGTTTGTACAACTCTTCCATGTCCAGCTGCCATCGCTCTGGCTCCAGGTATTTCATGACCTCCTCCATGGTGCCCAGCCCGGCCACAGCCTCGGACAGATCCTCGATGCCCTGCAGGGACGGAGCGGGAACTGCAGGGACCTCAGGACCTGATGCACTCTGCGGGAAGCAGACGATGAAGAGGGACCGAACAGAAAAGTCATTTATTAAAAAATTTAAATACTGAGTTACAACTAAAAACATGTATTAGATGCATGATTGAATGGGAAATTTCAAAATTAGGAAATTACATGGTCGTGTTTTCTTCTACCTCAAATGGAGGGATCTGAAACACTGAAGCCCTTTTCAGGATCCGTGGCTGCACTACCTGTGTCTAACTTACTGTTAATACTAAAACCGGAAAATTACTCGGATGGAACGACTTTGTCAACAGTGACAAGATGTGTTTAATGTCTCCGGTGTGAAAGGAAAAAAACTGTAAAGAAGGAAAGTTTGACTGCAGTTTATGTCACGATAAAAAAACAAGGTTTAAATTGGGTTCAGGCTCATTTAATGCTACAGTGGTTTGGATGTGAGCTGAGTTAAACAGAAACCATGACGGCCCATGCAGGCCAACTGGGACCCAATTTAAACTCTACGTGTTAGAGCTGGTAATGTGTGACTGGAGCTCCTGAAGATCCCAGACAGACTGGTGTTTTTTCCCCAAATCCTTCCCACAGTATTCAGTGGGTGGCATAAACACTTTACCACTTGGTTCTGAGAGCTGAAGAAGAAGAAGCATCCACTCTTAATAAAATATTAACTTTTACTTAACTACAGCAGCCACACATGGTGATTAATTATGTCTTTTTCTTTTATCTTTATTCACGGACCAAGGTGGTACAATTTATCTTTCCAACATTACACTTGGTTTTCTGTTGGCCGGGGAACTTTGAAAGACTTGTTGCACACAAAAAAACAAGCGCAGGAGAAAAAAATCTGTCCTGGCGACAAAATATCTGAGTACAAGCGCACAGTTGGAGCACAAGCAGGAGCCCTGTGAGTGCAAGAGTGAAGCATTGCAAAATCTGAACATGAAATCCGCAAGTACTGCTCTTGAAGGGAGGATACAACAAATAAAGGGGTTATTGAGCCAAACTGCCCTTAGAATAATCTCGTGGCGCCCCAATAATTATCAAGAATGTTTGATATTTCTTGTCTGATTCTGATTCTGCCACTTTAACCTGCAACTATCAGTCAGTTGCAAACTTCTTGCAGGAGATCGCACCCAGTCACCAAAGTTACACGTAGAGCAAGAACAGACGTTCAGGGTAAGCAGTGGGAATGAAAGCTGCACCATTCTCCTTATTCAAAGTCAGTGCACCGTCAATCTCATTTTGAAGCTGCTATTTTAAAATAAAAAAGTTGCATAATGATGCTTTAAATGTCACAGCTCAGTTTCTGACTACGTGAACTGGCTCCATGCACTGAAGTAGAGAGGACGGGTGAATTAATATATTTCTTTAACTTGTCAAACGTGATCACGTCTACGTCGGCTCCTCTCCCGTCTTTGCATAACAGCATTTGTCCCCCTAGCTACAGGCAGCAGTGTTATTTGTCTCAGAATTTCCAAAGCCTCCAGGCTGCAGCGTTTCAGTCACAAAGAAGATTGATACCCCAGGTGTTGTTCTTCCCACAAGAGAAGAGGCTAATCTGTTAAACCTTTCAGTCCTGCGACGCTGCGTTTGTACAACATGTCAGCCTGCCGGTCTGTCTAATCTCTCGTGACTGACAGGTAGAAGGCCGCATTGTGACACTTACAAAAAAAAAAAAAATGCAGCTTGTGGAACATTTAAAACATCGGCTGCTGGGAGCTGAGCCTTGAAGGAGTTGTTGGGGAGGCAGAGATATTTTTTAAAAGAAAAACAAAACGATTCCAAGAAACTGTGTCTTCCCTTCGATGACTTATAGGAGAGAATTCAAAAGGAATCCAGTGAGGACTGGGGGGTTAGAGGAGGAAAAGTTTTCCTTTCAGTAGATGCCATGGCACTGACATAGCAAGGATTGGTGGTAAGATCCTTCTTGAATAGTTTTTACCAAATGCTAAAAATAGTAGCGTTCATAGCACTTTTGAAACCACTTGGGCAAAACATGTCCATTGAGACATAAGTGTATTTTTTGTTTTTACAAGAGTACAGATTTCAAAACATATGAGATGGACATATAGACACCGCTAAGGCTCCTTTATGTTGCCTTTATGTATAAAAAAAATGATATTTCTGTTTCAATAGACATAACTTTCACTACCAGCACAATTTGATGCGTCCTTTAATGGTTGTTAAGCAATATATTGGCTAGAGAGCATCGCAGAGTTGAGAGTTTCTAAGAACATGTGATAATGTACCTTTACGAAAGAGTTTGTCCCTATGCTCAGGAGAAATAACTCTCCTCATAACGCACCGCCATTGTTGAAATTTCTTCCTCGCATCCCGTCTTGTTTGAAATACTAGCAACAGTGCCCCCTACGATTTCTGGTGGAACTGCTTGGTTATGCCTCTTTTGTCCATATCCATAAGCTTTCACAATGATCGTAGATTAGAGAATACCATTTATAGTTACATTTTCACATTGAATAATAAGTATAACACAGGAGACACCCCCAAGATTTACCAACAGCATGAATCCATGTAAAACACTCGAAATGAGCTGCCAGTGGTTTTAACATGGCAACACCACAGGCTGCAGAAATACAGCTGATGCACAGCTGTGTTCACGCCACAGATTTGACTCCTGTCTAATGAGGCTGCCTTCATAACCACTGAGCACTTCTTTGGTTTATTTGGCACCGACTGAGATAAACAGCCACAAATGTCAAAGAAATATTTCATCGAGAAAGGGCCGGTCATAAAGCAGCCGAGAGGAACACGTGAGAGTGGAGTGAAAAGTCCTCTTTCTCCGAGCAGGAGCAATTAACAGCTTGTGAATGTTGACGGCGCCGCACACCCCCAATTAGCAGCGAACCGCTCGCTCGGCCCCAGATGGGGAAGCCGAGCAATCCTTCAGAGACGCATCAAGATGGTGTGAATGAAGCTGTAAGCAGAATGTGAGAGCTCCTGTTTAAGGAATCCAGGAAGTGAGTTCTGTAACGGACCACCAACTTTAACTGGCATGACTTTAGAGCTGTGTGTGAAGATCGACACATAAAGATTTAATGACATTGTCAAGGAACACAACGAGGGAGGCTTCACAGTGGCTTTCAGGCCGAGCTCAGCAAAGCTCCACGAGTGATTTATTGTAAAGATGATGATAGATTGATGATCCTGGAATTTTCAATAGTGAGCATTGTAAAGCTGTTTCTAATCACTATAACTAACGCTCAAGAGGCCAATCAAAGTGTCAACGCAAAAATGTCTAGTTTCAGACTGAACGACTGAGTTTTATTTTTCTCAGCTGACATTGCTTAAATATCAAATGCACTTGTGCCCATCTCAGTGCCAGTGGGTGTGTTGGTCTTAAAGCGAAATGTGGCCACATTGCAAGTGCATTACTATCGCGAGGCAGTGGAAAGTGATTTCTCTTTTTGCACCAAAAACCTGGTCTAAAGTCACTGATGCATTTCACTGTTATTTTAATAGTGCATTATCACAATAGTAACACAATGCACAATAAGCAAGTTACAAACACACGATGCTCATGCACCAAGTGAAAGCTTTCTTTCACCTTATAGCAATCCGCCTAGGTGAAACAGCAGTGGGCTTTTAAAGGGAATGGGAGATGGCACTCTGATTGGTTTATTGCATAAATCACACATATGTTTATTTATGAGCCTGGAACCAGTTTGAGCCATGCACCCGATGCACAAAACTTTTTCGAACTATAAAATGAACAGAAGTTGATTTGGATACAACCCTAACACATTTGCACGATGCACTTTTGCCCACGTCCTCAGATTGTTAAATAGTTCGGTCTTAGTCAGAACATTTCAGGAATGTAGAGACGGAAAGGTTTGAAAGACAGAGTGGAACCACTCCCAAGGAAAGGATTGGAATAAACTCAAAAGCTAATGCTGATTAGACACAGCATAAAATGTACAGATTACAGATTTACCTTTGCCCACTGAGCCCCCGGGTCAGTCCGGGTCTGGGCGTCTTACAGTATAAAAACAAAGGCTCAATAGCATAAGCAAAGCTGCTTATTTTCTTTAACTCAAAAGCTCAGTTTATGGATTTCACAGGGGAAAGAATGTCCCGAATCCTGAATGTCTCCTTCAAGCAACTGTGTGGTGGCGGTGTTGCAAGGACTGAGGTCGACACTGCCACATTAAATTGGCCTTTTTGTATGTAAGAGGTCTAAGAACTACCTAAATATCCCATCTGCCAACATGGAGGAGGCAGGGTTTATGGATTATAGTCATGTAACACCTGGGTTCAAATGTGTTTTGAAAGACCACTTGCTCTTGAAACTTCCTTTTTCCTTCACGACCCGAGACGGAGTCAACGTGTCACGTACCACTTATCACCGCCGACCCCTCCGAGCCCCCTGTCCCCCCCGAGAAATAACCTTGTTCCCGAGCTGTGATTACCTCATTTCCAACTCTCTTTGTTCTCATAAAACGCAACCGCATGATCTTATTTCTGCTCCCTAAAATGACAGGTTCAGCTAACTATGTTGAGATGACAATTCGGAAATAGCATCTTGGGAGAGCTCTGGAAAACAATATCTTCTCTTTCGCATGAAGCTGCAAACCGCTTCCTTGCACGAGAAAGCTCTGAGTAAGCAGCAAGGTCTGTTGTGCGTGAAAAAAGTATTTTTTTCTCTCACTATACGCCACACGCTGCAATTGAGGTTGGTATAATAACAGCCCTCGGTTTCATCATGCCAGCAGTGAAACTCCTGCATTGCATTGCCGGTCATTAACGTTTGCTTTAGCTAGAATTTGCAGAATCTGCCCTATATCTCTGTAGAGTTCAGCTGTGTGCTGTTATTCAGGGAAACGCAACAGAAGTTATTTACATCCTGAGAGTGTAAAACTCTCTTCAGTCCATTAAAACAAACAGAGGCGATGGAGTGATCATGGTGGCGAGCGGTGCAGTTTAATTCTGGACCTCACAGAGACAATGATGTATGTCTTGTTTGCTCCTTTAACCACCAACGCCCGCCACTCAACACCCCTCACGCTCCGCTCAACAGACTCCTTCTCTTCTATGTTTTAACAACCTCTTTGCCTCGGCCCTTTTTGCTTTCCCCTGAAGTCTCTTCCTGTGAATTACAGAGCGGGTCTTATTTTTTTCCCCCCTCTTCCATCGCATGGAAGTGGTGGGGAGGAATTATTGCTTGTTTAAATATAAACTAAAGTGCTGGCCCCTTCGTGGCACGGGGTTCAGTAGCTGCTGGTTGACCACAGAGGAAACAGAGTGCTGCTGTTCCAGCCTGCTCCTCCTCTGTCAGAGGAAGGTTCAAAGGGAACGTGCAGAGGCCAAAGCTTCCCCCCCCCCCCCCCCCCCCTCACGGTTTCCGCACCTTCTAGAGTGGGAATATGAACTTGCTCCATCAAACTGTTACAGGTCGACATTAGAACACCAGAGAAAATGTACTTTCACATCTGGTGTAAACTGATCAATTAGATTTTTTAAATCTCACAAACATCTTCTACCTTTGTATCATTTCAGATTTTTATGAAATGTTTCTGTTCTGATAAAAGCATGTGCAACAATTAAACTTTCCAGAGATAGGATAACTCTGCCTCATCACAATGCATTAGAGAAGATCTGCATTATTTAACGGTTCATTTTAACGCACAACTTCTTTGGCCACTAGGGGTCTCTCAATCACAACAATGACAACAGTCTCCTCACAACTCGGGAGCAACGAATCCACAAAGCAGTTAGATGACAAATGACGTCACCCCTTTCAAAATGAACGAGTAGCATTTCCGTTGAAGCTTCCAAAGCGTACGTGAGTCATAATTCAGCTGTATGCACGCTGCTATTTACAGTAACTCCACATGAATTCACTCCATCGCAGTGGGAGTACATGTACATGGTTGAACTTTCACCATTGAGACACATTTATTTTGTGAAATTCATCTTTTCGATTTTCGACCTGGTGTGTTTTTCATCATGCTCAGTGAAGCCTGTGTGAGGTAGCACTGCTATCAACAATTTGCGGGGGTGAAGAAATACTTCACTAATGATGAATAAAAGAAGAGAAAAAGCTTCAGAACAGAAGCAGAGAGAAAGGAAAACGTTGCAGGGAGAAGACAAATCACTACCCGTGACCTCAGTTGCCTAGTTGTGCTTGTCAGATTTCACAGTGCTGCGGGCCATTAGGGATTAATGAGGAGTAGAGCTGTTTACTTAAAGCAAGTGAACAGAACTAAAACATGGCAGGTTAAAACATGGCAGTTGTCTCTTCAGTTTATCTCTGGGCTTTTGTCAGTGAGGGGAGAAAAAGGACAAAGGGATTCTGTGAGAGTGTGTGTGTGGTCTGAAGACAGAAAGAATGTGATGGAGTGGGAGGAAGACACAAGAAGACTTTAGTCTCAGATATATGTAGTGGTTGTAGAAACCTATGTCAGAAGCAGTGGCTGCTCTGAAAGGTAATAATCACACTATTCTCTTAAATTCAACGTGCTGAGCTGAAGCCAATTAACTCATCGATGCGTTTGCCTTGGTCTGAGAAGCAATTGACCAATCATCCTGCGACAGAGTTATCTTACAGAAGATTGGCAACAAAAAACTAGCATGGATATGATCGACTGTGATGCACAAGATACCATAAGGAGGAAGTTCAATGAACTCTAATGCACTTAATAGTAGACTTAGTCCAAAAGGCTGTTGTTGTGAAAGGCAAATTACGTCAATCGGACAGATCCGTCCTTCGTGACTGGCTGGTTAGGGCAGAGTCAAATAAAACACTGCCTTCATCCCAACAAGAGGACATGTGATGTGAGAAGAAGCAGAATCTCAGTCTGAGTCAAACTATCGTCCGACTAAAAAGCCAAGTATAGAGGCGCTTTATCAATTCATGTGTGAATGTGAGTCGTAGTGTCAAGAGAACAAAACGCTCCATAAACCGGTTTACAATCTGAAACACTGGCAAGAGCTTCTTGTAGTTTTTGTAAGTAACTTCCAAAAAGCTCTGATAAAGTTTCTTACTACTGTAGTTTGATTCCATTGATATCGAACTCCTGTCCGTGATCCCACTTGTGACACGAACCTTGTGACTTGGGTCATGTGCTCTTCAATGAAAGCCAGTGATGTACTGAATGGGTTTTGGCTGATGCTCTACACACACTCTTTAAGTTTTATTGGGTAAATATCTGCCAAAAGTGTAAAAGACGAACGGAAACCAAAAAGAAAACTAGTGATTATATTCTCTATTACAGGGAAAAGGGAGAAATAACAGGAAACGGCCGAGAGAAAGACGGGTTATGTTATGTTATGTTGTCTGGTATAAATTTCAACAGAAAGTATAAAGTAAAGTATCAGGGGTATCTTTGTCGGGGGGGGGGGGGGGGTGTACTGTAAAAACACATAAAGAAAGGTATTACCTTTTGGCAAAAGGAATGAAACAGATGAACAGCAGCCCGACAGCAAAAGCACTTTTATCTCTTAATTCCTACTTTCATTTCAGGGGGCATGAGTGAATCCCCCTCGGGGTCAGAGAACCTCTTTGTGAACGTGAAACTACTTATTTTCTTCCATTTCGGTATCAAGGAACATCACCAGTGACACCGGTGACACCGAGACACCTCGTCTGTCACAATTATCTGACTGGATCTGCAGATGCAGCACGGGTTCAGAGGGTATATGGCTTTATATAGAGCGGTAATGGAGAGCACAACAGTTATTTTAGAGTAGAGACCATACTAGTCCCAGGAAATGTGAAAATTACAGAGTTTGAAACCATACACACACAAGCTGTAATCTGAAACTCAAAGAGGCAGCATGTAAGCAAATGTATTTTTGATATGTCTGTTTGGATTAACCCAGGGTCCTTTATAGAAAATCCCTTTTTTACTTCTTGAAGGAAAACCCAGGTATTGCTTAGTTAGGTTTCCCCTTTATTGTGGCGACTGGGAACATGTAATCTTACTCAGCACATTGCAGAGATAATGGTGATTTTGATGTCCCAGCTTCTGTATATGTTCATAACCAAAATAAATGGCAGTGCATGTGCCAGATGTTCCAAAGTGCTTAAACATAATTTCTCCCCAACGATGCTCAGAACCTCGGGAACACTAAGGCAGAAACGGATCGTTGCAAATTAAGAAACCGTGTTATGCAACAAGCAAATTATTCTAATTGTGCTTGCGTGGGGAGGCATCGCTTACTCCCATGTGAACTCCCCGAGGTTCGAGACAGAAGCAGAGAAATTTAATGCTACGACTACTCTCGGTGCACATTTTTTCAATTCCTGACCGTTGATAATGTGCTTACCACAGGCTGGAGGGAGAAGCGAATGCAGAATCCCGGCTCAGAGGGAAAGTACTCGTCAGAGATGAAGCGAATCCTGACCTGGCTGCCCTTGGATGTCTGACTGGCTGGTACTGACTGTGACCCGCACCAGTGACCCAGGATGGTCTTCTCAGTCAGATCCTCGATCTCCACAAAGTCGTACCTGGCAGGGTTACACAAAGAAAAAAGTGCGGGAGGAGATTAGTTTAGGTTTCTAAAGCTGTTTTCAGACATGACGGAATAGCTTTTCACTTATGAAGAACACAGCAGGAGATTGACCGGGTCAGATGCGTTCACAACAACAGCAAATCGCCTCAATATTCACACAAAGGGCGGCGCCTGGTTAGGAGATGCAGGAGGTAGAACATGACGAATAAATTCCAGTGCAGAAGTCATGTGTTTTTGTTTACAGCACAAGAAACCATGTTACCACCAGGCATCAGCCCCTATCGCCAAAATCTCTTGAATCTCATTGTTCCATGTTGACATCTTTGTTTGCGTCTTCTACGTGTATGGCACCTCTTTTTCATCCTGAAGTATGATCCTCGCTGTGAATTGTCCAGACATTTTCCTCCAGTATTCTCACGTGTGTTGACTCGAACATTCTCTGGATATTTTACAGGGGGCTGGCAACAAGTTGCTCCGGAAAACATCAGGAAAACATCGAAAGCTCAGTGTGCGGTGTCTGAAAGCAGCTCATGACATCACTCGTTACTGGGCCCTGGGTCCGAGACTGTTAATTATCATGAAATTATCCTTATTCAAGTAATCCAGCTTCCAACTATGACACACTGTGTTTGCACTTTCACTCGCCTGCCAGTTGCTGTTTTAATTACGTATTTGCTTGTCAAGTCTGTCAGCACCTTTAATGTTTGCCATGGCGCTGTCTCCTCAGCTATTGATGGTGATACTGTAAATACAAATAACGCTGCCCAGGGAAATAAAGGGGTTTGCCCTCATTAAAGAAGAAGAAAAATGTCTCCGCGATGACAGATGTGTCTGTTATTTACAGGCTGAATTAGACGAGGACAAATCTCAGGTTGGTTGGTTGGCGGTGCAGCAGACGCAGCTGTTCTCACTGTTTGGTGGTTAATGTTCGCTGATGCAGCCTTCTGACAGGCCTGTTACACAGACACTACGTGGTGTCATTGAAATATGGTCTCAATTAAATCAACATTCCGCTTTTCTATTCTGCTGTGTGTTGACTGTGGGAAAACTCTGTGTCTCTTTTCTTGGACCCCAAAACAAATTGTTTGAAACACTCATTTTGCAAATGATCAAATTTGCATGAACGTTGTTGTGTGCTCGACAGCGTTTGAGGCTTGGATATCGATGGGAATGAAAAACGGGAAAAAGAAAAATGGACTGCAAACAGCTTTGCTTTCATTTCTTGACTCGATCATATTGAATGTTCAGAATTGCATCTCCACTCACTGTCAACAACCACAGAAATGATCCATGTAATTGAACTGCAACACACTTTAAATTGTACATCATTTTTTTCTGACAAACAAACAACAATTGCGGAAAGTTGCAGAAGCTGTTGGCAGCTGAAAGCCGCACATTGAATCTGAAGAAATCCAATTTTTTCAAACTAGGATGACACTCAGTGGAGCACTTATCTCCTCCAAGGCCCAACAGTCTGCTTAAATTCAATCAAGCTTCAGAATCCAAATTGCAGACACAAACATGCCTGATTCTTTTAATCAAGATCCACGAATTATTCTCTGAGAAATCAGTGAAAATGTCATAAAATCTCACAAAGTCAAATAAAGAAGAAATAATTGGTTTTACCTGTTTTTACGTAATCATGCTTACAAACAAACCAAAAAACAAACGGACAGGGGTGAAAACATAACCTCCTTGGTAATAACATTTGGTTCTGGGATTTTTGAGGAGTTTTCGGTTATTCATCCAGAAACTTATCATGATACATGTTTATTCTGTGTTGACGCATTTTTAATACATGTCTAACATCTTTCCAAGACATTTCTCTTAGGATGTTCTTTCACACATCTGAGTAGACATAGGTTATGTCAAATTATCTCAAGGGACATGAGGGTCCCTGCTATATTTCTATCTTGTATGGGGTCCCTGGCTGAGAAAAAACGAGACACTCAATTCATGACACTCAAGGCCATGAATTTCACCCGACAAAATGGTGACATTTTATTTGATAACAATAGAAACAAAGGCACCATTTTGCTTGTTGTGTGGATCAAAACTTCACGAACCTATATTTACTATACATGACAGTCTCTCTCTCTCTCCACCGGCCACCCTGCCAACCCATAATACCAGCAAACATTATGAGGTGCAGAAGCACATGGCCGCGCTCCAGAACCTTTGGAGTGCCAAGGCTAACATTGACCAACCTCAGCACTTAAGACACGCAGTTCAGGAGTTCAGCCTTTATTATTTATACCTGTGTCTGTGTGTGTGTGTGTCTGTGTGTGTGTGGCTGCGCTGCGTTCAATACAGCCTTGTTTCACTGACTCTTCACAGTCTGGGATTAATCACTTTGCCATTTGCGTCAACAGGCACGCTAACCTCTCATTCAGTGCTGCCAATTCGGATATTTGGATTTCAAGGACATTGTTTACATTTTGCACAGGCTTGACAGATTCAGTTCAAGCTGGTTTCAATAAAACAACATGGGGGGACATGAGCAAGACTAAAAATGGATTTTCTCTGATGTTAAATAAACTGAAGGGGAGGGGCACGGGGGTCCATAGATTTACGACGCCGCTGCCTTTTTGATTTGGAAGGTTACACAGGAAGTTTGTAATCTGCACAAACAAACTTATTGGGGAGAGTAAGACTCAAACTGTTCCTTTTGCAAAACCCTGTATTCACAGTCGAAATGAAGAAATGTCATGACGAGTGAAACATTCATTTATATGAAACCCAAACTACACTTGGCATGAAATGTTTTTTGGAAAAGGATAAAATATCCGTTTAGCTTCCTTCTGCTCTTTGGATGGAGGGGGGGGGGGGGGTCAATGCTGAGAGAAACTTTCCTCTGTGAGACGGCTCCAGAGCTTTGACAGATGGCTCATCAATAATGCACGGCACCCTGATCATTACACGTCGCCATGTGTTCAGAATCACCGTGTCGAACAGCGGTTTCTCTGATTTACAAATGCATTGACACACATACCAAACTGTAGGAACAGACAGAACGAACACGATCACACCGACAAAGGAATCTTATATATTGGAGCTACCAGAAAGAATCCTCTTCCTGCACGATGCAAGGAATCTGTGTTTTAATATTCACAAAGCCTTCTCCTGCATACTTTTCTCCTTGTACATTATTAATAGATGCAATATCTACCGTGGAGATGATGCAGATTAGCAGCACAAACACAGTTTTTTTTTTTGTCCTCTCCTTTCAGACAGAGAGCAGAAATGCCTTTTCTGAGAACAGCCCTATCTGGGAGCCGAGCCGTCAAGCACGACTCTGCTGCCATGCCAACAGCAGCAAGACCAATCCCTCTCCAATATGCCTCTCCGCCAGTGGATTTGGTAAGAATGCTTTTCATCGTGCCACAGACAAACAGAATAAAAGATGAGCATCTCAACTACACAGCCTCCCTCTCATCTTTGCAAAGACTCCTTCGCTCCAGGCTCACTACCGGAGCCGAAACACTTCCCAGCGCTGTTGTTGTGCTTTATCATCAGCCATTGCTGTGAATCACCGGACAGCAGATTACAGCCTTGTTTATTTGCGTCACATTGTGCTTTGAAACAAGGTTACAGGAGCCTTTCAATAGCACTGTGTTTGAATTGCCTTTTGGTGTAACCCCACTGGAATGAAAGAAATTCTGTGATTAAACTTTTAAACAGACATAAAATATGGAGGGGATTTGCAGACGAGGCCAAAGGCTTATGCACAAGAGCGTGTGTGTGTGTGTGTATGTGGGACATGCAGGGAGAAGTGGAAGACAACTGGGTAAACTTGTGAACGTGTGTCTGTTTCTGCTTGTGACTGCATGCTGCACTCATTTGTCTGCTGGCCCTGCCAAGAGTTTGGATCTTGAGATCTGATCAAAAACCGACTGGGCCTCTGTGGGGGGTGGCGAACAGAATGAAATATGCGGGAGTCGGGGCGGCAGACACACGGCGATGACTTGCATGACCCTGGAAAAGGATGTTGTAATTGTCTCTCGCTCTTCTCCCCCCCGAGGACGCCGACTAGTGCCGTCTTGTGAAGGCAGGACGGCACAAAAGTTGTCAATCTGCACCCTGCCCCACGGTGGAACTTTCCCTCACAGGGTTTTTGACAGCGAGTGCATTCGTCAACAGGAACCCGGCCCACCTCAGAGGTGTGCTCGAGGGCTCGAATTACCTGCACTCCTGATCCTCAGTTTTACTGACAAAAACCAACGCAGACATGATATGGAAAGTATAATGTGGAACAGAGGCATGAATCTCTGATGGCAGCACATTACAGCACTTTAGCCGACGGAATCATCAATCTCTGACAGAGCAGAATCAGAGTCAGGATCTCTAACAGTTCACTGATCAGGGTAATTAAATGCACAAGAGCTGACGCTGGAACAGAGGATTACTGATTCATGGCCACATATTCCTCCAATTCTCCACGCTCGGTTAACTTCTCAAAAGATACATGCAGTGCTAGTACGTCCATCATCCCAAGCAGCCCTGTAGAGAACTGCTGCTGTTATTCACCTCTCCATCCATTAGGGGGCTCTCCAGGAATGACTTTTGAGGTCACCCTCCCCCCAGAGCTCCTCCACCTTCCCCTGGTCGGGCTCCTCTCCATGCTTTAACCAGTCAGTTGTGATATACTGACAGCAGAGCACTGAGCATAATGCACAGAGCGTAGATCGATTGTCGGGGGCTCGGAATTCCCTTTTAAATTGAACGGAAACAGAGGCAAACCCAGACAGTAATTGAAAGTGAGCCCCTCAGTAAAGAAGAAGATGAATGCATATGTGTGTGCATGTGTGTGTTTGTGTGTATGTGCTGTCAGTCAGGGGGTGACCCACATCTTTTCGAATAATCACGTGTGCAGCTCAAAATATTGACTACATCAAGTAAAAGATGTCGGTCTCGACTATGTCATCATGGTGTCCTGGGTGAAACAAATCACTCTGCTGCTGGGTTCTCAATATTCACGAGCTGCCACGTCAGACCAAAGGCAATTTCACAAATGGCCACACTCTGACTCTAAATCTTTAAAGATGGGCCACAACGCAGACAGGACACGACTTTACCTCTGACAGATATGTATCCAACATGCCACCTGGGGAAGGCCACATCTGATTGAGAGCTCAACTAGCAAACAGAGGAAACTACTTCTAACTGCTGGAGGACGTTATCATTCATTGAGTATTATGGCCACTTACAAGGGCCATAAGTCAGAGATTTCCAGAATAAGATCTTAGTATTTCGAGAGTAAAGGGGTAATATTATGAGAATAAAGATGTAATATTATGAGAATAAAATCATAATACTACAGGAATAAAGTCATAATATTTTTTTTTTTTAGGTACATGTCATTTTACTGGGGGAATATCAGAAGACGATCCTGTCGCCTGCATCTAAATGAATTTTGAGTTATACTTAGTTATACTTTAGTATAGGATTCAGAATTAACGAAATACATAATCGTTTGACACACCATATTCTCATTAACATCAAGAATTTGAAAAAACTGCAACATATTGTGTCTATTCCTACGAAAGAACCGCAGGTATTCGGAGGAAGTTTCTTCTTGAAATCATAGATTTCTTCTTAAATATAGTAAAAAACTACTCTTATCATCTTTCAAAATTAAATGTGTAAAGCTTTGGAGCGTGTTAACCCTTCAGCCCAGATGACATTGATCTAGAAAACCAGCAAACTTAGAAGACTAGGACATTTGACTAAATAATGTGATTATATGATAATAGTTCATAATATTTCCTCTGTTGAATGCCATGGTGCCAATCAAAAAACAATCTACAGCCATAAGTCAGTATGTTTGGGTTTTCTGTCCACATTGACAGGTGATAAGATTCAGGAACCTTGTCCCCGACTACTTTACACTATTGAGATACTATTGTCAAGGTAGAATCTGTGTTTGTTCTTACTTGCAGATGCCGTCTTCTGGGTCCTCCAGACCAAACCTCTCATCAAAGTTGAGCTGGATCCTCATGTTGCTGGGTGCCACTAGTCTCCAGGTCAATGCAGTATTCCTGGGATACCTATGTGGGAAGTCTGGGCTCTGGACCATTCCCTCTCCAGATACTGTTATGATCTTCTCCTGATGGGAATCTTGCACTCCTAAAAAACAGACCAACGACAACACGTCAAGCAAGGGACTGAAATGATTTGGTCATTGGGTTTGCACAGGAGTTATCAATAAGCACTTCTTAATCTGTTGATTAGGTACAACCTGCTCTACAAAGATCTCAAAGTGAAAGTTTCAACATCTTATTTTTTCCATGTCAACTGACTGCATGATAACTGCTTGGATGACATGCTATGAGTCGTTGGCCCAATGGTTCGCCATGAAAGGAAACCTGGATCTGAGGCTGACTCACACTCAGGGCTTTGCTTTGAATAATAAACACAAGAGGCTGAAAGGCAGAAAGTGTGTAGAGGCAGGACTGAAGTGTCCTTTCAAAGAAGGGTGGACAGGACCAGTCTTACACCAGTGAGGTCGAGCTCAGCAGTGGGAATGCCCAGACAAAAGCTGACAGATGACGGCATGGGAAATATGAACATAAAAAGTTGTAATCCTGTGTTGTTGTTATCATGAAGTCATGAGTCCAAAACTTCCAGCTCAAAGGTAACATAGCCTGATGGGTTTCACCAGGCTCCTCTCATAATGCCATTAGTGCCCACTGGGACCAGTGACTGCAGGGTGTTAATCACAGTGATGAAGCTTGTCAGTCAGTCCCTCGGGGCTCCATCAGGCCCTGTCACCTTCAGGAGACAAATTGCCCGGCTGCTTCCACCTGAGGCTCGTCGCAATGACAACACCCTGAAGATCTTCTGACCGTTTTCAACACAAAGACAGCTGGGACAGACGTTTCCTGATTAATCGATTCAATCTGTAGATGACGACAGATAGACTGTTGTCATAACTTTGCTCGGTGGGACGCTAGTTATTCACATTCACAAATATCCATAGAAATCCATGGAAATGCAGTACAGAGGCCAAAGGTTCCATAATCTGCACTTGCACTCGTCAACACTCTCATCGAATTTGTTTTGGCATGAGAGCAATTGGCAGAACAACAATATGCTAATATCAATGCTGCCTCAATACATTGTTATTAGTATCAACATGCTGTGTTGAAGTCTCTTTCTCAAAGATTACACAGAAAATGTATTCCGTCCTCCGTCTGCCCTCGATTTGTTTGAGCTGTATTTATTTTCGCACTGATGATCATTCAGCATACACAAACCAATGCAATATGTCTAGCCGTCAGTGGAACCAGCAGCGGGGGTTTAATATGCTCAGGAGAGGGAGTGTGCTGCTTGCAAGTTTGTTACAGCATTAGACGGATGAGTAACCGTTTCCTCTGTGCAACTTCCATCAACAAATTTGTATTTGAGACACATTTTGAGCTTGATTACTCTTTATTTTGCCATAAATGTGATTAGGGGGATAATTCGTGCCCAGTGGTGTGATTCACTCTGAGGTTATTTGTTTGCAATAGAAACAAAAACACAGGCAGGTTAAGTTTGTTCCTATGTTCTCACCCTGTGTAAAGTCAAATAACGGTTCCCTGAGAGCTGCTCTGATTTTCTCAGGACGGTTCCCAAGGACAACAAATCTGTCGAGAGCCGGTGAGACAACTTCAGCTGGGTCTGTTTTTCACTGACAGTCAAACGCTAGAGAATCAACAGTTCTGCCCTCTGTAGCTCACACTTGTCACATTACAACTATCAGCGTATAGTCTACGATCATAACATTAATAAATCAACTCAGTAATTCTTCATAACTTTTGAAACAACATATTATTATTTGTTGTTTTAAGACATTACGGCTAAAACGTCAGTGTCAGATTTGATCAGCAAGCTAATGAGCTAGCTAGCCTATTTACACGATTACGCAAAAACTACCAAACCGACTTCCACGAAATTTGGTTGTGTGGAAGAGTATGACCCAGTGAAGATCAATTTAAATTTTGGATAAGATCCAGATTAACAGATGGATCTAGGATTGATTTTTTTTCACATGTTTTTGTCTCAAGAAACTCGTAAACTTTTTTCAAATGTTCCCATTTACTTTTCTAACGCAGTAATAATTCAATAACATGTAGCAATACTTTCCCAAAGATTGACAAAGCATCATTGGATTTTCTTGTCGTTAACAGGAACTCACTGTCTCGTCACTGATTCAATAAATAAACAACGCTTTTGTGGAAATGTAACTTGATTTCATTTGGACGTTGTGTCCTGGCATCCTGTCTGACGCTGTCTGTCAACACAGCGAGCAGATAATACATCACTGACACCTTATGAAAGGAGACAAAAAAAGGTAGCAGATTCACTTTGATGTTTTCATTTTGGGTTTGGTGGCGAGCCAGGTGGGAACAGACTGAATGACAGTGTGCCAGATGCATAGCAAAACAACGCCCAGGCATGACTTCTCAATGAACAGGCTCTTTCATAACTGGGTGAAGAGTTTGACCCAGAGTACAAACTGTCAAACCAAGTAAAAGCCACTTTCTCCTGGCAAATCATCGCTTTTGGAATATATGCGGTTCTTTTGGACAGCAAATAGACATTGGACTTAAAAAAAACAAAACTTTAAGCAATAATTTCTGGTCTGGGACAACAACTTTCTCAGGGGGGTTTACAACAACATCATACTATTCAAATAAATCAAGTGAAATGCTATAATCCTTGAGTCAATATTTCTTTAACGTCATTGTACAAAATATGGCAGATTTCTCTGTTGGTTGTTGCTGCAAGTGGCTGCAACACACTGGCTTTGATTGACTGTCTTTATATCCATCTGCTGGCTCAGGAGGAAACAAGCCGATAGCTTTCATGCTATTAAAGCTCGGCCCTCCATCACAGTGACATGTTTTTAATTACAACCCCATTAGTGTGGACTCTGGCATGCAGGCTAATAAAGTACATATTCAATAATGTGAAGGGAAAAAAATTTGTGGTCCTCCAATATATGACTCAATATGTTTTGTATCGCATGTGTGATGCACATGGCATCAATAGAAGTGGCATATATTTGCACGATTGTGATTAAATGTCTGCTTTTTAGTGCACTTGGGGAAAATCTGTTCGATATTGACTGAAATGCCTTTTTATTATGACTGTAATTAAGTGGAGGATGTGAATATAAAGTCTGTGCTTGATTTTGCAGATAAAGGGAGAAAAAGAAGTTCTACATTAAACCATTAGTTCCTGATGAAAAGGCCGTCCAGAGATATGCACGGATGAAAGCATGTTCACTCCAAAAAAAGTCTGCAAATATCCAGCTAAATCCGCACTCACTTAACACAAGTAACTTCAGTAGGTGGGGGGGAACAATGTGTTTGCATTCCTCTTTTGTTCAGGTCTCGGTGCATGAAGCTCAGGACCGAGCGGTCCAAGGGATTCTGCACTGGGATCTTTTGTTCGCTTGCATCAAAGCAGAAACTCCTGAAGAGCGAGCTCCTTCAGAGTTCATCAGCTGAAAACCAATATTAGATTAAAGCGTCTTTCACAAGGTCGTATAAACAACAACGCTCCTTTATAGTCCTGAAGCTTTCCTATATCATTTTTCAATAAACAACGCCGTCTTTTCATGCTTCTCTCTCAGTTGGACCTTCCCCGTTCACACCCTCGCCCTCGGATTTACCCTCCATCTGCGATACTGTAAAAATGCGCCGACACGCCGCCGGCCGCGCAGGATTCTGGGTGTAACGTTGACTCGGGAATTACCTCACTCTCGGGGTTAACCAGTGTCATCTAATGATCAGAGACGCGGTCCCCCAGAGTGAATTACCTCAAACATGACTTTTCCTTGACCTACTTTTTTTTCCTCCGTGAGGAAAGTGGAGCCGACTATTAAGGGAGGAAGTGACTCTGAATAAATAGGAGCCTATACAGTGCAGCCATTGTGCTTTGTTCACACATTAGTTGGTGGAACCATTCATGCTGTTAAACATTAACCTTTCCCCTGCCAGAGCAAGACTGGAGCGAGCATGTAGGGAACTATAGACATGTGCACATTGTTATGTTAGTGTACATAAGCACTGAGAGCCTATATTAATACTACTGCTACTGATGGTCATACGAATTATAACAGTAATAAAGGAGTAATATAAATATCCACATACATAGAACACTGCGCAGCGATGACACAATAGAGCGTAACACCTACTTTTAGAACGGCTCTGGTTCCGGCATCTACCTCAGATGGTTACAATATTATGGCTGATATCTAAAATCTCTTTTCGTGGGAATGGGATTTTTACTTCAAAGACTTTGTATTTGGTTTCCATTCATTGTGGACAAGCTAAACAAAACCTAAATCTTAAACCATGACCTCAGACGTTAGGTTTTGCCTCATCAGGACTGGGCTTTGGTCCCCATGAGGTCTACTTGTCCTTACAAGGTCAGTGTTTATGCTGGGAAAGGTCCTTAAGAGGTAAAAGGAGTGCACACACACACACACACACACTGGCAGACTTTGCATTAATAAATATCAGATGCCTTCAAGGGAGGATTAACTAATGAGACCTGCCCACGTTGTCCAGACAGCTGCAAGTTTCTCATATAAAAGCTACGGGAGGAATGAGAACTATTCACTCTGGCTTCTGTTAAACTCACCAAATTCATCTTTCCTCACATGATATCATTACAGTAACTCACCACATGTGTGTCGGCTTTGGAGTTTATCTGGTGGTCACACTGAAGGATATAGGAGACACAACGTTCTGACTTTCTTCTGGCGAACGAGGTACAGTCGGGGGGCCGCAGCACTTACATCCCCAAAGAATTGGTTTGGACTCAAACTTAAAACAAAAGGAAATATATTAATTCCCACTGGAAATCAAACTGGTGAGGATTACACTGCCACATGGTTGTGGTTGCTCCGCTCGTTGGCCCCGATGATTATTTTCACACATGACGTTGCTGTAGATCGGCGCTGGGACTTCCCCCGTGTTCTCCCAGCAGCCTCACGCATCACGGATAACCGCTCACGACAGCTATTTCCTGTCCGATAATCGACAGCCGGGTCACTTTGACACTTAATCCAAATTGTTTTTAATTTCAGCGCTGTTACCCGCTGATCAAAACGAATGCGAACCCCCCCCCCCCCCCCCACCCCCCCCCCCCCCCCCCCCCCCCCCCCGAGCTACAGAGACGGAGCAGCTTTGTCCAGGTGATGAAACTGTACCTAACAAAGGACTCCCTTTTTTTCAGGGCATGACTTTCAGGTTGGATGCAATCACTCCCACATCTGTTGCTTATTAAAGACAGTGCAGCAGTTACTACAGGTGCAGTAAATTCCCAACCCTGCTTAGGATATTTATTGCTTTTGGGTTTACAGTCGGTCAGGCCGAGAGAGGGCTGAAACACGCCATGGGAATCTTTCATACCATTAAAAAAAATAATTTGGCTGCGTGGGACCCTTCTGCAGCCATTTAATCTGCCAGGCATATGCTCCTGTATGTAGGACTGAAGCAGAACAGGCTTGACACCCAGATTCCCACGAGGGGCGGCTGAAGAAAGGTACGACAGATAGCGGGATTTGATTATAGACTGTATATAACTCACCCGATTACACATGTCTTATGAACTGAATGACTGGTGCATGTATGTTGAGGTACATAAATTATATGAACACAGATTTACATATCCATCTCTGCTCCATGATAACTCCCTGGAAGGGAACAGGTATTTACTGTGATCCAACAGGAGCTGCCTTCACTAATATCTTTTCATAAGCGTAAAAGAAATACACTGTGTGATATTAATATTAACTGTTATTTTCTTTCCTCATGTCCACTGGTTTGTTTATTGGTTGGTTTGTCAGCAGAATTATGCAGAAACCACATGGATTCTGCATAATGACATTGATCCGGAGAAAGGTGCGAATCCAGCAATATTTTTAATCACTTTCTTTTACCATAGATTTTAGCTGATTTAAATGTAGTTTCATAAGGGCACTGTCGGGCCTCGGCAGAGTTATGATCTCTAACTGAGACCTCGTCTAGTTGAAGATTATTTAAAATCCAGTAGCGTTGACTGACACCCTGAGCAAAGCTGCAAAGCATTTCCTTATCTCCCCGCTCGACCGTGCCAGAGAGTAGACTCCCTCTCTCTCATGGCAGAAATGTCCCTGATAATATTGATCAATCAACAGCTGTCAATACTGTGTGACCTGCTGAAGAGCCCTTTAGCAAAACAACAGAGCTCTACCTCGATCACTCATGGTGAAGTGCAATGGACACTACCCCCACTGCACAAATACAATAAATGATGATGTAAAATGAAAACATTTTCATTGGCCATTTTGGAAAAGGGTTCTTTAGTCAGTACATCTGTTTTTAAATCATATTCTGTATTTGATATCATATCCGCTGTGGTAACAGAGCGACAGAAACGCAGCTAGAGATGCAGTTGGGCTCCAACCCTCTCTGTCGTCTCCCCGATGCCCTTTACAAGCCTTTCACACTTAACAGGTGGACTATTATGACCAGAGAAAGCATTTTTAAGTGCAAAGGTCAGAGGTCATGAGAAACGTAATCAGTCCGCTGGTGTCGTAACATAATAACGTGATGGTTTATGGATCCCTGCAATGAAATGCTCAATTTCACACCGCTGCACCTACAGGGGGGGCCAGAGCAGGCGGTGACCCATGAGCACGAGGGGGGGGGTGAGAACGACCCGATCAGGAACCCTTAAGCAGGGCAGGTCATTTTTCCGAGAGGGCTGCTGCAGCCAGGGGTCGCCTGACTGAAGGGTGTAGCGTCTCTCTCTCCTCCCTCTCGCTCTCCATGAGGTCAACCTGGCCAAGTAGGACGGAGCGACATCTGTTGACACCTGCTGCAGAGGCAAAACATCTGCAGATCATATCAGATGGCCAAACCTGATACTGCCAGTGTGTGTGTGTGTGTGTGTGTGTATGTACAGCTTTCCCACAGAAGGTTTATATTGACCATATGCTTATAAATGCCTGAAACAGAATGAGGAATTATAGACAGGGATCTCAAACTTACGTGTTTTATAGTATTAAAACAACTGCAGGAACATTTTGGTGGATGTCCATCTGCACGTGTTATTAACAATAATTCATTAAGGTATTATTAAGTATATTTGTTCTCCAGATTATTACACCAACTGTTAGAACATGTTATAAACAGGTAATAGCAGAATTTAGTTTTTATCTTTCTGCACTAAGAAGCTCTTAAACATGCAGAAGACTAGATGTTTAAAATCCAGGCCAAAGTCAATGTACACTCATCTTCAAAATATTGTATTTATATGTGTAATATCATGCTGCTGTATTTCAAAGACCAAATATAATGAGGGTTTTTTTGAAGCCACAGCGACAGGTTGTTGATGGTAGTAAATGTAAATTCATGTGCCAGCACCTGTGAGTTTGTGTGAAATGCAGACGCACACAAAAGCTAAACAGAAGTCTTTCAACCCCTCAGGCTCTGGCCCCGTCCAGAGTGAAACCCGTCACCACACAACGGCCTCTCCTCAGGTTACGGCGCTTCCCCGCCCCTCAGTGATTTCTTGGAGCCTCTAATTAGTGCCCACACTTGTGTTTGGCATCCAGAGGAAGGAAGATTGAGTGTCAGTCTTTTCACTACAGCCGTCCATTTGTGTTGACCCTCTGGAATTCTGTGTCTGAGCCCCTAAACCCGGATTTAGACATGATATCAGCCCCAGAATCAGTCATAAAGTGAAATATAAACCCCTCCCGTCTCTGTTTTCTCATTTATGAAATAAACCGCACCAACAGATACAAGCAAATGAAATGTAAGTCTCCCTCATTATGTCTTAAAATTACTCCAGATTTGAACATGAAGGTCTCTCTTTGCCAAAGCCCGACACATGCTACATACACTCAAGAGACATCAGTCCCCTAAATATGTCAGATCCATGAATTATTCCATGGGAAAACTCTGAAAATGTCATGGATCCTCCTCTTTGTCTGGATCCACCCCAAAATGTAAAGGGAACTTTCTTGGCTCATGTCCCGTCCTTGCAACTTGTTTCGTAGGAATACGTACAGTAGTTTTGGGGATACTCCTGCTGAAAAACAAACTAACAAACCAAGAGACGGGGGTGAAAACCTCCTCTGTACAGGTAATAAATGCCCCGTTTGTTACCCGATATCGCCTCCTTTTCAAGGCAAAACATCCAGTAGCATTGACACTGATTCGTTGGGAATAAAACCAGCGAAACAGCCTAAATTGACAAATTACTTCTGGGACAGCAATAAACAAGAAGAGTACTTGGCAAAATCGAAGAACTAGAGCAGTTGCCAGGGCCTTCATTATGCTCAAATATAGCGCAGTATAATGAGCGTAAGGCCACTCGACAAGTTGCAACTGTGTACAGGGCTGTAAGTCTCCCGCTGTCGCTCTCACCAAATTACAATCTAGCCCCGTTGCCTTCTGTAATGCGTGGTGCCCCAAATCAACCTCAATTTCCTCGTGCGCTGTCAAACTCAAAATCAGTATCAGAGTTAATTTTTGTTAAGTGGACAGAATGATTTAGTTCGGCAGAAAAAGGAAAGTAAGAAGCTTGTGAGATGTTTCTCACAAACATTGGGCAATGGGGACTAACCGCCCCTTCTGGCTGGAAACCAGGCGTTGACAGACGAACCACGTCTTATTTAAACTTCTTTCCACAGCTGTGGATGGCAGCTCCGGGCTGCTTTGTAGTCACATCTGTGAGCTGGACAGCTGGATGTTTGGAGAAAATTACAGTTTGATCTGTGGGAGCCGCAGATTGGAAGACAGCTTTGCCGTACCAGATCCAGACACTGCGATTAGGACTGATCAGAGATCCAGGTTTTGCAATAAATGTCGCTGAGAGGATTGATGGCTGATCACAACCCAGTTTGTACTTCCCCTGGCTCCAAGACAGAAACACTCAAATCTGCAATGAACAGCTTGGAAGAGGTCAATAATGCTTCCAACTAATGATTTCTAAATTGATCTGGGACTCCACATATCTGCGCTGGGATCTCAGTAAAGCTTAGGTTGCATCTTGGACAACGGCCAGATTCAAACACTGAGCGAGTTTGTCTTCACACATCTTCCTCCCCTTGTCCAATTACTTGAGTCTTATCTTGAATCATGAAAATCCAAGTAAGACAGACCTCCCGGTGCTTTTAAACACGCAGAGCAACGCAGCCAAGAAGCAACGTCCGTCTTAACACGACAGCCTTCTGAGGTTTGGTGAAACTGAATGATTCATGCAAAGTTAACCAAATTTAAATGTGGCGTTTTAAGACTAAATTGATCAGTTTCTTTAAGCATGTTGTCCTGGATCTTTAATCACTTCCAAACCACTGAGCCTGTGTAAACTTTTGTCTCAGCTGTCTTGAGAAGTGGAGCTGCTGTGCAGAACTCAGGGTAATGAAAGTGTGTTCCTTTCAACCTCTATTTACCAAGGGAGGGTTTTTTGTCGAGCACAACTGCTCTTTTCCTGTTACATCCTACACTTACACAGACAGGCCTGTTACTGCCGACTACAGCCTTGGTCTCTTGCATTCGGTCAGAAGCACTGTGACTGCAGTTGTTTGCAGAGATGCGAGCAGTGTGTGTCTAACCCACTGTCCTGAAACTCTCACATGATTCAACCGGACGCCCTCACTGGTCAAAAGCTTGTTTACCCAATAATTCAGCAACCAACAGCCACACATCCAGTCCACTGCTTCCTACCATCAGTGCCAAAGTCGAACGCATGTCCTCCAAACCCCAGGGAACAATATCTGTGCATGCATCCCCACATCGCAACTTGCCAAAGGGCTGCCTTCGCTAAACCAAGCAAGTTTGTACCTGGATCTTTGGAGTTGACATGAGTAGCAATTTGAGGATTAGAACATGGGAAAATTGATGTTTCTGAGGGGAAACATCTGCAGGCCAGGGCAGTGACTTAGTGTCTGCAGGTTAATTCCTCTAAGAGGGGAATACAATAATTGTATAATTGCAATGTTGCACACAGAGAAACTCTGTATGGATTCATTCATCCGGCGGTTTCCGAAGGATTTGTATTTCAATCATTGTGGCAGCACTGTTTGAAGAAATACAAAGGGCTGCAGTGTACGCGGCCTTGGAAAGCCAAATTGCAAAAAGCAAAACTCTGAAACTCGAAATCTTTTTGATGAACAGCCTCATCCCTCTGCCTCTCACTGGTCTTAGCGTTATCGAATGTGAACGGCATGAGGTTATTAAAGTGCTGTCGGCATCGGAACTGTTTTCAAATCCGCAATTTCTGGTGTTGATGGATGTTTCCCCCCCAAAAACAACAGACCAATCAGCTCGAGAAACCAATCAGAGCTCATCTTCCTACGTAGTTTGCCCGCTTCAGTCAGTGAAGAGATATCCACAGACAACACAACCATGTTAGGATCATAACAGTTGTTTGTGTTATTGTACATTCACGTGCAGACTTTATTTTACTAATGTGAAAAACTATTTATGGGAACTTTTACTAACAGCTTGTGGATTTAGATTTGATTTGTCACCTCCTCGTGATTAATCAGTGTGATTATGATTAACCTGCATCCATAAAGTCAGTGGAACATAATTTAATCAGTTGCTCTGCAAATGCAATTGCAGCCTATCAAATCATTAATTACTTATTGCCCAGTTTGAGCTTGGTGTCTATTTATCGAAGGGTTACAACCAATAGTCCGAATCAGACCTTTAATCAACTCTGCATCAGCCCAGATGCACATTTCATCACCTCGGAGGATTTCTGTGACGTCAGCGCGTCTCATTTTCATCTGCTTGTTTGGGAGCTGTTTTTTTTTTAGAAATGACAAATAAATGGAGGAGCCCGGCACTTAGCAGCCAGTTTGCCTTTTTAATTGACGACACGGGTCATTAAGCCGCTGACTGTCCTCCGTTTGACAAACAGGCCTCCGCAGAACTCCTCTCTGACTGCTCGTAAATAGGCCTCTCGATCATCTGAGTCCATTTGCCTCTAAATATAACCCCACTGTTTAATGCGGTCTTTATCACGGAGACATAAACAAGAGATGGAAGCACACAGCCAGTCACTAAAAGCCTTATTTTACCCGTGGAAACAATAGATGTTCGTGAAGCTGCAGTTAAGGAACAATAGCTGTGTAATCACATGCTAAGATAAATGGTTACAAAACAGATGCCTTTTGCCACTGCTAGAGGAAAAGAGGATATGTACATCTTGGGTAAAAAGGCTTGTTACTAAATCTTCATAATTCAGTTCCCGAAAACAGGCAATCACGAGCTGCGGCTTAAACAGCAACCTGCAATTACCACGGATGCAGGGAAATGCAGAGTTGGTTCACGTATGTTTTACTGATTAGCCAATTGTTGGCTGAATTATCAGGAAACAGTTGCTCTATGTTAGACCTTCAAGGAAAACTCTTTATTTAAAAATAATCTAAACTAATATAGTAATGAATGTGTCCTGACTGATGCTCAAATCAATATTTTGCTTTAAACAACATTTATAGAACATGCATGGCCCCGATAGACAGAGTCAGTTTAGCCTTGATGAGTGTTTAGCCACTTAAAAGCCATGTATTTCCACCGTGGAAGATAAAGAAGGGAAGAGCTCCAGGGAGAAAGAATAAAAACTTAATTAGATAAGTGGCTAGACTTTATTTATTGTTACGATGAATTAAAATGTTGCTGGATGTTTAAATATGCAAGTTTCTCTAAGAAGTTTGCCATAAATTACATAAACTCATACATAAACATGTTGTGTTGGCTATTTGCACTGCCCCCAGGTGGCATATATATGACTTTATTATATTATTATTATCATATGAATGAATGCACTTTGTGTTGTCAATGCATGACGCAATGAAGCATGAGTTTTTGTGAACCCTGCGAGGACAGGACCTCTGCAGCAGAGCGCGCTGCATGCAGTCACCGGGGCAAAGCCAACATTGGCTCTTAATGGCCAGTAAATATGTGAACTGTGCACAGACTGTTAAACCACAACGTCTTGTTTATGTTTACACACAAGACGGGAAAATACACAAAACAGGATGTTTGAGTGTGGCGGCTCTGGGGTTGTTGAAAAGCTGTGATGTTTGAGTTTATTCCTCTTTTTTTTGTTGTTGTGCAAAATAATAAATATAGCAGAAGTGTAAACTTGTGGCTGAAGTTATAGTTGAAAAGTAATTTGCTCAGTAAACAGTAAAGTAACTGGGGAAATTAGCGGGAAAGTAATTACACGCCTTATAATTGTGTTTTTGTTTTGGCCTTTTCATCAGATTGATCAGTGAGACAATCCATGGTATGATTCTCAATACTTTTGTGACCCGATGAGAACTCAGTCTGTTGGTTTTGCTTGTCTTCACCTCTTCACCTGTTATTTTAGTCACATCTGTGAATGGAGGTTTGGTGAGGTCATAGTTTCCTTCTCTTTAAACTCACACCCCCGCTAACAAACGACCGTATTTGGACATAAATGAGGACAATCTCCTTTTTTAATTCTAAATTATATTCCTGCATGTTCGTGGTCTTTGACGCATCATCATTTGTTTGATTCTTTTCACTATCAATCATTTTTCCATGCACGCTAGTTAACATCTATATTTTGAATGACCGTGTTTTAATAATTATGTTATTGTGAATTCAAGTGGAAGAAAGATCTCATTATTATAATTTAAATGCTGATTTCCTCAACTGGCTCGCTTTAAAATGTATTGGAATTTAAAAAACATGACAAGCAGCTACTGAACTCTTCAGATTTCACTGCTCGTGTTTGTGTCTGTGGAGAAAACATGCTCTGCAGCAGCAGATTGCTGAATTATCCCTGTTCAACATGATGGAAACATGGTGGTGAGAAATGTTTCACGTGTGCAGCGAGCATGCAAAGACGTCAACGCTCTGCCCGCGAGAATCCGTCAGCACCAGCATCCGGACGCTGCGAACCACGCCAAAGACGAGCCAACTCACCGACCCAACTCACCGACCCACTTTAAATCTCAGCTCAGACCTGTCAACAGGTGTGAAGGGAAACAAAGTGTTGAACAAACTTGCCCTGTCGTGGCAGAAAATGAAAGATGGATCCTGACAAACGTTGTTGTGCACGAAAAGATCCGCCTTGTCGATGGCGTCTCATTAGCTGGCGCGGTTCCGGGCCATTTCAGCGCCGTTGTGTGTAAAAGCTCTAATTAGAGGCTGCTGAACAGATGTAAGATGTGGAGGAGAGAGGAGGAGGAGGAGGACGAAGAAGACGAACACCTCAACTGGTTAGTAACCTGTCATACTCTTCTCTTTCACTGCATTACTCATTCACAAGGTGTCCTTCAAGCTGTTACCACACAACCTTCCCTGAGAAGAAGAAAGGGGAGTTTGAAAAAAAAAGGCGATGTATGAATAGTGACGGTAAAACATTTAACATTCTGATCAGTTCATTCCACGCAGCGTAGAGGGCACCTCTAAGAAGAAAAACACTCATATTCCTCCTGATTATCTATTTAATGTGATCTATTGTTGCAGGAGATTGCAAGTTTAATTAAATATAAAAGTGCAACACTTTAAATGTAGCCAAAACAAATCAAAATTATATTATCTAATGCTGCCTCAACTTCCTGCTATTGGTCCACAAGTCCATGGCTCAGTTTCATCTGCACAGAGACAACCTCTTTTTATCTGAAACATTTTTTGGATTGCTGGTCTGGACTTTTATTTCAGGCGTCTTTCACACCTGTTATTTTAGTTTGGACTAAAGTGAAATGTTCAAAGGTCCCGGAGCAAAGGAAGAAGGGGTGTGAGAAGAGGTGTGAAATGGTTCTGCCTTCTCATTAAACTCTTTGTGGCTCATTGTGTTCATGGACTTTGACCTCGTTGTTTTCCTTGCGTTTGGTTGTTGGATTTATAATTTGTGCACTTTGAGTTCATTATTTCCTGTTTTATTGTGGCTCTCTCTTACTTTACTTCCTGTCTCGGTCTGGTTGAATTCCCTGCTCCGCCTTCATTCGCTTCAGTCTTGTTAACTTTGTGTATTCAGTCTCCGTGTTTCTTTGTTCACGGGCCACGTTGTCTCATCACTTTCTCTGTTTACGTTCCAGCATTTTCTTCACGACCATTCTGGGATTTAGACATTTGGTTTCTCTCAAATTAGTGTCACCAACAACACTAAACAGACCTTTCTTACAGTGGCCACCTGTCAACCGCAGGTCTGACTAATAACACCGCCTTCAGCCGTGCCAACTCCGACGCCCTTGTGTTGTGCATTACGGCCCATTGGCGCAGCTTCTTGGCACCACCTCGCTGGAGAAGAGCCACGGTGAAAGTTATTTCTTACACCTGTGCTCTTCCTGCTGCGACAAGTCAAAGTGTCTTGAGTAAGAAATCATCGGGATAAAACCCGTCAGGATTAAAACTCTCAGTTTAAGATGGGAACATTTATTAATTAATAATAATTATTATTATTATTACATTTATTTGTATTCCAAAAAAAACAAACTAACAGTACTTTACAGTATACCCAATACTTCCTTTGAGATTACTACATACTATCCTTGGCGTCCACAGTGCTTTGGCACGGCCTCGGATGAAACAATCAACCAGTTGGAAGAGATCACATTACTTCCACTCTTAAGCCTGTTTGACATCTTTTGATTACACCATCGTGTCCGTGTGTTTGATTCCAGATCCTCTCCAGACCTGCCTGTGTTTTCAGCACTTGACTGAATTTGTCACATGTGGTTTCGCCTCAACTGGTTCTCAACCATCTGGGCATTTAGCACTTTCCTGTCCACACCTTGCACCAAATGCCCAAAACCGCAACCGCAATCACATTCCCCTTTAAATCATCAAGTGATACATGAATACGCATAATTAGTACGTGCAGAAAAAAGACAGCTACTCGTGGTACACACTTGACGGTGGTGCTAAGTGGACATCTCTGGAATTACGGGAAGAGTCATTGTGTTTCAGCTCGGGGCTGTTGAATGAATAAAGTGCACTTTTCCAGTAAGTCCGTCGCTGTTGCCAATTTACGTCTCACATCGTGCAGGACAAGGACGGCTCGTCACCCTGTTGCAGGGGTTGCAGTTTGCACATTGTGTCATGTTCATCACATCAGTTTCCATAGTGAACAACAGTGGATGGACGAGGCCGCGCCAAGTGTCAGGATATTATGTGCACCGCAACTAATTAAAAAAGAATAATTGAACGGGGCTTGACGTATGTCCTCCGTTACCCTCGGTATCAGCTGTCATTTCCTAAGTGAGTGTTACAGCAAAGTAAAATTCCAGATCAGCGAAAGTACGACGCTGTGAGAGAGAGAGACCGGGTCCGAACCCGGAGCTCCGAGACAAAACATTTTCCAGCACGGCAGAACAATCCTGTATCACCAAGGGTAATTTCACTCTTATTTCATTAAATGGAGATTGATGTACATTGTGTTCAGCGTGCACACCCCTACACACAAACACACACACACAGTTGGTGAAATCATTCGAGTCACTCATAAGACCGAATAGCTAATGTGCATTTTCATTCCATTTGGGCCGTAGAAATGGATACCCTCCCCGTGGGGATCCAATAGTGCGCATGCCGTCGCAGAGCGTACCCAGTCTGCGCCGAAAAACTATTTGTGCTTTGGGAAAAGCCATACATTCTCAAAATAGTATGTGATTGGGTTACCGTCTCTGTATGCCACTGGCATGGCGTCGTATATCACATCTCGCCATGTGTTAGGTGACATAATCCAGCCAGCATGGGACGGCGCTGCACAGATGATTACTGCGGCAGGTGTGTTTTTTTTATCCCCCACCCACCCCCCTAAATGCATTAGGGCCGGGATATTTCACATCTCCCTTTAATGGCTCCTGGTTCTCACTCTCCGACTCGTCGATGGCACATAAAGAAGCCACAGCGGTAGTTTGATTTCCAGGGGCGTGCCTGGCTTATGGGTTAGTATTTTAGGTAATGGGAGCTGGAAGTAAGAAACATTCCTTCGTATAAACTTTGTCGGGTCGGATATTTGAGTGATGCCGCACCTTTGTGACGCGCCGCACGGCCACATCAGCCATACGGGGAGAATGAAAGGCAATTTTATTAATATGTCCATCAGTTCAGCTCGGTGTGAATGAGCTCTACTGAGGAAAGCCAGTCAGGCACACGTCCCAGTGGCATCTCGGATATGAAGCACATGAGGTGACCCTGCATAAAATGTATAAAAGAGTAACACTGTGGAGTGTGAACACTGAAATCAACTATTACAAAGCTGCTGAGGAAGATTTTAAACCCATAGTTTTACATTTAGTGGATAAATCAAGACTTTATTGGTGGAAAATGGAAAGTTGAGATTAACTGAAGAGTTAATTTTATTTAGAAACGTTCAAATTTAAATTTAATCTACAGCAAAATGTATTATGTTTCCTATAATCTTATTATAGGTTTAAAGTTTCAATAACGTATGAAGTCCAAAACAATGTTGGTCCTAATATTTGACAGAATTAGCAGTGACTACGTTTACCACCGCCAAGGACATTATGTTTTCATTAGCATTCATTTGTTAGTTGGCAGGATTACGCAAAGACTATTGAACCGATTTCCATTATACTCTGTGCAGGATTTTTGCGGAGCAGGACCCAAGGAACAACTTATTAAATTTAGGAGTGGATCACTATAAACTATTATTTTTTAGTTTCTTCTTCTGGGACAGGATGTTGGCCTTGGCCTGAGGAATGTGCCCCTAGTTTCGATTATGATTTTTACATGTTTGTAATGATGTCAGTTGGTAACAGTTGTATGTCGATCCTGTAAAATCTCCAATAGGACGTTACTATGTGATTTTACTGTCAAAATAAAAGTATGATCTCATTGGGGTTAAGGATATAAAAAAAAAGGTGTTTATTCCGAATATTGGCTTCATCTGGTTTACATTGGAATATTGGTGTAGACGTATAGTGAGAAATAACATTAATAACAATTTTAATAACATTTCCCCTGACAAAGAATTCATCATCTATACAAACTTGTACTGAAATCTGCCTGATAAAAAAACCCAGTAACACACAGCTCAGTAACAGCAGAGAAAACAAGAAGTGGACAATTGTGTCATTTCTTGTTTAACCTTATTATCTGGGTTTAAATGAGCCTCTTCAAACAGCAATAAATCTTCCCTATACATTCTGGACTATCAGCAAACACGTCACAATAATATTTAGCAGTCACTAAAAAGCTGTAACTATACAAACATCATTTTATTCTCCCGTCGACAGCTGGAACTGTCATTTCTGTGTAGAGGGTTTCAATGTGTTTTCTAAAGTGTACGTTCACGCATCAGCGACTCCCTTTGCATCTTCGTAGAATTAGCATATTTAACGACGCTGCTTGATAACCATGAAATGTCTCTGCTGTGGCTGGTGAATCCAGGAGCTGGGTTTCACACATGAGGAATCCTTCATATCATAATAAAGAGGAAGCGAAACCGTTTCAGTTGGTTTCTGCGACAGCGTTGTGGCCCCGAAGCAGCGCAGCTACATTTATCTGCAGTGTTTCTGTGGAAATCTTCAGGATGTGGGAGAGTCACGATTGCAACAATTTACAAAAAGAATCAACCGGTCCCTGTGAATTCTGCAGTGACCTTGTCCGTTAATCACAAGTTCTCCAGAAATCTGTTTCACCAACAGCAGCCATTCATGTGTACACCACTTCCTTGTTTGTGGTTGTGGATGTGTGGCATGAATGTTTGTGTATTTTTATTTATTTAAAATGGACAGTTACACATTAATTAACATGCATACTTAAATCTAATATGTAAATGTGCCAGATTTTGACATTCAGGCTAGTTTTCATCTGCAGCCCCCAGACAAATAACATATATAAAAACACAGAACAGACACCTAGGATAATATATTAAGAAATCAATGACAGCACATGGATGTCACAAAAGAACAAGTGATTAAAGGTAGTGTTGGTGCATTGTTTCTGAAACACTCATCATCGAGCAGGACCCGTCTTCACAAGCCGGAGAGACGTACACCTGCTGCAGCAGAGACGAAGCAAAAGTCCGAAAAGGAAGAAGGCCTCTAGCAGTTGTGCAGTGAACGCTGTTATGACAGATGGGAGGGGGGGGGGGGTGGTATCGGTTGCATATTTTGTAGCCTGCTCTTTCTAGCTTTTCCAGGATTACCAACCCTAGATTTACTAAATCAATATAGAGATAAAAGTGCGCCAAGCAAAAGCACATAAATGATGAACAAAAACACACCATTGGTTAAACAAATCAAATTTAAAAACAACAAAATGTCTCATATTTATCGACAAACCGTGCATGAACATCCCCTGATATTCTGAACTTGGGCAAATGTTTGCAAAGACAACATGTAACGCAACACTAACATGCAAAGGAAAGGCGTTGATTGAGACACAGCAGCTTTTGCCAAAGTTTTTCAATCCACTTCCTGTTTTGTTTCTCACATGATCCTTGGTAACTTCTCCGTTATTTTATTTTTTTATTGGCAGAAGTGTCACCACGAAACTCTTATTCTATCATAAAAGCCACAGCTGTGGGATCCTTCAGCATTTGTTCTGGGTCAAGCTCGCTGTCACTCAACTGTGAGGTGATGCCCATGAAGGCCAGTGAATCGAGGAGTAAAGTCATTACAGGACACTTTGAAATACCTCTCTGATAGGAGGTGATGACATCTGCCAAGCTATGCAGACATGCCCTCCAGAGACGGGAACCAAGGTCAACTCATCTTGCTGCCAAGATTCTCCATCCAACTGGGATTCCAGCAGCCGTAAGACGTCCAACACTCACAGGACAACTGAGGTCTGTGTAAAAACAGTGCCACCCTGGCAGCGGTTCAAAACCTCGCGGCCTCGACTTGAGCCAAATGTTTTATCAATGGGAGCCTCTGCTGCTTGAGAGGGAATCGGCTTTGCAACAACAAGAATGGTGATCATCGCTGCCAGCGTTTACAGGAGATCAAACAAACTTTCAGAGCTCTTCTCTTTTCATGCAATCCCACTATGTCGCTCAGGAGAAGACGCTGCCTGCCTCGACTTGCTCAGATTTCAGTGCAAAATTCACGGAAATTACCACAGTGTTGCTCAAATTCTGATGAGCCCCTTGTAATGCAAACCATGCAAATGTGGTATGTCAGGCAGGATGTGCTTTTTAGGAACATGTTAGAATGACTCTAGTTTAACTTTGCATGGAGATTGGCTTGTGTTCTACGTTTTGATAAAGTTCCATGACCCCTTACATCCTTCAGAGCTGCGGAAAAACAAACTTAAGACAACTTCCTTTTAAACCCACAGCGTCAATATGTCAGTGCGAGCATTAAAACAGTGGGTCGGGTCAAACCAAAAAAAAATCAGCCAGGTAAAAAACAAAGGGGGGGTGAGGAAGCAACGCCGCCCCGGTGAATGACAGGTATTTGCTCTAACAAGTAATCTTGACTTAAGGCAGATATGCTCCACCCTTCATGTTTAGACTGGACCAGGCAGACTCTCTCTCTCCTCCGCCTGCCAGAATAAATGTTAGCATTGGAGCCTTGTTTAGAAGTCTAAATTTAAAAAACTGTGCATTTTTCTGCACTCGACTCACTATTGCCGCCTTTTTTTTATTGCTTTGTTTTTTGTTTCATTCAGGCTGTTTCTTGTGGCGCTGCGTTGCTGCGAGCCAGCTGGTCACACTGCAGCCAATTGAGTCATTGTGCAGAGGCAGCTGATAATATTCACCAAGTTCTTCCGCTAAGGAAACTAAATTGCTTTTCGATTTGAGTAATTTCATTCCGTAGATAAGGGAGAGAAAACATGACAGAAATGTTATCTGTATTTATTTTGCTCGCGAGGCAACACGCTGACAAAATGCGAACTTTGGAAATGATAGTGTCAAGCCGATGGTGCAGCCCGCCGACGACCCTTTTATCTGCAAACTGTTGATATCACTGAAAGTGTGCAGGGCAGCAACGAGACCACTACAGATGCTGAGCTGATAAGAAGCTGAAAGAGGGAACGCTGCCACATCAAAGATATAATTTAAATGTGTTATTTGTCCAGCAGTGTTTGCCGAGCATGAATGTGTTTCCTCACCAACACCCTGGTTTCTATTCACAGAGTCAGACACACCTGGGAGCTGCGAGTGCACCCGCTGAACTCCTGATTCTGGCCACTCAGAAGCTCAGGGATTAAATATCTTGCTTCAGGCGCTTCCTTCCAAGAGAAAATCTGATTTTATGGATTCTTTTCAACCTATAAAACTTTTAACTTCTCAGTTTCTTTGCAGGTTCACTTTCTACTTCGATATGAAATGATCATTGTTACAACATCCATCATGTGGTCAGATCTGTGCCCAGGCAAATATTAACAGATGTCTTCAATCTGCACAACTCGTTTTGGAGTTGTCTGCGGTGCTCGTTTATTAAAGCTGTTGACAAAATGCACTTTACTTCACTTTACTACTTACCCACAGACGGTCTATAAAAATGGACGACCAGAGAGTGAAGCCAAATGCTGAAGTGCATGAATCCTGTATTCTCTTGAGTGACCAGCAGAGGCTAAAAGAAGTCAGTTTCTATCGAAGGCTTAAAGAAAAGGACCCCAGCTCTCAACTTGATTTACAACTTTGCTTCAGGAGATTAATGTCTCGATCGCTAGTTCTAAGTCTTCATCAATTGTAAATTATGGTCCCATTTAGAGTCAATTAGATAATAAAGCACAGTACAGTATGTTAGTGCATGGAGACTCTATTATTAACAGCTTGTGCCATCCAGTGGCTGCTCCTCCAAATATGGTTACTTCCAAAAATCCAAGATGGTGTTGCTCCCGTGACTCTAAATAAATATGTTTGCTAACATGTTCACATTATAAGGTAATAACATGTTTCACAGATTGTTTGTGTTGCCCCCACGTGGTCAAACAAATCAATTGTTGCAGGTTTAATGCATCGTGCTCCTCAGGATCAGCAGCTCCACTAACATTGATTCAGACAGACTGGCTCAGTAGAGACCATTTCTTCTTCTTCTTCTTCTTCTTCTTCTTCTTCTTCTTCTTCTTCTTCTTCTTCTTCTTCTTCTTCTTCAGCAAAGCTTGAGCCTGTGACCCAGATCCCTTGAGAAGTCACTTGGCCGCTTGAGGCGGTGGAGGGAGACGCGGCTCTCGCTGCCCGAAATGACAAACAGCAGGCAGGCGGTGGCATGCTCTGCTTGCCAAATACAGCACTCCATGTTCAAATAGTGCTGACAGGGAAAACATAGACACTGTTATCCCGGGTCCTCCACTCTGGAGTGAGAAACTCCTCCTGCCAGGGCACATAGACCTGCCTGTATTCACCGGTCCAGGGGTCGGAGCCTACGGCTGCTATCGTGGAAAAAATCACTTAACTGCAGATTTAGGGATTTTTTTCCTCGTACATATACTGAATGTTTACATGGGAACCCGATGTGTTTTGTGACTTTCAAGATGGACGAAGCCATAAATGCGGTTTTAAAATCCATGGTTCACATTATGAAGTGCATTGACTTCATTGAGAAAATAAGAAATCATCTTGGCCTTATCCTGACAAACCTCCTTTTTACAAATGTGGTTTTCATCTGACAACAGTGATATACTCGGTGTAATTGTTGCCCTCGCTGCTTCCTGCTGAGCTCATTCAACATTCCAGCCATATATTCCCTTTGATGGTTTTAATTCAGCCGAGCATGCCGGCTGCTCTTGCACTGCCCACTACAATGATTAAATGCATAGTGCTGCATTCATTCATACGAGCATATCGATCAAAGTACAGCTTCTTCTAAGTGGAAACGAGCTTTCCCAGGGTCTCAGGAAACATCTGACCTGTATTAAACAAAGGATGGTGATTCCAGCTAGTTGCGTTTCATCGGTTTAAGACCCATATCGCAGTTTCAAATTAAAACACAGAGCTGACCACTATGGAAACCTCTTAAAATAGCATAGTGGAAACTTTAATGCCAGCTGGCAACACTTGTAAATGCCAGTAGAAATGGATTGAACCTATATGAACCACTATATTTGTTCAAGTCAGGCAGAGAAAAAGAAAAAAGAAGATTTTTGAGGCATCTAATATATTATTTAACATGATGCTTCATCTTGAATGTAAGACCATTTCTTTTTGAAATGCTTTAGAGCTAAAAGTGTCCAACTTGTGATGTCGGAGGAGACTGAATTCACATTTAAAAGTTTTAGACTTTCCCCAGTACAGAAACAACGGTGTCTCCTGTCTGATTTAATAATACAGGATAATATTATGGCTGTAAGGATTTTTCAGTTTAGTATGAAAGATGGTTCTAAATACCACATTACCCATGAGCTTCGCCATTGATGCCGAAATGTTTTTTCTTTCCGCAGCTATTTATTTGTTCGTTTGTCAGCTGGATTAATCAAAAACTACCATAGTTTATTATAGTTTTATAACAGTTTATTACGAAGCAGAAAAAGAACAAAATCAATTTTGTTTTGGATTCGTCAAAGGGGCAAAAGGAATTTCCACCAATTTTATTTTACTTTCTTAAACATTGCAAGATTTTGTTTTTACAATTTCATCAATTTCCCAGGGAGCAAGTCAAGGATCTTGATGAAAAAAATCTGGTGGATTTTGTTGACTGTTGACTGAAAAATTTCATGCAGCTTGATTTAATTCAAGGGGACTTGGCAGATTTCTGCACTTTACTGAGTTCCATCCTATTTAGTGAATGTGTGAAAGTGAATTACAAATTCATTTGAACTGGTAGATGCATTATCATTTTTGAGAGTTTTGGTTCATTTCGACCCTTTTACTTTTATATATAAAGGTGGGAATCCATTTTCTTCAACGATCAAACAGAAAAGCTTGTGTGAGCCGTAGAAATGCTTCAACTATGCGTCACCAAACTTTGTCTCAGTAAAAACTACTTTTACTTGCGGTTCCTTGATTGACCAAAATAACTCCTCAGATCTCTGAATGTGCCATTCACAGATGTTCCCAGTTGCCTATGAATGAATGAATGAATGAATGAATGAATGGGCGAGGAACACGTCACATTCCACCTGAAACAGTCACAAATCCTAACAAGGCCACCCAGTCTCCTTCCTGTTTTTAAATGCCCTCTCTAAACTACTTATTTGTCTGCATCATAATCTAATGAATGCACAATGCAACTCTGTACCTTCAACCCTCTGTGTACGTATCTCTGTATGCATGCGTGGAAACCTGCACATGTTCCCCCTCGGGCCCGTGACCCCTGTAACCCCAGTTCTCCGACTAATCTTGTAATCTCTAGCGGAACAGCCGTCTCTGTGATCATTGGCAGGTCTGGCACGGTGCATACCTTCCTCCAGTGGCGCTCAGAGGAGGATATGTGGGAATATCTGCAGGTAATCCACATATCTGCAGCCGGATTTTTCTAATAAGACCCGGGCCCGGGCTCATGGGTGGGCCAGGACAGGGTGAGAACGTGGTCCTCGATGGGAAAGCAAAGGCAGACCACTTAAACTCAGAGGAGTGATATGAATGAGGTGTCTCCTGAAGAGATGACCTGCGTGATTAGGGAGCCTGTGATGCATCGTCAGCGGGATGCGCCGTCGGTGCGCTAAAACCGGCGGCGCTGCCAGCAAATTACGGCCTAATGGAAAGAGGCACTGTAAATATTACAGCATGAACGAAAAGGCCTCCTCACTGTAATGAAACAAGATTATTTGAGGCAGGTCGCCTCAGAGACGAGGCAGCGGAGGGAGATGCAGTGTGATGTGTCCGAGTCTACTTGTTCCGACAAGACACCGATGTGAATGGAACTTTCTCTGAAGAGGCACAAACTATAAATCCTGTTGTATAAACATTTCTACACTACTTCACTCTTCCAAATATTTGAGGTAGAAATATAATCCTGCCTGGATTTTTTTATTATTTCTGTATGTATTTGTTCCATTCCAGGATGTATAGGCTAAACAAGGCTCAGCTCTTTCCCATTGCCTGTCTGTCGTCTACATCCTGCACCACATGTTGTTAAGTTTACGCAATTAATCGTAAGGTTAGAGAGAGAATTGAGTTTCAGTTCAGTATTTTAACTCAGACATAATCAAGAGATTTGCGTTGCCCGAACAAAACAATAAGAAAACATCAGCTTCAGTTTCCAGGAGAAAACATTTCAAAAACAATGAAGTGTGTTGGCGCCAAATGTTTTATGGACACGTTGACTGTAAAGTTTTCATGTTTGCTGTCTGGTGGCCCGATGTCTCTTGTAAAATATATTTGCCAATGAAAGCTGTTGTATATAAACAGAAGCTCTTTGGGCTTGAACCAAACTTACTGTATATAGAGGGCCAAGTCCCATCAGTCCACTTGCACTCAATCAAGCTGCAAAAAAGGTTCACACCCTCTTAGATATCAGTCCCCTGCATATGTCTGACTTTTTCCTCTGGGAAAACTGGAAATGTTTAGAAAAGTCCCTCTTTAAATGTTAAAGAGAGTCATAAAGACTTCCTGGATCTGTACCAAAATTAAACGGGGTTGCTTCTTGGCCCAAGTTCCATCATTCCACCAAGTTTCCACCAACAAACAAACAAACCAACCAACCAACAAACAGGGGTAGAGCCTCCTCTAAGGGTTCTCTGGAATGTAATACAACGCCAAGGCCCAACACTTCCCCTAAATTCGTGAAATAGTCCTTTGGAAATATGTCATAATGTCCCAAAACCATCCTGTATCGCAATGTTAAAGATAATCATTAATAATTCCTGGATATGCCCCATTTTTCCAGATCCGCACCAAAAATGGATAGATTCTTTTTGAACCATCCTTCTACCAAGTTTCATGAAAATCTGTTCAGTGGTGTTTGCAATCACCTGCTAACGAGCAAACAAAGAAGTGATCGGGGGTGACAACATAACCTCCCTGGTGGAGTTGAAAGGAGAACTTGAAGACGTAACCAGACGTTGCGGTGGAAGCCGTGATGGATGGCTACATGCATTTTCCTTCAACCCTGTTTAAAAAATCCTGAAACTGTACAAAGCATTCCACTGGTGCAACTGCAGATGTCATTTTCAGCAATGGTCTTTCTTAATAACCATGAAACCTTATAGCCATGTGGCGAACACATGAAAACAACATGTGCAATACATGTTATTGTAACCAAATCTTCAGTGGCGGAGGAAGGAAATGTTCTCATTATGTATGACCACCGCACACAACATTTACATTTCAGGGTTCATGCCCATTGTGTTAGCTTTGTGGTGACGTGCGAGACAAAGTCATTGACTGTGACGGATATCTGCTCCGCAACACTGGGAGACACGGCCCCCTCTGGTATCTCATGGAGTCATCAGCAGACTAACTTTAATACCACCGGAGACTGTAACTCTCCAGGCAACTACCACTAAATATGCCAGACGGGTCCGGCTCGCTCCCGGCCCTCAGATCGATATCAAATTGTCTCGGGGAGCATCGGCCAACAAGAGCGCCAGAACGGTGAGCACTCAGACGCTCCAGTCAAAGGTCACAGACGGCCTGGCCAGCTTCGCCCTGAGCCAACGTGTGGCCGCCGTTTTAAAGAGCTCTTTGACAGTTTAACGTCCCTCCTCGCACACTTCCCTCCCCACACCATTCATTCCCCGCACTCTCTCCTCCTCGTTGTTTTCCTTTCTCAGCCGTCCTGATTAAACTCGGGAGATCCCGGCGGGAGGCTCTGATTTCCCCGGCCCTGACTGTAACTGTAGTGAAGTCAGCGCTGCATGTCCTCACACAAGGCCAGTCCAGCCCAGCGGCTGCACAGGGCTGAGTAATGAATGAGGGTTTGACCGGTGCAACATCTGCAGGGTAGACGGGCCTGTTTGCTACTTTGAACTGTTCCCTGTGAGGTCCTGTTTTCTCTTTGTGCTGTTCCTGTAAATCTCCACCAATGTGTCAGCTCAAACATGCAAAACGCTGCTTTACATTGTTTTTCTTTTACTGCACACTTGGCTGAAGCCGGGGGCCCTGAATATGCATGTGAAGACTCAAAACCTCACATTTTACTGCTGTTGCATTTTTAAGCCCGTGTGCACAGGATTGGTCAAATGCCAAATAAGGATGGACTCATTTTGTCAAGAGTACATCTCGGATCAATATGTCGTGACTCAGTGCTTTTGTAACAAGCTTAATTTGAAGATTATAACGTGTCCAAGAAAGTTGTGTGTGGGTGAAAGCAAAGAATCGATGCAGGAGCAGGATGAGAGAAAATAAACTGTACATAAATCAGTGCAAAAACAGAAAATGTGAAAGTTGGAATCATATCCTCCCACTCCTTCTGCAAACACACACACACACACTTACAACCACAAAGAACTCGATTGCCAATAAGCCACGATGGCAAGAGATCCCCGGAGGGTCATTATTTACTCATCCAGCTCAAAGTAGAAAATAGATGGAGACAGATCAGCTTCAGCCCATAACCTGGACGTGTCATCAAACATTAACAGAACCGGGTTTGTGAATTTGATAGTGCAGCTCAGTGCAGTTCAGAGGGCAACAGAATGACATCGCCTGGAACGACTGCTGCATGAATGGAGCCCTTTTTTTTAATGATCACAGGGAAAAACCTCTCCCTGGGGGACCTGAAATTTCAGAGGGTTTTCCCCCTTAAACATACACGAGAACCCTTTAAAGGTAAAAAAGAAAAAAGGTAATTTTGCACTTCCTATCCGGGGATAGAATGAATGAAACGCTCATTCATTGCAGTTTAAACTCAAGCAAGATGTTTTCTCTTCCATAAAGAATGGATCCAAGCCAAGTGAAAACATTGTGATGAGTTTAACAAGTTCATGTTCAAACTTTGACTGGTGGAAGAAAAAACCCCAAACGCACTGAAAACTCACCGTTCTGCTCCTTTATGCTTGGAAGGTGAAACTTGGTGACATGAGTTGATTCAGCTTCCGAGCCATATTGTTGGAGAAGCGATGCAAGGAGGAAAAAGAATGGAAGGATCATTTGGATGAGTGGTGGCAGGCGATCGCAGGGCGCTGTAGACGGGATGGTTTGGCTCACCACACACATGCGTCGCTCACAGGACACCAGTGCTGCTTTGGACACATTTGGAGACGATAAAAGCAGAGTAGAATCCACATAATCTTAATCATCAGTCCCGGAGAGAGTGATTTCTTTCGGTTTTCACTCTTTAAATCAAGACTAATCCTCCTCCAAAGCTTCCAGAACCCCGACGCTGCTGCGCAAAGCAAGTGCGCACCTGTTGGTTTTGGGCGAAAAGTTGGTACACTGAGTTAGAGAAAGTTTTTTTTTTTAAGTGAAGATAATCCTGGAATTAGTTGTGTGCGCGTCCACACGCAGGCAGATCATCTGTGGTAGGAGATCGTTTGGAGACACACACGCATTTTGGCTGAAGCGTGCGTCCGCGGTGCGTACTCGCCTCCGTCTGGATAAATCCCCCGCAGATCTTTACGCATTACAGCAAAACCTCACACACACAGCAGACGCGGGGCGAGAGAGTCCAGCAACCTGATACCGTGTGTACCCAGAAACCATTCACACCAGCGAGACGAGTTCTGTTGTCTGGCGAGGGCTCCAAGTCATAACTCGGTGGAGACGACGGAGATGAAATATCGCTGCACGACACCGGGGTTGGGTTTTTTGGAGACTGACGGCACAACAGGTGCTGTGCATAAAGTAGAAGTTCACAGCCGAGGAAACTCCCCGGGATGTTAACTATTCCGCTGCTGCCTGGTCCAATGAGGCGGTTCACACACAGAGTCACCGAATCCCCACTTGTTGCAAACAGTTCTGCAGGAAAAGCGTCAGCAGCATCTTCAGAGAACAGAGAAGCAGCTCAGAGCAAATACTGAAGACAATGTGATTCCATGAAGTAACTTCACAGTAGAAAACAACATTTAACACTCAAACACCAGATTAGAAAACTAAGATCTATACAAATTCTAAACTTTGGTAACTTAGTACACAAAACTTTAAAACGTTAAATTATCAAATTTGTATTTAATTGTAATAAAAACAACAGGGAAAAAAATGCATCTTATTCTATAGTTGCTGAATTTGTCACTTTTGAGAAATATTGAACTTTAAGAGTAAATATGAGAAGCAATTTCCCAATTTAAGAACCAATAAAGGATTATTGTATCATATCACATTGTATCACATATAGTATAATATATCATATTGTGTCACATATCGTATAATATATCATATCATATCATATATCGTATAATATATCATATCATATATATATATATCGCATCTCATCTTGTCGTGTCACGGCTTTTCTTAAGAGGATGTATTTTTTCATCCTCTATACATTTGCCTGCATAAAAACTACTTGAGTAAATTTGAATTAATATGATTTTTATATGATTTTGATGATTTATGGAAAGACAATTAATACGACAGAATTCACTCAGTAACATACCGTCTTCTGACTCATTGTCTGTGCCAACAGTTTTGTGGCCCCTTGTGGTCCTCTCACTTTTTTTGCCCAGAGCATCATGGTTCATCAAATTCATACGTGGTTAAACAAAGGAATCCGCAGATTACATCCACATTGGGACCTTTATGATCCAAAAGGGAAGTTTCCATAAGCAAATATGTCTACGTAAGCTTGTTTTAGCCGCGGAGCGACTGTTTAGAGCCTTGATTCATTTCCCCAATAGAGAGATGAAAGATGAGTGTGTTCCCACACAAGACTCTTCTAACCGGCTGTTGTGCATTCTGCCCGAATGTTTCTGTGGACGGAAATGTTTAAGGGCTCCTCAATTTGTCATATCAAAGCAGAGACACCACTTGGAACAATACTCCCTCCTGTTCCCAATTTCCTTTCTCCCCGGCGCACGGTTGTACCTCATCAGCAGCGTTTCATGTGGTTCCTCCCATCCCTATTGTTGGCAAAGTGCACTGGTGTATCCCCCAGTCGAATGGTACGTCTGCAGCAGCACAGACACAACAATCAAAGGAGAGCCGGAGACATATTGAAACCATTGAGCCAGACACATGATGCAATGCTGCAGCAATTTACCCCCAGTCTCACATAGCTCAGAAACTACCACCTCAAAGAAAGTGCCGAGCAGACATCTCCCCAGCATCAAGGTATGAGGGGAGGCTTCTGTGGTTTTAATCAAAGTTAATGGCTGGGAAAAAGGAGGCATGGGGCACTGGTACAGTCATTTCATACGTGTGTTGCCCCCGTGGAGAGGGGCATATAGGGGTCTGCTTGTGCCTGCTGCAAGGGCCAAGGCCCTTTGTGTAAAGGAGAGTATCACATTCCAGCCCTGCAAGGGCCTGCAGCAGATGTCAGCACTTCACATTGTGGAATCCCTCTCCCTTTTGCACACACTCACACACACTCCTTCGGCCCTTGAGGTTTTGTCTGTAAAATCTGGGTATTTTGTCTCGTTGTCCACGTTTGATTGCCGCTTCCACGGTGGTCCTGCAAAACTTGGAGGCTTTGATACAAAGAAATATAATAAACAGAGGAAATTAGAAACAAGGCAGACCTTTTGGGTCACGGCTAACACACAGAGACATGCCAGCCAGGAGGACTCTGCGTCCGCACACTGGAGATGGAAATGTATACAATAGAGACTTCACAGTCGTTGGCTCACGGCAAAATCCCATTAGACGTGCTTGCCTTTTTGGGACAGATACTGTCAAACAAACAAATGCTGTCTCCCAAACACTCTGTATTACACAACGTGTTTCTCACAGCGTCTGCGGTTTTGTTCCAGGTGAAATGAAAAGAAACACCGGGGAGAGGACATGTTTGCTAAATCTAGATTGCACCTCATTATGGCACCTTGACGAAAAGAAGGCCTGTGAGATGACTTCATTTATATAGTAAAACCTCCTGTACCAGCAGCAGCAGTAGTTTTCTGCTGTGTGGTCCTGTGGGGTTTTCTGTGGTTTCATTCCCGGTGGGAAAAGTGCCAACGAAGGAATTTAGAAAGAATTTACTGAAGGTTTCTCACAATCTATAAGAAACTGAAGACTTTTATTTTCATACTTACACCTGATGAGCTCTTCTCATTGTGTCCTTCAGCATGTGGACATTATATATCAATGATATTCTAATGTTATATGCTGGATGGGAAAGTTGAATTGCCCCTGGCTGCACTTGGCTTTGAAACCAGAGCCCCCTGGTGGTGCCCCTCAGGGCTACAGCCAGGTTGGTGCCCGCTGAACACTTGCTGGCATGTTTTGGTTCTTGCCTGAACTGGAGAGAAACCTATTTCATCATGTGATTCAAATAAAATCCAGAATAAAACATGAATACGTTGTCTCCTAATGGTTTCATCCATCCAACCATCTTCTAATGTGCGTATCGTGTTGAGAGTCACAGGGAGTCAGAGCGTTCATCTTCATGCATATTTGATTTCCACCTCTAATTCATCACCACAGCGCAGAGAGGTGTGCCATTGCTTTGATGTTACTGTTCAGATTGTATGGCTACGATGCTGCTTCTCAGATTGAGCCGTGCACCAAAGAGGTTTACATTCATTAAATATCCTATAATAATAACTTGTTTATTAGATATGGAAAATGCTTTTTTCCCCTGATCTGTTGTGCTGAATTTAATTGTTCAATGTCTTCTCAGGAGACCTGTCACATTGCTCGATTGTTGTAACATGAAGTAACACGAAGAACTATATGATATAATGTAATAAAAGACATCAACACCGCTAACAAACGCCTTAAAAGTTTTCATTAAGGTGCGTCATCTCTTCTCTGCAGTGACAGACAAGTATCAGTACTACAAAATATATATTTATATATATATTCTAGTTTATTCCTGCATTCAGTGTTTTATTTATTTCACTCAGGTGACTCAGTTGGAGCTTAATGTAATCAGTTTAATCAGGAGCATTGCATCATATCTTCGTATATTTTCTATGAGAAAACACAATCAGTATCTACCGTTGTCAAATAGATCTAAATTGAGGACAAAGTACAATAAAGTACATCATAAAAAAGTACTTTTTCATCCTGAAAGTACATCCTGAAGGCTTCATTTCAAACCCACTGAGAAGGCAAAATTACAAATATTGTGTCAACTACGCTCAAATACATAAGGAACCACTCTGGTAATGCTCTGACGATGCGTAAAGTTCATGGAGGCCGAGTTAAAACGGTTAAAGGTTCCAGACTTAACACTGTTCCTGTGTTGTATTTGAAGCTTGAAGACAAATGTGATTTTAAGAACCAAAAACCATCTCATCATAGTTTTACTTCTCCTCTCTCTGGAGCTCTAACACGAACGGGACATTTTGTTCCATCTCTGAGCCTCTCTCCTGATTGGCTGCCTGTTGTCTGAGTGACACACAGTCAGACTAACCTAATAGATGCACGTTTATCTGCAAATTACGTTTCACCCACTATACTTTCTTATTTTGCAATCCTTGGGAAGGTTAAAGATGTATCGGCTCTCTGACTTTTGACGATAGTTCGGCCTTTTAGACGTTTGTCTGTCTCGTATCTTTCTTGGTTAGCGACGGGTGTTGTGTTGTTTGTAAAGTTGCAGTGTTTTACCTAAAAGATAAGCTGAATAATACTCATGTCCGAAAACTTTTATTCAGTTCATTAATCTGCAGCTTGTGTTTCACATCAGAACCTGAACTAAACTCGACTGAAATCTACTTTTCTGTTTCATCACAGCTTGATGCTCAGAAAATGAGACGGATCCCTGCTGCCGGAGGACGTCTGCACCGTGACGGCAAAAGCAATGAACCTGATTTGAACTCATTGTGTTGTCGAGATAAAATATTTACTGAGCAGAGAGAGAAAAGCTGATCTCCAGCGGGTTTTAAAGCTTCAGGAGTTCCTCTGATGAAAGCAAAACACTGTAGCTCTGCGACAAATTCCAGCAAAAACCCGTCATCCCGTTCAGGTGAAAACTGTCGGACATGTCGTTTTCTGCTCTTTGAGGATTTCCCTCCTCATGTCGGAATTGAGAGACGTCCAAAAAGTACCAGGGGGGAGGACCCCCGCTGCCGAACAGCTCCCTGGCTCGATGCCTCCGTCGTAATCCTGCTCATAGTGAACATCTGCTGACGGGAGAGACTCAGTTTCCATTATGACAATCTGCTTATTTAATGATCCAGAGGTCAAATCTACTCCACTGCCAAACTTCATCAGTACGGTATTGTACTGGAAGCTGCCGCCGCTCGGTGATGGATTGTATGACAGTGAACATCTGTGAACCTGCAACGTCTGTCCTCCGACCTACTGAATTTACAAAGCACGTGAAGTATGTGTTGGCGACAGATGATGTTTCAAGTATGTGCTACGTTGAAGCGCCTCATTTCTGCATTAATGTTAATTCTGGTTCATTCATGTTTAAAGGTTGGACACAGGAAGCACTATATAAAGTGGAGGGGGGGGGGCTCCATCAATAACTAAAGGGAGAACTCAGCAACTACAGGAGCATGTCGGTAATTGAACGTGTCACTGTTCTACTGTGCTGATGCAATCAGGACATTGATCCAGAAAATAAAGGACTTTTCCTCTCAGTTCACTGGAGTTAATTATTTTACAACTGTTTGTTTGATTTCTTTCATTTGCACATTTTAAAGTAAGACGAAAGAGAAGGATCAAAGCAAAACGAAGACACGTTATAGATTCAAGATTCTTCTTTATTGTCAGCTTACAACAACACACATTTATGACACTCCTTGACATTTGCCTTACAAAGCGGCATCAGATGCATAAATTACAATTGTACATCCCAACTTTATTTTCTTTTTATTACCTCCAGGCAGGTTAAGTTTTGCTGTTCAGCAGAATTACAGATAAACTACTAATTTACTTGAAACTTGGTGGAAGTGTCGGACACGGGCCAAAAAAGAATCCATAACATTTTGGTGCCAATGTGAACAAAGAGGCTGATCCAGAAATTTCCAGAAACACTGCGAGATAGGATTTTTTTTCGTAGATTTACAGATCTTGATGTAAAAATCTGGCATATTTAGGGAACTGATGTCTAAGTGTGTTTGTAATTTGGTGCATCTTGGTTGAATTGCAGGGGATTGTTGGGTCTTGGTGGAGGTCTGGCTCATTCCAGTTTCTTTATTATATCCATTCGTACTTTTTGTTTCTTTTATCGTGTATAACTTTTCTCTTTATCAAAATCACTTCAAATCCAGGATGAAATTGACTTTGCACATGCATAACTGAAAATGTATCACATATGCACATATTTTGCAAATCCTCCCTGTCTGTCCGCCCTTTGTTTCATCTCCATCTTTGGTGATTTACAGTGCCTTGCATAAGTATTCACCCCCTTTGGACTTTTCTACATTTTGTCATGGTATAACCACAGATTAAAATTTATTTCATCGTGAGTTTATGTAATGGACCAACACAAAATAGTGCATCATTTGGAAGTGGGGGGAAATATTACATGGATTTCACAATTATTTACAAATAAAAATCTGAAAAGTGTTGAGTGCATATGTATTCACCCCCTTTACTGTGAAACCCCTAACAAAGATCTGGTGCGACCAATTGCATTCACAAGTCACATTTGCAAGTCACATAATTAGTAAATAGGGTCCACCTGTCTGCAATTTAATCTCAGTATAAATACACCTGTTCTGTGACGGACTCAGAGTTTGTTGGAGATCATTACTGAACAAACAGCATCATGAAGACCAAGGAGCTCACCAAACAGGTCAGGGATAAAGTTGTGGAGAAATATGAAGCAGGGTTAGGTTATAAAAAAATATCCAGAGCTTTGAACATCTCTCTGAGCACCATAAAATCCATCATAAGAAAATGGAAAGAATATGGCACAACCGCAAACCTACCAAGAGGAGGCCGTCCACCCAAACTGAAGAGTCGGACAAGGAGAAAATTAATCAGAGAAGCAACCAGGAGGCCCATGGTTACTCTGGAGGAGTTGCAGAGATCCACAGCTGAGGTGGGAGAATCTGTCCACAGGACAACTATTAGTCGTCTACTCCACAAATCTGGCCTTTATGGAAGAGTGGCAAGAAGAAAGCCATTGTTGAAAGGGATCCATAAAAAATCCCGTTTGGAGTTTGCCAGAAGCCATGTGGGAGACACAGCAAACATGTGGAAGAAGGTGCTCTGGTCAGATGAGACCAAAATTGAACTTTTTGGCCTCAATGCAAAACGCTATGTGTGGCGAAAACCCAACACTGCCCATCACCCTGAGCACACCATCCCAACAGTGAAATATGGTGGTGGTAGCATCATGCTGTGGGGATGCTTCTCTTCAGCAGGTACAGGGAAACTGGTCAGAATAGAGGGAAAGATGGATGGAGCCAAATACAGGGAAATCCTTGAAGAAAATCTGATGCAGTCTGCAAAAGACTTGAGACTGGGGCGGAGGTTCATCTTCCAGCAGGACAATGACCCTAAACATACAGCCAGAGCTACAAAGGAATGGTTTGGATTAAAGAATGTTAATGTCTTAAAATGGCCCAGTCAAAGCCCAGACCTCAATCCAATAGAGAATCTATGGCAAGACTTGAAGATTGCGGTTCACAGACGGTCTCCATCCAATCTGACTGAGCTTCATCTTTTTTGCCAAGAAGAATGGACAAACCTTTCCATCTCTAGATGTGCAAAGCTGGTAGAGACATACCCCAAAAGACTTGCAGCTGTAATTGCAGCGAAAGGGGGTTCTACCAAGTATTGACACAGGGGGGTGAATACTTATGCACCCAACAGATGTCAACTTTTTTGTTCTCATTATTGTTTGTGTCACAATAAAATTTATTTTGCACCTCCAAAGTACTATGCATGTTTTGTTGATCAAACGGGAAAAAGTTTATTTAAGTCTATTTGAATTCCAGTTAGTAACAGTACATAATGGGAAAAAGTCCTAGGGGGGTGAATACTTATGCAAGGCACTGTACATGAATTCTGTCTGGCAGCTTCTCTTTGCTTCTCCCTCCTCCAAGTCGTTTATCTCGTCGCTGATCTGTAACTACGTCCACGAAGCTCAAACAACCAACCATCACTTGTGAATTAAAACGAAACACACACACACACACACACACACACACACACAAGTCTGTCAGAAGCTTCATTTTCATTTGAATAAGAATACGAAAACGAGCGTAACTCTTCCTGGCTGCAGCAGTAGCAGAAATGTGCTTTGCATGCCAGGTATAATACCACAGCAGATTGGTTCAATCCAGCCTGACATATTTCTGGAATGGCACATAGTTGTCCATCGCACTTGGCTCGGAGCCAACCGGCGAACATTTCTCTAGACAACACAAAAGGATCCTTGTGCTCGACGGCCTCGCCTCCTGATTGTAACAGCAGAACCATGCCCTGTGACATAAATCATTAATCTCTATGCATGTGGTGCCGATTAATTTGTGTATGGAAATGGCATGCCATGTCAGTCAAAATTATACCACGGGGATCATTACGCCGAGGCCTCCCAAGTTGTTTGACATACAGTGATGAATGAGATATGGATCAAAATTGTGGGGGAAAAAAAAGAAAATCAGCTCTCTCCTGCTTGTGCGATGGATTTTATTTTCACTGAAAGAAAGAAGAAGAAAGAAATAACACCGGGCTTCCTGTTCATTTCTCCCGGCGTGTTTTCAACCAAACACAAAAAACGAATGAAAAATGACACAAACACTTCTGACATTTAAATTAAAAAGCTCTTTACGTAGGAAAGTTATGACCACAACCAAATCCAGGAGAATGATGTGGTTTGTAGAAGTGAATGAGAGAGGGAACATAAGAAATGTTAAAAGTCGTTTCTATCATCACCCACATAATTAAGTCTGTCAAGACTTTGGGAGAACTGTGGACTCAGAAGCTTTTAGGTATTTAATATAGAAACAATTCAGAGGGATGAATTGGTGTGAACAGGCTGGAAGACTGAGTCCAGGAGATTGTTCCAGGAAGCTGAGCCGATAAGGGCTCTGACATTTACCGTGTCCAGATCCAATCTTCAATCTTCAATTGATTCTTTTATTAAAAAAAACCACACATAAGTAATATTAAAGTAGTAACGCTTAAATACAAACCTGCACCAACATCCCAGATACGACTGAATCGAAAACTGCAGAACCGATTGTCTTGAAGCTCTGTGGAAGGAGAGGACGTGGGAAAAGGAAGAACCCTGTAAAGTTTGGCCCGGATCCGGATCAGTGGACAGATCCAGGAATATGATTTATCACTTTCTTTAACATTGTAAGATGTTTTATTTACATTTTCCGTGATGTACAAAAGAATACTTCATGGACCTTGATGAAAAAAGTGAGGCATGTTTAGAAAACTTACAGTTAGCGTATTCAACATCTATGAGGGGCCATTTAAGGGTTCAGTATCTTGCCCAAGGACACCTCGGCATGCAGATGGGGAAGACTGAGGATTGAACCACAAACTTGCTGGTTGGAGGACGAACACTCCACCCCCTCAACCACAGCCGCTCAACTAACATTTCTGACCTGCTTTTTCCTCATATCATCAATAGGTCACTTAGGTCGTATAGCATTTTTAAAATCTGGACAGAAATGGTGTATAAGCCGTTCTGTAAAACCTGTAAATCTAATAATATGCTACTGGAGTAGAGATTCCTGTCTCATAGAATGAGAAAAAAAAAGATATATCGAGAAAACGGCCTGTAAAGATGTGTATTGTTATTGAAATATACAAATGCAGATGGAAAAAGTAAAAGTGCGTTAAAATAAACACCTAAGTGTGTGATATAGATGTTTTCATTCCACTATCATCTGAAAGAAGACACTGTATCGAATGAAATGGCCCCAAAAGTGTCTCAAAATTGTCCTGTACATGAAAAAGCTATATGTTTCTACCTGTTGTGTTGTTTGTCGAGCTTTCAGCTTTACAGTTCTAGAGCAGAGGTGATATACGGCCGAAAGCTGAGCAGCAGAAAGCCCGGCTCTGCACAGGAGAGAAAAGAGGATCGTCAATCATGTGCCGCAAGTAGTATCCAGGCAGCATAAAATAACTTTACACACTGCAAACTGAAAATCAATGATATGAACGTGTGTAAAGTTTTGATATTTGATGGATTTGTATTGTTCATTCAGTGGCTCACATCTGTGGCTCACATCTGTTCATCGAATGTAAACAAGAGGGTCAATATTAAACCTGATATCCTCCCAGAGTGAAGGATATTTAACACAGAGACTCAAAGCTACATCTCATCAGTTGTTGACCTTGGAGACAGCAGTGGAGACACTTCTGGAGCTTTTGATCATATTACATTATCCTCGTCCAGTTGTAAGTGTGGAAGTGCAGCTCTTCTGAATGTCCTTGTTTTCTAAACACAGCAGTAGGACAAAATTATCATTATATTTTATATCATTTACTATAGTCCAACCACACAAATGTATTTTATTTAATGTTTTTTATAACAATATTATGCTTGTGCATCAACTTATATACCATATCTTGTTCCAAAATGTGTATGTCCTAGTTAAGATTATTAATATAGCACATAAAAACAATGACAGATGACCAAAGTAATGTGCAATATAATAATAATATATAATACAATAAAATAAAACGCTACCATGTGGATAAAAAGTGTCATCAGTCTATTCTTAATGATGTCTACAGCACTTCATTGTTAACTGTACACTGTTCCAAAGCTGTTACTCTTATTTTATTTCACATTTCTTGATGCAGTCTAATCAGCCTTTACAATGCTATAGTCTACTTAGAACAAAACAGAGACATCAGTGGCTGCTCTGAACATGTTGGGCCTTCTCCATCCATCATGTTTATCGTGGCCTCTACAGCCTCCACCGTCTTTCCGCTGTCGTTAAGTACATCACATAAATACTGAGGCGTTATGCTGCCGTCACATGAATGGAGTGGGGGGTGGGTGCGTTTCATTTATCCACCGCCGCGTCACGTGTGGAGCGTGCGGCTGTGGCTGCTGTAGGAGGCGGGAGGAGGAGAAGAGGAGGAGGAGAGGAGGAGCAGGAGGCGGCTGTCCGTGGTGCTGATGGGAGGACTGATGCTCTCCGGCTCCTCAGCAGCCGCTACTGCGCATGTTGCATGACAGGTACACGCAAAAACGCCTCCATCTTGGGCATCCCGAGCCGAGGCGCAAAGGGCAGCAGCCATATATACACACACACACGCACACACACAAACACACACACACAGACACACACTGATGCACAAAAAATAACAAGAGGAGGAAGAAGCAGCAGAAAAGGGATACAAAATTGGAAATTTGCCGAGATGTAACTTTTTTTATTTCTTTCTCATTGAACACATTGAGGGAAAGGAGCGCGGGTGAGGATGGAGAAGCGCGAGAGCGAGCGGTGCGCGCGGCTCTGTTAACCGCTGGATCCGCACAGGCGGCTCCGCTTTCCTGCAGGAACCGAACAGGTGACACGGTGGAAAGGTGAGTGGCACCGTTTGGCCCCGTCTGCCATCGACCACTTTCGCGTTATTTATGTTCTTTACGCGCGCTCCCTGCGAGGGGTGGGGGTGGGGGTGAAGGGGGGGGGGATGCACACTCGCGCCCATATGTATTGGCATCTTCCCCCCACCCAGGCTGTCATGGTGGTCGCTGTTTTTCCCGTGTTGTTCTCCCTCCTCTGCTGCTGCCGAGGGTCCGACTCTGCCACTTTCACTTTGCTCTTGTTCCGAGCAGCCACAGGTTGTGAGTGTGAGCTCCGGTGGTTCTGCAGAATAAAGGTGTGCGCGCGCGGGTTGTTTGGAAGCGAGAGGAAGCTCCGTGTGTTGATGAGCAGCGCGCAGGCCTGACCTCCTGTGTTATTGCATTGTAACGATGTCGTGATTTGCAATAAATCACGTTGACTCGAACTCAAATAAAACCATGAATGGTAAAGGTTATTTACATGACATGCAGAGCTTTGTTGTTTTAGTATCAACTACATTATGAGCTCTTATTTATCTCAATCAATTATTCAATCAGTTATTTTTTGCCACAAATCACAATCTGCGTCAAATGGCTTAAATGTTCTGTAAATGTCTTCAGACCACTCAAAATGATTCAGTTTTTCCTATTCACACGCCTCAGGAGGTAGAGGCGGTCATCCACAAACCAAAAGGCCGGCGGTTCGATCCCCACACAGTATACATGTGTGTGAATGGTGGGAACTGTTTGGTTTCTCCAAAAAATGTTGAGTTCTTGACCATCTATGTAAAGTGCCTTGAGATAATGTATATTATGATTTGGTGCTATGCAAATCAAATTGAATTGAATTAAATCAGAACTGTAAAGAGCTTTGGTCTTTAGAAACTACGCACTGCACTTTCTCTATCACACATCACTTACACACTGCCGGCCCAGCCATCAAGGGCAATTTGGGGTTCACTATCTTGCCCGGCGACACTTCAGTACGCAGACTGACTAGGTTCGAACCCCAAACCCCCAAATAATGATATGAAAATTGTCGATCGTTTTCAGGAATTATTTTATCCTGTTTATCGACCAGAATTTTAAAAAACAAGATTTCCAGCCGTGCAGTGAACTAACGTGGTCAGAGCAGAACTACTTCTTGACCTTGGACCCGAGGACCATAAAAGGCGTCTTGAGTCACCGTCAGCTGCTCGACTATAACGATGCCTCTGCAGTTTTAACTTTGCCAGCAGTAAAACAAAATGAGGACAATGTTCCTCCAGTGGTGACACACAGTTGACTCAGGAAGTGCCAAGGTCAATTTATGGACACGGTCTCAGCCGAGCAGGAATCGGTTTAGCACGGCCGGGCACAATGTCCTGGTTCTTTGTCCTTTATTTTAGATTTTGAGAAGGTGCGGACGAGTGTGAGCTTCAAAATAAGTGGTTCACATCAGGTCAGTTTTATTTCTACAGCTCAAAATCAAGACAGAACTTCTCTCAGGGCACTTTTCTTTTAGACCTAACTCTTTTTAATGTTATTTAATCGATATCGACAGGCGACCTGTCCAGGGTGAAACCTGCCTCTTGCCTCACAGCAAAAAGGTTCTTGGTTCAAATCCCAATTCGTGTGAGGAGTTTAAATCTTCTCCTTGTGTCTGCGTGGCTTCTCCTGCCTCTTCCCGCAGTCCAAAGACACGCAGGTTAATTGGAGACTCTGAACTGTCTGTAGGTGTGAATGTGAGTTGACGGTGGTTTGGTTCCAGGTGATCCCGTCTCTCATCCAATGTCACAGACACTATAAATAATAATAAACTTTATTTGTAAAGCACCTTTAATAGAAGAAATGCAGCTTAAATTGCTGCAAATCTCAGGATTCAACATCAACAACAAATTATTATGCCTTAGTTTCTCTTGTTAAAAACGGAGGAGGTTTATCTCTACAGGTCTGCTGGGAAGATTCTTGATCATTCAAGTCCTGTATCTTCAGGAGTTGTACAAGTGTAAAAGGCAACTGGACATCTTAGATATTAAACCTCTCATCCAAGAGACTTCTGCAGTTCTCAAAGAAAAAAAAATCAGACCTCAGAAGTGATCAGAATGTATAAATTTGAGGACACAATGTCACCCAGAGAAAGGACGGCATCTCAGGATAAATCTTGTTAAGTGATTAGTTTTGAGATTCAGACAAAAGGACAAAAGGTTTCTAAAAACAATTTAGAGTAAGAATTTGAGGGAATGTCCTTGTTTGGTTAATCTGATCACAGTTTCTAGACGTGTGTCTGGTGTTGGGGAACTGCACTGAGGCCTTGGGAATTAGTCTCATAATGTGCTGTGCGTCATATCGCATTAATATTTTAGTAAGTGTTTCCTAATAAGGCTAATTTCTTCAGTACAGCGTCATGCTTACTGTGGATCCTTCTTCTCCCTTCTATCAGGAGCACAGGGTCAGAGACAGGAGCTGTCTTATCGAGAACAGCCTGAGGGAAGATGGGACATTATAGGTCAGAGTCAGATAAGTAAGAACTGTGGTCAGACTTTCAGCGTCACCATCAGCTGTTGCACTCTGATGTGTGCGGGTCAGCGTGGCTCTATGTTGCCATACTTCCTCCTACTGAATGAAGGTGCCCAAACCAAACCGCCCATATTCGCTGGACTCTCCCAGAATCGATAAAGCGATGTTGACTCACTTCGGGCAAAGTGAGGCGTTTGCATGAAGACAAAAGGTGCTGAGCGGAGCGGTGGAGCCGATTTGTGCCGGAGAACATGATGATCAATGAGGAGGCGGGGAGCCGAGCAGACAGGGAGTTACTGGGTCAAGGCCACGAGGAGGAGAGGGAGAGGGAGATAGAGATAGAGAGAGAGTGTCCCTGTCTAGACAATAAACTGTTTCAGTTAATATACAGTTATGCCGGCAGGGCAGGGGGGGGGGGGGGTGGCAGGAGGATGGAGGAGGGAGAGCCTCTTGGCTTCGCTGTTGGTCTCCGTGTACCTGTGCTATGAAAGGGACCGCTTTCCTAGATGGGGGGATAATTCACACAGGTACTACGGCTGCTCCGTGATTAATTGCCCCCTATCAAGAAACGCTAAACTGCTCTGTTCACGAGTAATGGTGTGCATTTGTATAATGTACAGTTGTTTTTACGGTTGTACCTGGCTTTGATGGCTTTGATTTGATCTCCTCCAACGCAATGCAAACACAGATGAATTCAAATAAAGTGAATCCACAGCTGCAGAAACAACAGTCAGTCGTCCCTTAGAGGTCACACTCCCCCGACCAGTCCTGAATGACCATCGTTATTCAGGTGCATTACTCAGACATGTACTGTATGTGACATGCGTGCAGAGAAAATGGGAATGCATCATGTTAGGGAAGGGCCAAAGTCCCAGTGGTAGATGACGTACCCCGAAGCTTCCTTCTCCCGCCCAGGGGTACATCATAAGCAAAAGCTGTCTGATGTCACATGTGGGAAGAACATGATGAAACAATTCACTTTGGGTTAAAGTCTGAGTAGTTTTAAATGCATTGGCTCCTCTTTGTTTGAACTGTTTGTTTGCTCCTCCGCAGGCTCAACTCACATCAGAATGGGCGTCGCGAGGCTCGTCGTCTTTCTCCTGGTGCTCTCGCTTTGTCTGGAGGGAGGTGATGCCAAAGAGAAAGGAACGAAGAAGGGGAAAAAGAAGGGGAAGCAGGTGTACTGTCCATCGTAAGTACTGTTGTTATCACCAACATGGGCTGTATCCATATACCCAACACTGACTGGTTTGTAGAGGGGCGTGGGTCTGACATCAGGGTGTCGTCAGTTCGGCGAGTAGTAGTCTTTATGTTTGAATTGAGGAAATAAATTAACTGCTTCATTACGTTAATTTCGTTGCCACTCTTATGTTGGTTTGTGTGTATGTGTGTCTTTCACAGGCTCCCGCTGCCATCTTTCCATCAAGTAAACCCAAGCTTGTGTGTCTGTTTTCCTTTATACTCTCCTGACGCAGGCATCAATCCAACAATCAGTACGTGATGAAGTGCGTCTGCGGCTACGCACATACTCGTCTGCATGGGAGCGGCGTCACATACTGATCCTTACTTTGATTTCAGACGGCGGCAGAAAGATCCTCTGTGCTTGACCTTCAGAAACACTTGGGAAAACGTAGCATATTTGCACACAACTGCACAACTTAATGAATTCAAGAGCTACGATGTTGAAAAGAATCTTAAAAAAACAGCAATGTTACTGCCGTGCAACGGGGAAATGTCGTGACGCCGCTCATGCCCAACATTGGTAACGGTACATGTCTCCTAACATGGTGAACACCAACATGTCCTGACTTGCCTTTCGGAGTGTGCATTGTCTCTATGCATTGCAGAGCTCCACCCTCTCCTTCCCCTAAACTCTAACAAATGTCTCGACTTTGAAACTTGTTTGATGTCGTCCCAGTATTGGCAAGTCTAAGCCGTGTGACATATTCCGTGTTTCGTGCTGCGGATGCCTTTGTGGATGAAGGAACCACTTGGTTCCAGTTTAGCTGTTGTGCTTGAGGTTGTCAAAAAGGTCTGTTAAGAGAGAGAGAGGGTGGAAAAAAAAAAAAGGTTTAGCGGATGGGAATTATGTTTTTCACTTTGATCAGGGAACCGCAGAACATGCGCGCACTGTGCCGCATTCCTGTGGAGCACTTTAGCTCATCCTCAGTGCATGATAAGGTTTACATAATGATATATAAAGTGCTTTGAGGAGGGGAAATTCTTTGGCAGGAGAATTCATTGCCACCCACAAGGAGGCTTTCTGTTTCTCCTTTCTCTGCTGCCAGATCCTCTTCTCCTCTTTCCCCCGTCTCTCTCCATCCCTTTGTTTTTTTTCACCAGTCAACCCCAAAACACAAATGATGTTTGACTGAACGTGTTTGAAAAACAACACTTTACGTTACGGTGTTAATTTTCAGTAGACGGCTTGGTTTTAATTTTCAAAAGGGGAAATTTCACTTTGGTCTCAACAAAAAGTGGAAATATACTGTCATGTAAACTCTTCGCCACCCACATGGCAGATTAATTGACGCTGGTGGGGCGATGATATCCGGAGGTATTTAAAAATAGCAACAGTGTATGTTTCAGTACCTTCATGCACAATGTGCACAAATACACTGAAAGGCTTTAAGAGCACCACTGTCTGTGTAGTAGACACAAGAGATGACAAAACTTCTTGTTAACAACATAATTTGTCAAATAAATAAACAGACCAAGAATCATAATCAAACATAATCTCACATCATGTTGCAGCTTCTGCTTAAAAGGGCAAATCAGAAAAACAGATGAAGGCACAAGTGAGCTGGTGTTTGCAGGATTTTTAGTTTTATATTTGTAGTTAATATATGTTCTTAATGTTTGCCAATATTTTTTTTTTATAATGAAAATTGGAATATCTCACATTTTTGTCATTCTGTCAAAATGATCAACTTTACAACAGAGGCTGCTGCACTACTTAGTGAGCTAGCAGGTGCCCTGCATACAGTGCTACAGTTTCGATTCCTACCAGGCCCTTTAAGGCTAGGGGTTGCTCGTTCTCTCTTCCCATTTCAAAATTAATACTTTACAACAAAGAAATTCATAAACATTACATAAAAAAATCGTAATGTAAGGTTTAAGGGCGTAAAAAGTTGAATACGACATAGCAAACATTACCTTCCACACAACTGCTCATCTTATTTCTGTGAGCATGTTAGCATATTAGCATGATAGCATTATGTCTTAGCTCAAAGCACCCTATGCCTACAGCCTTGTAGAAATGCTAGTATGATTCTATAGTTAGGGAAACTGATCTGGGGCCCCAAACTGGGAAGGGGCCCCTCAGAATGACTAATTGCATTAGTTCACAGCAACAACAATTTTGTGAGAATCCCCTTTAAGATCATGAGACTGCAATGACACCATGGTTGGAAACCCCCTGAGGCCCCATGCCACTAACCTTCTGCCAAAAGCTTCATCATGTTAGAGGTTTGTTCCAAGAGTAAATTGAGGGGTTCGGTTTGGGTCAATGTTGGGCCCCATTTTTGCCTGGGGCCCCCCCAAGTCCTTTGAAAAGCTCTGGAGTAAAGTTTTGTTAGAAATGTGAGGCTTGATGACTTTCTACTTCTGTGTATCCTCCTTTTATGCATCTGCAGTATTACTTGAAGTATAAAAAAATACAGCAGAATAAACAAATGAAAAAAATATTTATATGATCGTACTGGAAAGATGAAAAATGATTCCCCCGTCAACCTGTGGGATCAGGATCTGGAAACATCTGAAAATAGCACCACATCACATTTCTAAACACTCCTGCACTCTAACAATACCTGGGTGGTCCAGATCTTAAAAGCTAATTTAATCCCTAAACTGGTAGCGCTCTCAGGCTACAGTTTAATCAAGGAGTACACAGAGCAGCTCGCTGGTGTACTCTGTGAATCTGTGGCGTTCATCTGCCAGGAATTTGACCTGTTAATGTGATCGTGCCTACAGTTGCCTCTCCGTCTTTTTTTGTTTGCAGACAGCTGTCATCCGAGGATCTGGCCCGAGTCCCTGAGAACTCAACCAGTAACATCTTGAACAGGTTACTGATCACCTACGATCCCAGAATCAGGCCCAACTTCAAAGGCAAGTCTCTCCCCGTCTTCATCTATCTCTGTCGATTTTTTAATTTACGTTTTTGCCGAGCTGCCGTCACAGTAATTAAAGAAACCAGTACATCATGAACTCATTCCTCTGGATTTCCCCTCTGTACCCTGTGTTGGAACAAGTGTTTGCAAACTATAAATGGTGCTTTTGACATTCGTGAAGATGTATTTACTGCAAACACTTGTTTAAAATCTAGTACAGCACTATAGCAGTGAGGGAATATTCTCCTGTGTTTGGTATTGATCTGTTAGTTAAGACTGACTGTATATAAAGATGGGAGATGTGGCAGCTCTCCAAAAGTGAAGCCAAAGCATCTCAATCGCCCCCTGGTGGCTGGCTCTAGTACAGGTCATAAATCCTGCCTCATCCATGTTAGGGGATCGGACATGGACCAAACTAAAAAGTCAAGTACACATCAAATAATTGTTTTCTCAAGATGGTTTCTGTCATTTTTGGTAGTAGGTATCACACTGGTGTTACGTTTGGTTTTAATTACTTATTTGAAGCTATTAAGATGGGGTAAAATGTCTTGATTGACAGCTGAGACTGACTTGTGATTGGTTGGTTGATTGGTGACTCCCTCCCCCATCGCTACTGTGCAGACTCCAAATGCACAAGATGGCGGCATTGATATCTGGACTACTTTGGCTTCATTTGTAGGTAGTGGGAGGCAGTGAAGACCATCTTTATAAACCAGTCTATGGTTTAGACAGTCACAGAAAACATCAGTTGGACATTTTTGACTTTTTCGGTGCAGGAAACAACTGTATTCTATCCACCAAACAAACAAATGCTTCAATTCTACAGTATGTTATTCTTCATTCTCTACTGTGCCAATCGTCCATCTTTACAGTTTTTACAGTGGGCTTTAAACGTCACACTAAAGGGTGAACGCCGGGCTTTAGTCTCTCAGTAAAAACAGCCATAAAAACAACTCGGTGACGGTTCTTCAGGTGGCTCCTCAGAAAGTTTCCGTCCTCTGGCACTTGGCAGCGGGAGCCGTATCTGGGACTCGGTGTTTGATGTGTTGTGGGCAGAATTAGCTCCCTGCCCGACTGCCTGCGACGGGTCCAGCGGCCAAACATCTGCTCTTGATTTCAGGGTGGGCTGAGAGCTTCCCGTCCATTAACATCCATGTCATAATCTCCCAAATTACATCCTAAACTGTGTCTTGTGCATTACTTGGGCCGGGGCCTATAAAATGTGGAACCGCTTTTATGGACCATATAGAGACTTTCAAGAAGCATCACGAGGGTTTGCTGAACATCACTTAGTTTTCGCGGATGCTGTCACGTATCGGAGGTGAGAGCTTTACGGCATCTGCATATTATGTACATTAATTTAGCAAATTGCCTGATGGAGTTTAAACTCCTGAGCCTCCAGTAAACACCTCAAAGGAAAGAACATTATTCAAAGCAGCGCGAGCAGTCTGCATTCGTCAAGGATTTTATTAGTTTATGCAAAGGGCTGAGTGGAGAGGGATGCCACTATAAATGTTTACAGCGTTAGCTTAGAGGAGGAGTGCGATCCTCTTGGGAGGGCGTTTTTTATTACTTTGCCGTGTTGATAAAGTCTTTCACAAATCCTGATCGGTCACACAATCCTGTTCAATCAACAGGAACAATGTGTATTGATGTAAAAACAAAGAGGTGCATGGAAACACACTGACACTCACTTGTGAGCTATAAACACGCAGATGATGTGAATCACTCCTCTCACTCCTCTTCCATCCAGGGATCCCCGTGGAAGACAAAGTCAACATCTTCATCAACAGCTTCGGCTCCATCCAGGAGACGACCATGGTAAGAATCCACTTGTCCCACTTCCCTCACAGGATTGATGATCAATACTTCTGCCAATCAGAGGCAGCGGTTCGGAGCTGAAAACGGCTTCAGCCCACAAGTTTTAGGAGGAACACGTGAGCATGTTCTCTAGAAGGTATCGGGCCGTTTAGCAGTGAATTATTATGAGGACTGTGGGGTTTCACGCCTCATTTATCTGATGGCTTAATTGCTGATAGAGAAATGCAGTTGTAATGCTAATGAACAGAATGAACTCAAGGACTCGTGATCACTAATGAAACAAAAGAAGGAACATTTCTTAAGGTTTCATTTAAAAGCTGCTGGGAGGGGCCAATAAAAGCTCAATAGATAACTTATATTAAACCCAATCTTGAAGTCTTAATACATCTTTTATCTTCAATTGCAGTGCAATGTTTTTACCTCCATCAGGGAAGTTATATCTTCACCCCTGTGTGTTTGTTTGCTGCTTGGTTTGTGAATAAGCAAGATAAAAGTAAAACAACTGAACGGATTCGCTCGAACCTTGGTGGAAGGATGAGTCAGGAAAGAACCCATTTAATTAAATCGGTGTGAATCTGGATCAAGGAGCAGATCCAGGATTTTGTTTTTTACTTTCTTTAATACGGAGAGATTTTTCATCATCTTTGACATTTTTCCAGGGAACAATTCATGGATCTTGATTAAATCAGGCATATTGAGGGGACTGATATTCATGAGTGTGTGAGATTTGGTGCAGCTTTATTGGATTTGAGGAGACTATTAAAGGCCCTGCTGGAGGCATGCACCATTTTTGTAATTGTGCCTAGTTGTATGCTGTAATTTTAACATCAGAACACAATTAACAAATAATTCAATCAAGACATAGATATCAGTCCCTTCAATATGCCGGAATTTGTCATGCATAATTTTTTGGGGAAATCTTGCCACGTTAAAGAAAGTGATGAAAGAATTCCTTGATCCACCCCAACGTGGATTCATGGAAATCTGTCCAGTAGTTTTTGTGTTATCTTGCTGATAAACACACCAGCCAACAAAGAAAAGGACAGAACCATAACCTCCTTGGCGGACGTAGGTAAAAAATATAAAGACTGAAGAGAAAATCTAATACTAGCAGCAGAAATTCCACTTCTTTTACTTTGTGAAAGCAGGAGGACGGTTTGGTCAGTTACTTTCCAGGCAGAGAGGACTGTCAGTTCTGAAAGGAACCAGACAATGTGCACGCTCTCCAAAACAGCACCAGACAAGAGCAGCGGGCCAACATGTGGCACACTTGGTTCTTACTTTCAAAAACCTGACATTTTTCAAGAGCAGGACGCCTCAGTCCTCACGGGGACAGAGAGGGGATTTATGAACTTTTTCCCTCAGTGTCCTGTTGCAGCAGGTCTGGACAGTGTCTCCGTCCAGACCAGTGATCAATCTCTGCTAATTTAATTTCATGAGGAGTGACACTCTGAGCGCAGCCCCAGCTCCCAGGCTGGATCCTGGAATCGGATCTGGGTTCAAATCTACTGTGGAAATATTTCTTTTGGCTGCAGATCAGAAAAGTGTGTTCACCCGTAATATCTTCCAGTGGAGTTTCACTCTGGGACACGCAGAGAGCAGCACTGCAAAGAATGCAATGTACAGAGGTGTGTGAGGTGGATTGTGAGGAGATGTAAGGGAAGAAAAAGGAGTAAATCAAGGAGAGCGAAGAGAAAGAAAGGAAGAAAATACAAGAGAAAGCAAAGGTAAAAAAGAAACAGTGACGTGAGAGACCAAGAAAACAAAGAGAGGGAGGCAGGAAGAGAATGATGAGTATTAGGTCCACAGAATCTGAGATTTCTAGAATAAAGTCCTAATATTACGAGATTAAAGTTGTGTCATGCCTTATTTCCTAGAAAACTTTATTCTCATTAAATTACGACTTTTCTCTCATAATACGACATTTCTCTTTTTGTAATATTACTGCTTTTTTCCCTTTGTAATATCACAAGGGTCTTTTCAATTACGACTTTATTCTCGTAACATTACGATTGTTTTCTTTCAATATTCCAACTTTCTATATGTAATATTATGGGTTTCATTATTTTAAGATTACGAGTTTTCCACCTGGCTCTAATACTCTGTCATAGAAAAGAGAAGATTTAAAATAAGAGACAGGGATGAGAAATGTTGACAGAGCAGAAGAACGTTGGAGGAAGAAGAATCAGACATGAAAAAAATAGTTGAAGGCTTAAAATATAAGGAAAACAGAGAAATGTCAAGAGAACAAGAGGCGAGAAGAATGAAGCCAGAAGGTGGAAAGAGATATAACATCAGGACAGAAGAAGTAAGAGCCAAGAGTGAGACGGAGACAGAGAGATGAGGAACTCCCAGATGGCAACTTCTCTTGTCCCCTCTTCCCCCCCGGGACGCCTGACAAAAGATAGGCAGAGAAGGAGAGTGACGAAGGTTTAGGAAGAAACAGAAGAGACAGCCGGTCACCTCCTCGCCTAATTCATCACTCTGTGGGGTCTCCGATCCCAGGGAACCTCTCTCATCATTTACACCTCCCTGGGCCAAACAGCGCCACATGTCCTCTGTAGTTAACACATCTGCTTTCACTTTATGATCCGCCAGTAGACGACGACTAATCTGATACTGCAACATTGAATAAATTGTGCTTGTGTAAGTTTGTGTGTGTGTGTGTTTCTTTCTTACCGCCGCTCAGTTTGAGTTTTCCTCGTTGACTACACAGCTTGTGTTAAATCTCTCTGGGATCGAACGCAGCACTGGCAGCTTGATGGCGAGCCAGAGGGAGGATGTATTTCCTTGTCTGGTTTCTCCGAAAGGCGAAGGTGTGGGAATTGGCTCGTGTCCCTGACAGACAGAGGCGAGCCAGCAGGAGCTGCTCGTGCTGTCGCTCGAGGGCCAGTTGGACGCTGAATTTAGGTTGTATAGAAAGAAGAGTAAGACATCAACAATTTGACCACTGCTCACACACAGACACACACAAAAAAAACTCTACTGGCAGTGAAATAAAATACATTTTATGTTACTGCTAAATTACTTGGACTAATGCAGCACCTGTTCTAAACCTGCCTGTTTGAAATGTGTTATCTGGCCGTTGGTAATTCTGTTTGCAGCTTTTTATTTGTGAAACTGCAAACGTGACCCGCGGCAAGAAAAGTACCGGCTGTAAGATTCGATCCACGAAACCCTGAAGCTGCACCTCCGCTGCGGCACAAGAAGCTGCTCACCTGTTTACTCAAAGTTCAGTGAATCTCGACTCCATGAGTGACCTTTAACGATTGCGACAACAACCATCCACCAGGGGGCGACCATGAGGATTTGGCTTCACCCACAGATTCCTGTGTTGATTTTTCTCAAACACGTCCACGGCAGAAGCAGCAAAGACGACGAACAAACAAATAACAGTTGGACTCATCAGTTCTATCAAGGCCCCAAAGGGATCCTGACGGTGCATCAGCAGTAAACTAAACTCAGCTGGAGACAATGGCCCCAATAAAGGTCACATTGGACACATTATCCACTTTTTATTACATCTGTGGTTTAGTGAGATGAATTTTGTCATTGGAGTTTAATATAAAAGACAAAAATAAGATGTTACATGTGTGTGTTCCAGTCCCATTATTTCCATTGTGGTAATAATTGCATCTGTGTATATGTACTCTGTGGTAATGGTTAGTGACAGTGGTGGGAGGACGGGTGGTCCTAGCACACAGCTGTTGAGCATTTCTACCACCAGTGTCACAACTTTCAACAAAACACCATCAGCAAATAGAGAAAACTGTGTCTTTTCTCATTTAATGCTCATGGATTTATTGAGAGGAGACAAATGAGAAAACATTCCTGCTCAAAAATATATATTTTTTAAAAGTTGAGTCACTTTTAATGTCAGAATTGCGTTGGCAGCCCTGAAAGCTCAACAGACAAAACACAGCCGAGCTGAGTCATTGATTTGACAGCACATAACGGAAAATACTCAACTCAATACAACACAACCAAATAGACCAAAAAGCTGCAGATACAAACAACACAACCAAATAGACCAAAAAGCTGCAGATACAAACAACACAACCAAATAGACCAAAAAGCTGCAGATACAAACAACACAACCAAATAGACCAAAAAGCTGCAGATACACACGACACAACCAAATAGACAAAAAGCTGCAGATACACACAACACAACCAAATAGAGAAAAGCTGCAGATACACAAAACACAAGCAAATAGACAACTAGAGGCAAATACTCAATGGATGGATACACACACACACACACACACACACAGAGATGGTATTTTGGTGGCTTTGTTTGACATGTCATCCATCTTCACATTCAGCAGTAAAAGTCCTTCCCGGCACCTGGTCCCAGAACAGCTTGAGGGCCGCGAACAAAGGCTGCCACAAACAAAAATGAAACAGTCCCGAAGTGTCGCTGAGTGAAACGTTTCTATCAACAACAGCGTGGAAATGTCACTAATAAGCTCACTAATGAGGGATTTGCTGTATCAAATGTTGCCGTGTTGGTAACATTTGACCCTGTGGAGTTTCTTCTATGTCGACTGGTTCTGAAATAGACGTTGTGAGTTTTTTTTTCATTGCAGCTGTGAAATTTCACTCTGCACTTTGAAGAGGTGACGTTGACAAGAGAAAATATGGTTTGTCACTGATGTCAAAAGTGTTAAAAGACGGACAACATGTCCAGCTGTCATCACAAGTGACAGTTTTAACCAGGAAATAAAAAGCATGTGAGTCAGGTGGTAGCCAGGAGTTTGTCTTTTGGTAACTGATCACTTTGAAGATGTCTCTATGTCTCTAACCTCGCTTGTCTCATCTCGAACCCGACAGGATTACAGAGTCAACATCTTCCTGCGGCAGCGCTGGAACGACCCCCGGCTGAAGCTACCGCAGGACTTTAAGTCGGACTCGCTCACCGTCGATCCCAAGATGTTCAAATGTCTCTGGAAGCCCGACCTGTTCTTCGCCAACGAGAAGAGCGCAAACTTCCACGACGTCACCCAGGAGAATATTCTCCTCTTCATCTTCCGTAATGGAGACGTCCTCATCAGTATGAGGTATCATTGTCTTTTCGCTTAAAATGTTATTGGTTAATTGCAGGCTATGGCCATTGTCAGCTGAGAACTATGTTGGCAGATTTGATGTGTCCCTTTGCCCTTGATTGGTTAGAGCAACACAAAACCAGAGTGGAGCATATATCTCCACTAAGGCCCAACAGTTCCCCTAAAAGCCATCTAGCTTCACCAAATTGCACAAACTCATAGATATCAGTCCTCTAAACATCGCTGTGTCTGCATTTTTTAACCAAGATCCATGAATTCCCAGGGAAATTGGTGAAAATGGGTTCTTTCTCGGTCCATGTCTCATTCTTCCACCAAGTTTTCTGCAGATTCATTGAGTAGTTTTTGCACAAATCTGCTGACAAACAAACAAACCAACGAACTAAACAAACAGAGGGTGAAAACATAACCTCCATGGTGGAGGTAATAACCCCTCCACCTATAAACAACATCAAATATAACAATAACATATTGTTATTCTTGATAAATGGAGCGTCAGGCAATACAAAATGGCAATGAACTGCTTTTAATCACAACACGTAAAAGGGCTTTTTTTCCAAATGTGGCTTTAAATATCTGCGTAAACAAGACTAAATGAAAAAAATGATACAATTCAAGAGATAATTGCGTCAGACAATTACACAGGGACACAGAAGTTAAAATGTAATATTTGTTTGTTTGTGTTCTCAATGCCCTGCAAATCTGCACTGATAATTACTTCATAGTCCTGTGTGCTTTGTTCCAGTGAGTCAGAGTGAGCTTCTTTTTATTATTTATCATCTCCTTCCTTGATTTTTCTTATTTGATTTGTTTCTGGGTCGATAAGGATTATGGCTGTGAGAGTGAAATCTCTAAAGATAATGAGACTGTTGACAAGCTCAAGGAAAACAATTTCCGAGGGGGCTCAATGCAAACTGGCTGGGCCTCCACGTACAGTCTGTTATGTCATCTCCTGAGATAATTACTGAAATCCGTCTGCGAATTCAGAGCGCTACATCTCCTGTTTTTAGCACCACTCAAAAAGAAGACGTCAGGGTAAAACCCTTTAAATCGTGTGAGATCTCAACATAATACATAATAAGTACGAGACACTAAATCGGAGCATTAATGAAATACTAAAATCTGTCTTTTCTTCACCCTCCTCCAGGTTGTCTGTCACCCTGTCCTGTCCACTGGACCTGACATTGTTCCCCATGGACACACAGAGGTGTAAAATGCAACTGGAAAGCTGTGAGTCTTCCAGAAATATCATCACCTTAAACCAATCACATCAGCCAACACATCTGCTGGCTGTTTTTGGGGGGGGGGAGAGATGCTGTATTTAATCATGACTTGGGAATATATTTGTGTTTTTTAATTTTTTAATAAAATAGCTGTAAATGAGCAGTTTTTCCTTGTGTTCAGAAGCCAATTCCAACGGTGATCACTTAGAGAAGTGGAATAAATCATCATATTTTAAGGTTGCGGTGAAAGTCTCAGAGCTAATTGAGCTTGACTGTTGTTATTACATCTTGTTTACAAAGCAGTTTAGAGCTAAATACGTAAAATAACTTGGATTTTCCCTCCAAGGCCAAACCCGGCTGCCGCGATTGATATCATTCAACGCTTGTGTGCACGTTATCGACGTTACATTTAATACTGTGATTGTATGTGTCTGCACATCCAAACATGTAACGTGTACATCTACATCTTGTTAATGTCTATCCTTGCTGACTTTTTGTTTCCTCTGCACCTCTTTCGTGAAGTCGGCTACACTACGGACGACCTGCAGTTCATGTGGCAGACGGGAGACCCGGTGCAAATGGACGCCATCGCTCTGCCGCAGTTCGACATTAGACAAGAAGACATCGATTATGGGAACTGCACCAAATTCTATGCAGGAACAGGTACTGTCCTTATGATGAATCCAATTTTTCTTTCGTAGTTTAGATTGTAGATGTTAGTAGATTTGCCTAAAGGCTCATTTATGCTGCCTTTACGTACGAAAAAGGATGAATCAGTTTCAAACAACGTAACCGTCACTGCCCACGCACTTCGCTGCATCCTTTACGTTGGCATGGTTGTAAAGCAATACATCCACTAGGGGGCAACACAGAGTCGAGTGTTTGTGACTACAACAAACATGGCGACGGTGGAGGAGGTTTTGGGCAAAGTAAGAAGTTCTGTCAGCCATTCTTGAAATTTCCTCTTCTCTCTTGTAGTTGTCTTACTTGAACTATTGGCTACAGTGCCCCCTATGATTTTTGGTGTTACTGCTCTGTTTCGTCTGTTTCAGCCGTACTTTCAGAGGACGTGTATGAATACGATGAAATGAATGCAGCCTTCTGTCCGTCTCAGTATAAAACATTGAGCATAAATGAGCCTTTAGCCAGTTCTCTTGATTAAATTGGAAGTCTAGTGAAATATTTAAAACCTCTAAACTTACTTTTTCCATCATCTCAGTTAACCACAATCACCCGCAACATTTTTGACTTCAGTGCTGTTCATCGTTTGGGCTTTTCTTTCATCCATTCATTAATTATTCTCTTTTTGTTCTGGCTCGGCTCAAAGCTGCGAGTGTCTTTGGCCCCGAAAGTACATTCATGTTTCTGTCTCATCCCCTGATTGTCATTAAGTTTGTGTTTCCGCTCCTCTAAGTGCATTTTGTTTGTCATGACAACTCGACAACTGCCCCACAGGTAGACTTTCAGCACAATAACAACTAATTATATCATTGTGATCTTGGTCTGGGATTTACTGCTCGTTGGACATTTTCCTTGCGTTGTGTTTTGGAGGGAATGTTTTGCTCTGTGTTGCAGCAATTGGTGTAATTGGTTCCCAGTCAATGACATCACAAGAGAACTGATTAACTGGTTGCTTTTGGTTGAAAGATGGATTTATTGGACTTATCTCTGACCTTTCAGTATTGTAAAGACTGTGGAATTTTATAATGTAAAGATTTTTCACAGAGAGCAGTGTTGTTTCTATGTATGAGCATACAAGCAGCTAAAATACACCAAGTGACCTCAGTTGATCCCACAGATATTGAACCATTCCACAGTCTGGCCTCACAACACTCAATAAGAGGAGTTTGACCTATAGACCTTTAACGTGGAAGACATCTCGACTTAAAATGGGCTCGTGTTTACTGTGTTGGTGAGAGAAATCGATTTGAACCGGTGGTATTCACAACCTGCTCCTCTGGATTTTCTGAAAGTTTACAATTTGTGATGTGTTTGCAAAGAATTCCAAAACGGCAGAAGCCACAGAAGTTTCATGTTTTTCTTGATTGTAAAGCTATGTTTATATTAATTTTAGTCTTATTGGATTTTTCTTTGTCTGAGGAAAATGTTTCAATTCCCAAAAGTGTTATATTTTGCCTCAGTATGTCTTTGTACTGTCGGTATTGTGCTACCTGCCTGCCTGCTCGCTTGCTGAATTGTTCGCCCATTGCTTCTTCATATTTCTGTTGCAGAGCAGATGTTTTCCACCACTTAAACACTGCACACCGTAAAGAATAAAAGTTGTGAGCTGTATTTTAAGTGCCGGTGGAGGTAGCAAGGGTGGTAGCCTTCACACAGGTCATTCACCAGGATGCTGGCACGGCTAAGGGGAGAGAAGACAGAATGTTCCTCTCGTGAAAAGAGCAGAAAAATAAGTGTATAGGTCCTGATACTGTGCCACGCAGGTATCCAGACCGCTGTGAGTACAAAACGTCATTTGCGATTAAATAGAAAAGCCAACAGAGCCGGTGCGACCGGTGAGGCACACTGCTGGCAATGAGTCAGCTCTTTGACGGGTTGCCATGACAACCTGGCCCGGCACAAAGCTCGCCTCTGTGTTCGAGGCTGCTCCGCGACATAGGCCGGCCCTTATGTGCTGTATAAAGCTCACCCTAGTTAAATATTACTTTAGCCCATCCACTCTACCGTCCCCGTAGGACCCAACGTGCAGCCTCAAAGAGCTAAAACACGGCACCGCAGTGGGAGGTCAGATGTGTACGGATGCTAATTCCATACTGGTTTAATCCCAACTCATGGAAACCATACTTCTGCAGAGATGGACTGGTTTAAATTGATCATTTATGAGTTGCAAGTCATTCTGCGCTATTGTGAAATATAATCTGTTCTCTGCCTCCTTGATGGGTCTCTTGTGTAATCGACATGTTACGAATTGAAAGCTTCTTTGGGGTTTGCTGCCCTCAAACAGGTCGTAGCTTTTACAAAGTTTGCTGAAATGATGTCAAAGACCTTCTGCCCATTGACCTCTTTCTTTCCCCTTTTGGTTTCTGTGGTACTAATGGTGCACACAGCTGAGCTCTGCATTGTGCTCGGGCAAAGGGAGCCAGATCAGACACAGACCTCACCCTGGCACCGACATTTCCCTCTAAACGCTTAATGTGAGTTTAATCGACCAAGTCAGGACAGGGCCATTACTCTCACCTGCCCCCGTTCCAGTTCAGGGGCTGGAAGCTCACACTCAGGTTCACGTTTGTGGACTAAGTTTTAATATGCTGGAACATCTGAGTTGACAAAAATAGCACGATGCTGCATTCATGTCATATAACTCAGACTGTTGTGATTATGAGAAGCTAATTTAAAGACATTTGCCATCTGTAGTTTTGAGATTTGGGGAATTTATAGTGTCAGCTTCTCCCACTTGGTGGAACTATAAAATGGCTTATTAACAATCAACAATTATCTGATTGGAGATAATGAACTATTCATGAACTGCCATTTACACACGTAACAGCTCTAAGTTGTAATAAATGGAGGTTTTCGTGTTCTTCCCGTGCCTTCAGTTGCCACGGAGACCAACCTTCTTGAGTTGCGTTCCCTTAAACGATTGAGCCTCTGAACTGGACATCAATAGGACTTCATGTCTCCCTCCAATTTTGTGAATTTGAACTGTCATTCCGTCGTGTTTGACCCTTCTCTCCTTCCTCACGCAGGGTACTACACATGTGTAGAAGTCATCTTCACCCTACGGCGACAAGTGGGCTTCTACATGATGGGTGTGTACGCCCCCACGCTGCTCATCGTAGTCCTCTCCTGGCTGTCCTTCTGGATCAACCCTGACGCGAGCGCTGCCAGGGTCCCATTGGGTATGGATTATCTATAGATCACTTTCACCCGTCTTCCACTGACACCTACTAAAGAAGATCTGTAAATATCCCCTGTGTCTGTGTTGCATATTGCCGGAGTGACTGATTTTATGTCGATAAAATAAGAAAATGATTTCTGTGTTTTTAGGGATCACTGACATTATAGCCCCCAATTATCTCCATCATGACATCATCAATCACTTTGACACCACGAAGGACTTTATCTATCAAGCGTTGTGCCGTGTCCAGTGTTGGTCTGTGTGCGATAAATCACTGAACGTCGTGGTAATTGACAGATGGGACCCACAGCTGTGGTGAAGTTGGTGCAAATAGCAAGAATGCAGGTTTAAATACACGGGAATCTAACCTGCTCCCCGGAAGGTCCCATTTCCCAAGTTGTGAAGTTGATGTTCTGACTTTTGCATTCGTTTGCTCTGAAGTTTGAATGGGAAAAAAAAACAAGGACGCTATAAATATAACTTCTCGTATTTATGTGTTTAGAACATGTAAACAACAACTTGACACGTCTTTTCAATGTTCACACAATAATGAAGAGCAAAGAAAAAGGATCAAGTTTGATTTTAAACGTTTGTAAAAAGTCTGTAATGCTAAAAAGTGGTGTCAGGTGCTTGTGAGAGACGGACATTAGACAGCTCTACATTGGAAGCCACTATTCAGAGCTGATTGTAAAATTATGCTAATTGATTTATAAGCGATGACGTCAGCAACTCGGCATCTTGTCCAGTTCTGATTTGATGTGAAATGTCCCAGTCAGGAACCAAATTTTCCCATTATTCTGACTCCACATGAATTTACTGTTAGCCAGGAATGGTTTTATGCCATAGCTGCACTTATATAAATATATATAATATATGGTCACTGGAGAGATCAAGATTCAACCAAATGGGCACATCTTTGTTCGATTTTCATTGCTCTCAGTCATGTATCTAAATGTCAAAAAATCCTAACTTTAGCTTCAACTTTTTGAACCAAGATTTGAAAACAGAAGATGTTAGAGGACAAGTAGAGTTTCTGGGTGTTGACGAGGAGGATTGTTCAGGAGACACTGGGCCGGCTAACGAGGAACACTGATCCCTATTAACCCGGTTAATGAAGGGTTGTGCTGAGCCCCACGAGGAGCTGGGCCCTTTTTCCAAACCAGGGAAGCACTCAACGTCTGTGGCCTGAAGAAAGTTCGGGCTAGATTAGCAGACTGTTAGCCTGAGCCCCCGAGGGGGACGGAAGAATGTCTCAGCACCGGTAGTGTCTCATTTAGTTTATGTTTTTCTTCTCGCACTGAATAAATCACAGCTCGACAAGAACCACAGGAGCAATCTCTAGTGTTTCTTTTTCCTCAGTGCTGGTTGTTGGCTCGCCTTGAGTTTCAGGAATCCCTGCATGATGGACAGAAACTCACAAACTCTGCTCATGAACGTTGTTGGACGCTTCATTTAATCTACTTTCCTCAGTGTCGACATTTCTTCACCTCATTAAAAGACACATTTTTCTCATCACATCGTCATTGTGTCACCAATTTAGGTACCAAATGTATGAATGAGCAGAATAAAAGCCTAAAATTATATTGTGAATGGATCCATTTTTATGGAGCCCCTGAAGTCACAAGTTCCTATCTTGTGCGCACATGATGATTATCCAGTGGGAACAACTTATTTAAGAGGTTTATTAATTCCTCAAGTGTTTTTATTTAAACTTTCTGTCCGCTGAGCCTGTTGTTCCCACAAGATAATAACTTGCATGCACAATATAAAAAAATATTATCTTTTGGCATGTCAGGGGCTCCATAAATGTTACACCTGCTCAGGAAAGAAAAATGTAATAAACATGCATAATTGTTACTATTTTAGCAGAGATTACCATCTGAACAACTCAACCTTTACATTTTAAAAGCTTCCGTCGATGTTCAAATTGCAAAATCACATTTGCAAACCCAGACCAACCATTAAATATAGATACACAGAAATAATGGTGTTATATTTACTTTTAAAAATGTGTAGAAATAATTGAAGCTGTGTTTTTTTTTATTTTTTATATTGCACTGGAGTAAACACAAGCTTACTTCGATCTAATTTTTGTAAAATCGTGCAATTGTCATGTAGAAAAAATACATTTTATGGGACTGACAAAGCGTTTGTGGCTTCAACCTCTATTTAGAATATATTTTCTTTGTTTTATACATATTCATCTTTCCCATATAAGATAAAGGCTCGAATTTGATGTTAAAAGCTGCACGTTTACCTCTGACACATCCTCCTCCATGATTGTGTGTGTAAAATGTCGGTGTCACCCACATGTAGCTTCACACAAGCCCCTCTGTGTGTGCAGGGCTGCATGAATAAGAAAACCCATTGTTATCCCTCTCCAGTCGTCAACTCCCTCCTTCTCTCCATCCTCCCTCCAGTTGTTTGTCACCACTTTCATCCCATCATCACTCCAACTCCACCTGGAAGCCTCCTCTGACTTCTCTTTAAATGGGATCAGCGCAGGTCAGTCATCACCCAGGTGTGGGACCACTCTCATTTATTGCTCCCTGTGTGTCTCTGTGTGTTTAAATGTGTGTGTGTGTTAGCATGTGTGTGTGTGTGTGTGTGTGTTTCGTGTGCACGTGCACACGCATCTTGTGATTTTCAAGTTAACACAGCTTGTCTTTCTTTCAGGGGACTGGGAGAAAGAAGTAGTTTACAATTGCATTACAGGAATAGGTGTTCATCTTTTTTCTGTCTGATGTGAGGAGCAGATTTATTTTGTACACAAAAAGCTGAATATGTCACAGACAAACAAGGGAAACAAAGCTATCTGAGTATTCCTCTGTTTTTCTCTCATGGATAAAAGGTGGATTTCAACAATGCTCTTTTTTCTGACTTTATTTAAATCCTTTGAGGAGGAATTGTTTGATTTAGACGTCCTGAACCTTGTATGAACCCGAGTGACTATCACAGAGGCAAAACCCATCGGCCACTCTAACGTATTTATTGTCTCTTAGAAGTAGCGCTATATGAGAAAAAGGGGAGCGAAGCCCCTCATTGGTGGTTAGAAGACACTCTTAAGAGTTGCTGTAATTGTTGCTGCTGCAGCCTGAAACGAGTGCTGCTGTGCAGATGGGATCTCTAACCTGTAATCCTGTCGGCTAGCAGAGCTAAAAAACAATTTCAAATTACTCCGTCATTAGAGGCTGTCTGAGCTCTCGGAGATGTCCTGATAAAAGGGCTAAGGGGACGGTCACACGTCCTGATTGTGGAGATGGTTTCAGAGGCTTTGTGTGGATGCTGGGACATTAACTCGCTCAGTATTTTGTGTATTTTCAGGATGAGGTGGATCTTATACTTTTTTCCCAGTGGAAGCAAACATCCAGGCAGGAGAAATGTGTTTTAACCAAAACAGGTCTATAGCAACAAATACAGAATAGTGCTAGATGATAAAAGAATATCAATGTGATATAATTTCCATCCACAGCAATATAACAAAAGTACAGAATATATCGATATAATGCTTTGAATGCAATGAACGGTGAGGAGGTTTAACACAGAATTGATTGACCTCAGATTAGTTACGTGTTTTGCTGTTTATCAAGTGTTTGTCATTCTCATTCAAATCTGTCTTTTTCATTGAAAGAAACAACAAAGTGACATTTATTGAAATAATTATCAATATCCACTGATATGAACATTTTTATCTTCAAGTACCAACAAATTAAATGCAATTGTTGTTTTTTGTTTTACTTATTATTTGATCGGATACTTCAGGCAAAGACCTGTTAAGGATATTAAAATAACATTTTGTAAGAAAAGCATAAAGTGCCATGTGATATAACAAACTACAATGACAGTAGAAAACATATCACAGCCAAGGAAAAACAATCCTAAATATGTTTCCATACATTTCTGAGAAATTGACTATTTGATCTTAACCAAAATGTATTTGGTTCTTCCCATACACCATCATTTCAGCAAGTTCGTGAAAAATCTGTTCATAAATTCTTCAGTGTATTTCTGCTGACAAATAAACAACAACAAATATACGGGTGGAAGTATAACCTCCTTAGCATTGATAAAAATACTGAAATCACAGAATGGGAAGCATTGACTTGAAGTGCATTAGAGAGAGAAAGTCACAGTGGAAAACTTTTTCCATCCAACTGTCTCTCCCTTTGCTGATTGACAAGGTCACTTCTCCTCTGTCTTTCTTCAGGGATCCTCTCCGTCCTCTCTCTGTCCTCTGAGTGCACCTCCCTGGCGCAGGAGCTTCCGAAAGTGTCCTACGTCAAGGCCATCGACATCTGGCTCATCGCCTGCCTGCTGTTCGGCTTTGCCTCGCTGGTGGAGTACGCAGTGGTTCAAGTGATGCTCAACAGCCCGAAGCGCATCGAGGCCGAGAAGGCCAAGATGGCGTCCAAGGAGAAGGCAGCGGGAAAGAGCCCAGCTGCCAAGAACAACACGGTCAATGGGACCGGAGGGACGCCGCTTCATGTCAGCACCCTGCATGTCAGTGGATACGGTTTGATAACTTTAGTGTGTGTGTGTGTGTGTGTGTGTGTTATCATTATATCTTTACCATCAAGACACCAGACACCAAACAACCAGTTCTTTCTAGTGGTCGTGCTAGTTTCGATATCCATTGAGAGTGAAAACCCAGCATCTGCATTCATAAACTGTTCAGATAGCTGTTAATAGACATGAGTAAATATTGGCGGCTGCCCCCAGAGGCTATTTCGTCGTTAGACAATAACCGATCAATAACTGACCCCAGGACTCCATCAAACACCTGAAGCAAGGTGGTGACTATGGTGTCAAAACTCAAAACATATCAATCCCAAATGTAAATAGTTACTGTCCCATCAACATGGTTATTGTTTCACTGGAGCACTGACACTCTCCTCTATCTATTTATATATATACGGATATTTACCTTGTGTTGAAAACCTTTGAACAAACAGGCAAAACCCTGATTAATAGCAGGGAAGGAAACCAAAGCAAAAACAATCAAGGTTTCATGCAGCGTAAATGTATAAATTATCATTTAATTTGACTTGTATCAAATTGGATTTTTTTCCTTGTGCGAATATTGAGTCTTGTGTGAACGTACTTGATTTGAATAACGATTACATCCGTAGTCAGAGTATAAACAAAGTCCTCTTGGGTATTGATGCGTTGTGTTTAATTACCTTGCGATGATCGAGCTTTTTCTCCTGGATGCTGCGTGTGTTTTTGAGCCTCTGTTTTTGAGCCTCTATGTTTCTAAGTAAAATCCCACCTCGAGCAAAACAAACAGCACATTGTCCAAATGCATATTCCAGATCCAACTTTATGACAGTGAGGCTCAGAGATCTAATCTATGCAAAACAGGGAAATCCAATCATCAGTGTTTCTCACTCACACAGCTCAGTCAGGGCCGAGCTCTGACACCAGGCGGTGCAGTGTGTTGTGCTGATCCTCCAGTCGGATGTCTAATTGAAATGAATTTACCTCTGCGTTCCTCCGGACCACGTTTGGTTTGAGAGGATTACATCGTTCCGTTGAGGTTTAATAGGTTTTCTTGTCAAAACCGAATCAAAATAATGAATCTTTAATGAGCTTAATGACTTCAGTGGCTTGTGATTAGATCCCGTTCACCCTGCAGGCTTTCAGGGTTGTTGATGAAACGGATGACATTACACTCGATCCTTTTGCATGATGTTTGTTCATAAGCACCGGTTGTACAGCAGAGGGTGCGAAGGGAGAGCAGCCATATTAGGTTGTGTTGGAGAGGACGGAGTAAATCTGCTTTTGGCTGCAAAAATCTTTTTCCTAAAACAGTGTGTGTGTGATTTATCTGTGTCCGAGCTTCAGGATCAAACAGCTCGTTCTGAGTAATCCTACACAGCATAATTCAAAATCTCAGTTTAGCAGCTTGAATGTGATGTCAATGAAATTAATGTATTTACTGTGTTAAGTTTGGTCCATGTCCCATCCACTAAAATGGAGGAGGCAGGAGGTTTATGAATTATACTGCAACCAGCCACCAGGAGGCAGTAAAGATGATTTGCTCTCATCTTTGGGAGCTATCATGTCTTCTATCTTCATACACAGTCTATATGGATATAACATGGATGTGAGCAGGGCCACATTTTGCACTGTAGTAGATAATGTAGTCGTCTGTATGTAGGTTTGCAGCCTCAGGCTTATAAAACATTATTTGTCTTGTGAGATAAACCAACAGTTTATGTTGTTTACAAGCTACTTTCATTATTTTTTAAAGTACAATTTGAATGAGTATTTGGCCAAATCTCAAAACTCAACAGACAGAGGGATTAAAAAAACTGATTTATAGTGAATTACTGGCTGTGGTTCGAAAGGAGCTCATTCAGCAGTGGCTGCTTGTGCCGTCTGTTGTCGTGGTTTGTGTATAAATACATCTCTATACAATATATACAGTGCAGTATATATATACAGTATATATATATATATATATGTACAGTAGATACTGTAGCTTCAGGATGGAGTCAGACCAGTTCTTACTACTCTATTGTGTTTTAGATTTAGTTTTAAACTGATTAAATTGCTTTGTCAATCTACACAATCAAATGTTGCATATTTGATTAAAGAAAGAATAGTTGAAAGATATTATAATAGATAACAAAAATAATAGTATATTTGATATCATAGTATTCATAGTCAGTCAGTCAGTGGTCAGGTGTCTCCTACGAAATACATGACGAAAACTTCATAAGAACATCCCTTTATTATTATTAACAAAGAAGAGGAGATAAAATATTAGTTTGTGATTCAGCGGCTCCTTATTCCTACGTCATTATAAGGACTTTGCCATCTGGCAGCACACAGTGAGCACAGCTTGAGAGGAGATGCAGGAGGAATTAATACAGAGCAAACGGCCCAAATCCAGGTGAACAGAGCTTGTAGAGACTTTTCATTTCTGCCAAAGACACGTCTACAAATCACTGAATTATGAGTCTGAAGCCTTTTTGTAAACTGTCGCCCAATGTCAGCTGGGATCGGCTCACGACCCTATAGCATAAGCAGTGTAGAAAATGGATGGATGGATTATGGGACAATAGAACCTGCAGAGAAGGGACCTGAATAGTTTCTGAAGCTGCTGTAGATGCATCAATATACCTGTGGGAGAGACAGAGATAGTAAACGGATGTGATTTGAGTTTCCAGAAATAAATGCCAACATCTCGGTTCTATTCTGAGACGCAGGATCGTATTGTTTTACCATTTAAAAGAGCTTCAGCTCATTTAAAGATGCAGAATTTAAATGTTTTAACTGCGATGATGGACTGACTTTTATATTTTATTTAGATACAAAGAAGAAAACTAAAAGAGGAATTGCTGGTCTTGCATTTGCATTTTCCAGTTTTTATTTAGCATCATTCTTACCGTAGTCCTTTATATAGTCAACGTCATTTGTCAGTTTGTAGTTGTTTTGAATGGAGCAACCACAAAGTTAAAATCTGCTGCATGTAATAACCATTTTGTTGAGGACGGCCTGATGTTTGCATGTGTGAGTGGAAGTCTCCATAACAGTGTCAGTCTCCTGCTCAGTCATCAGTTCTAATCCACTTTGGTCCCGTTACACTGCCTCGGGGGCAGCCAGCAGCACCGTCAGTCTGTTAGTACGACTTCATCTCTGCTCGTATGTTGCTCCCAGATAAATGCACTTTGACAGGAAGTGATGCACAAACCTGCAACGAATCCCGTTTTCCCCCTTTTCTGTGTTGTTTCCTCGCTCCCAGGTGGCGGAGACGCGCTGCAAAAAGGTGTGCACCTCCAAGTCGGACCTTCGCACCAACGACTTCAGCATCGTGGGCTCGCTCCCGCGGGACTTTGAGCTGTCGAACTTTGACTGCTACGGGAAGCCCATAGACATGAGCTCTGCTCACGGCAAATCCCTGGCCAAGCACCACAAGAAACCCCCTCCCCCGAAACCCATCATCCCCTCCGCCGCCAAACGAGTCGACCTGTACTCCCGAGCCCTCTTCCCCTTCTCCTTCCTCTTCTTTAACGTGATTTACTGGTCCGTTTACTTGTGATTACCTTGAAATCAGGTTGTATTATCAATCCTTCACTTCACCCCCCCCCCCCCCCCCCCCCATGCGTTCTTTATCGATTACATTACGAAAAAGGAGTTGGAATCCAAAATGGACTTTGAGAAATGTGCATCTTGCCCATTCAAAACGATTGCAGAGAAGAAAGTTGAATCATCTATTAATTACTATTGTTATATTTATCTTCACGTAAAAACCTATGATCTTTTGTGTGTTAAACAAAGATTATAACCTTTCTTTACCTTACATAGATATATACATCTTGTTTGGAAATATTTTATTTATTGATAATGGCACTAAAATGGTCAAAACAGGATTAACCGTATAACTGTTGTGATGAATGGTGCGTCGACAAATCCACAAAGATTCATTCCTTAACGACCGAGACGAACAAGCACAGATCTGTAGAAGAGCATTTGTAATAAATAGCTGTTTGATTTTTTTTTTGCCCTGCAAGTTGAATATAAGTTGCGGCATTTTATTTTAAACTTCGGTGCACAGTGTATTAAATTTGTAATTACGGTGCATGTTTTAAAAAAAAATTGCATGTAAATGGAGATCTAATTTAAATATATATATATACATTATGTATTTATTAGAGTTTATTATTCTATGATTTGCTCTCGAGATGAAAATGGATACGTGAAACACTCCTGTTCCTGTCTAGATGGTCATGTGACACTGCCACTCCTCCTACACATGTAGCGTCCGATGTCTCCCCCACTGTAGCGTGTGTGTAAATGGGTCACTAGTGATTGTGACCGTGTGTGTTTGTGTTTGTAAGCAACGAAAAATAAACAATCAAGTGACTTTTCACCTTTTGGTCTAATTCACAGTGTGTGTGTGTGTTTTTTTGGGGGGCTGTAGGTCGACATGTATCTCACACATCACACAAACTACACAGCTGTTTCTTCCACTGAGGCTAAAACCAAACTATCTATTATTCATACAGACCTGCTTGGAAAATGACCCCGGACAGTTAGTGTGAGACTTCCCCATATGAAATCAGTCTGCGGCTTAATGAAGCAGGATAGACGTTGACCTTATGTCACGACAGCACAGTCGTATTAATGAGGCTTGAGGCGAACTCGCTCTCATGTAAAGGAGAGAAAATTGTCATTGCTTTGCTGGATTATTTTTTTTTCTTTTTGAAGCACAACATCAGAAAAACAAGATATTTTAATTCTCTCTGTGGCTGCCATGGTTACAGACATGGGAGGGGAAGTGTTTTGCTGTCACTACAAAAAAACAGCCGGAGAAACGACTGCTGAGACGAGACCCAGATGGAGCAGATGAGGCGTGCACGATTAGGAGGAACACGTTTTCCTCAAGTCATGGAAAATACATTGATCTGCAGTTAATATTGACGGATAAAGGAGGGTCAGCTCAGCCGGGCCTGAATGATTCTGCATCGCAGTGCCCCCCGATGGAGGAGTCTATATTTGTTGAATGTGATAAGGAAAAATAAAATGCTCTCCAGGGTGGAAAAAACAGATGGAGCACCAAGTTGTGTGGAAATTAAGATGATGGCACTGCCAGGGGAAGAAAGCCAATTTCTGCTTCATGCTAAATCACATATGCACAAAAAAGTTTGGTGCAGAAATCACATTATTAATGGTGAAAATGCCTAAAATTCTTTATTTCAACACCCTTTAGAAGACAGATGTAGATTTAGAAAACAGGAGATACGATGCAAGCAAACACGTGTAACGAGTAAATTCACTGCACTACTGTAAATGCATTGAAAACTTAATCTTGCCAATGTTGCCGATGTTGTGTTTGCATGTGCGCTCATGTGTGCACGCTCCACGCCCACACCCCAGCACCCTGCGACTAGCACAGTGCAGTAACCTATATCACACAGGGTGCTCTCTAATCCGACATGACCTCTCGCCAGGCGACCGCCCGGGCCACCAGCAGAACCACCGTGACAGTCAGGCAATGATTAGTGCAGGAGCAGTGGGGGAGGAGAGGCCACCGGGGGTTTATCGGAAGCTCGTTTACTGTGAACAAGGCTTTTTTCCGTGCATCGGCGTTGTGCTTTTCCAACCTTGTCCTCGCCCCGGAAATGAATAAACACATTTTCTTAACCAAAATAAGAAGCGTTGCAACCGACGTCTTGTGTTATTATCGTCATTTGAAATCATGTTCCGTCAAATTGTGGTATGATAGAGTCAGGGTGTTGTTTTAGTGAAGTAAAGCCACATCACACCTTCCATCAGTAGCTACTCCCAGTTACAGTCCAGTGACCTCTGCTCTCTGTGTGTATGCAGCCGCTCGCTGGCTTGTTTGTTCGCTCGCTCTCGTATTTGTACAGTGTCACGAGGCAATTTTCGAGGTTTTATCTGAAACCTCAGACATAATGGACTATTTTCCGAGTGCCACCGTAGATTTGAGGTCGGCCACAATTTTCCACTCCCTCACAGACAGCGCTGCTTGTTTGGTGACGGATTTTTGAAATCTGGATGCGGAGAAAGTGCGGCGGATGCCAGAGGTCAAGGTGGCGAGAGGCTCAGTTCCAGCCGCTCCGAACCAATCTGTGAAATAGCCGTGACCACAGGTCCCATCATTACAGTTAGTTCTCCCCCGACCAGACAAAAGGTTAGACCGGAGGGACACAGGGTGATGAAGTGCTGAAGGTGAAATATCATCAGATCTGAAAAGTCTGATAGTGGAAGAAAAAAAAAAGAAGGGGGGGGTCAAAGCAGAGAAATGGAAAATGAACAATAAGATAATGTGTTTCCGTCAAAATAAAACACTGTGTCTTCAACTCTAATCAACATTTTCAAGAACTAAATAATTTTATAATTTTGAAGCTGGTATTTTGAGTGTTTGTGCCTGATACAGGGTCAACATGAGAACACTCCGCTGGAAACATGAGAACCATCAAGCAGTAAGAGGTTTAGGAGGATTTGACATTAGCAAGAGAGAGGGGAATAAAAATAGATGTGAGAAATTAATCTTTTACACTTGTAAAAAAAAAAGAAAAAGATATGTTTGCAAACCTGGCCAAACTTGGCTCTGCGATACTCAGCCTCTCACCAGATATATCAACTGGGATGGCTCCAGCCCCCGAGACCCTCAAAGGGTACGTGGTATAGATAATGGATGGATGGATGGATGAATAGATAAATGAATGGATGTATTGATGGACGGAGGATGGATGGATGTATTGATGAATAGATGAATGAATGCATGTGTTGATAGATGAATGGATGGATGGACGGACGTTCATGGTCCTCAGATGATGAATCCTCACCATTTCTGATCCATTCATCACTTTCAAAATGTCTTAACTCCTGTCATATGTTTTGGGATGTTCTGATTCAATTTCTTCAATATCGTCATTATTAGGAAAACTAATTCTCTTCCTACATTTGATATCACGGGATCGCATGTGGTTTAAGTCCTAAGTTTGGAACCTCTCATCCGATCCAGGCTGTTTTAAAGGTTGACCTCAGAAGGGCGTTCTAGTTCATCTTACTGAGCCTCAGCACTCCTCTCTGACCTGGGGACAGATCCCTCCAGGTCCGACTCCAGAAATCCTCCAACGGCAGCGTGCTTGTCTTAGCAACTTCTGTGTCCAAAGGTCTGGTTATGTATTCACAGCCCCTCTCGGCTGTGTGTGCTCCGACTGCCCCTAAAGTCACTGTCATGTCAGCAGCCACTGAACGTCACCGAGACTCTGTTGTTGTCAACTTTCTGATCCATCGCATGACAGGAGGGAGGATTGTCAAAGCCTTGTCCGAATGAGAAGAAGTATTGTTTTTCATTCCTGCTGCTTTTGCATCTTGTTGTAACTTCTTATTTGTAATGTTTTCCTATTTTTTATTGTATTCCACTTTAATTTCGTTTCCCAGAATTGGCTACAAATGTTTGGATAACACTTCATCATAAATCTAGTGCATGCTCTGCTGCAGGAGACATTATCTGCTCCTTTTTGTTTGTGGGTGTTCTCGTGCTCAGCTGTTTAATAGCATGGTGCAGTTAGCATCAGTGTTCTGCCTGAGGTAGTAACAATGCTCTATACATAAAGAACTGCTGGGGATGCTCAGTTTATCCAGGGCAGAGTTGTTGTGGAATTATGTAACAGATCAAAAATATGCACCCGGTGTACAGTATACAGATTTTATTAATCATCATGTGCAGTATTTCCTGAACATGATTCATATTATCCAGTTGTGGGCTTCATTTGTTCTGTCTTGAGGAAGACGAGTGCTGAATATTTCATGGTTCATAAAGGAGGAAATGTAGAATGATGTTTTCTTACCTGTGCCTGGAGGGCAGCGCAGTAGCTTGGCTGCTAATGTCTGGTGATTTGAAGCCAAAGTTTTCTCCAGAGAAACGCAGTCGAGCTGGATGGAGAATTCTGATATTTATAAACGTGTGGCCGCCTGTGTAAAGTGTTTAAGAGCAAATATGGATCAAATGTGATATCCAGCTGTTTTCTTTGAGAGCAGTCACTGGACCTCTGGACAGAAACTGAAACTGATAGCAATCATTTCTCTTCTTTTTCCAAGTTATAAGGTGGGAATTTCAAATTAACGTGTCGTGCTCTTGTGTCTCTTGACTTTCAATTTTCTTGCCCATTAACCCAAGTAGATTAGAGTATTTTGCCTCTTTTATTCGCAACCGTGTGTGTCCCTCGGGATCCCCCAGGGGGAGCTGGTGAAGGCAACACCTGGGACACTACACTTGGCCGGCTACCTCCTCAACCCAACCCTGGATAAACTGAAGACAAAGGATGGATGGCTAAGGTATTTGTTTAAAGATATGTTTCAATTCTTCATTATAACGTCTTGTGTATTTCCAACAACATCAGAGAAATCCACAATGTAAAGGGGACGTTTCATTTTGACAACTCCCATGATCCAACTCTACAACAACAACGTAGGTATTTTGTTGTTTTGATTTCCAGCTCATTTACCTGAATAGCAGCAGATCTCTTGATGAGATTATGAGTTAATTTCACACTGTGGATCAAACCAACGTAGAAGAGGAGAGAGTCATTCAGAAAACAGGCTCCCGTTAATTCCCCCTGGGAACCTCCAGAGGATGTGCGCAGAAACATTCATCCCCTGTTTCTATGCTCTGCAGCTTATTACAGCGGAGCACAGCATCTATTATAATATCTGTTAGGGATGGATGACGTATCAGACCCCCGCAACAATACACAGTATTTCTCCATCACAGGCTAAGTGTCATGTTGAAGTGCCCTTTAGCGCGACACTAAAATGCTCCTCATTGTGAGTCGCTCCAGATAAGAGCGCCCACTAAATGGCAGAAATGTAAATGCTTTCCAGGAAGTGGTCACACAGGATTTCTGGGACATACAAACCTGAGTGTTTAGACATTTCTCCAAAGGTCACCGACTCGGTTTCACCAGCGTTTGTTATTTTGCTCCACAGGCCACAAAAAGGTAATTTACCAACACGACCAGATGTTTTCAACCACATGTCCAAAACTTCCATCTCATTCCGGTGTCTTTTCTGTGTAAATTGACTCAAAGGTAAACATCGTACACAGACGGCAGCTTCTTGATTTGATTACGAGTTCCTTTCTTTTCACTTATATAAACCCTATTAGGAAGCTCTCTGGTGTTATGACGGTTGATTTATTCAGCAGGCTGCAAATTTGGTGCATTGAGGATTGTGCCGTAAGATAATCAAAGCTGAAATTACACATCAATCTGGCGGCAGCAGAGTGAATCCATGCATGGCAGAACCTCCACACAAGGTCAGAGAGGTGAACATATGTGAGCCTCTGGAACACGGCGGTTTAACATGTGAGGATTTTTATCACGAAAGCTTTGGAAACCACGTTTTTTGATGTTCGGTCCATGTAGAGGGCAACAAGTACGTTTCTGGACATGACTCCAATGATCCGGGAATAAGGGGAGATTTCTGTCATATTGAGTTAATTTTGTTTAGTTTTGGAAGATAGCTCCAAAAGTAACAATGGAATAATACATGCAAAGTTAATTGCTGAGATCTGAGCGTCACAGTGTTGCTAAAACAGTCGGATAGGACAAGGGACACACACAGTCAGACAATAAACCATTTAAACAAAGGTTTTAAACCAAATTACAGCATTGCCAAATTTAGACATCTTCTTGTAAAGCTGTTTTACAGATTATTTCCTACTGATTTCCAACATAATCATAGAGGAAACTGTCACTGTCCAGTTGCAGGTCTACGTATTGAATTCCAAGCAGCTGGTCAACAATCAATAAAGTAGAAAGTGTCTCATTTTTGATAAATTCATATTAACTTTGGTTTAAAGGATCAGTTTCTCCCAATATGTTAATGAGTCGTACAATACAACACTGTTTTCTGTCAACATTTATCAAAAGTTTTGTCTTTTTTTTTTACCTGAGAGATTTCAGTATATTACACCTACTTCTGGAAATCAATCAGTTTATCAACATTTTAAATAACACGTAATGATGTGTTTTGTTCATGTTGCCACCCATAGGGTTTTAAAATTTGTTTGAAATACTATTTGTCGTTGTCGGCATACAATGGGATAAAATAGGATATTTTATTTGATAGAGAAAAACTTCAGATTTGAAACCACGTTTTCATTGACTTGTAGAGCAAAGTTTTGAAGATATCTTAATCTGTACCTCGTTATCATCCGTCTTGGGACATTCTTAAGAACTAACATCCAGAATTAAACTTTACAGAGTTCCTTGTTTAACACCTGATCATTTGAACACTTGTGTGTCTTGGCCCTGTTGTACTTAGCCTCCCTGTCCCTAGATTTCAGTTACTGACGGTAAAGGTGGCCACGACCAAGAAAACGCGACCCATTTGTTTATAATGATAATAAGTTGGTTTATAATAAAACCAATTACCTTTGAATTCCCTCCCATGTGTTCGTTGCTCAGGAGCCAGAGTGATGTGCTGTCCATGGTGCTGAAATACGACACCGTGTTTCTCCTAACTGCCTCCCCCCCTCCGCTCCCCATCACTCTCAGCCTCATTAGTTTGCTCCCTGACTGCTATCTGACACGCTCCGATGATTAATATACATCTGTCTGTGCAGCCTCAGATATGCATATCACAAAACCAGGCGACAGGATTTGGCATTTGCTTCCCGTTGGCCGTGAGGCAGCAGCTCGTCTCGATTTTAACCCTGTTTGAAATGGCACCGACGACCGGCAGCCGTAGATTTGCATTGGATTTGTATGCAGAGGCTGGAAATGAACGTAGATCAAAGTTAAAGAGGGGATTCTGTTGATGCTTATTACTGGAGGGCATGAGCGATGGCCTCCAGCCGACGAGATGTCGGGGAAATAAACGTTGACTGCTAACGTGGACACTCTTATTTCAAGGGACCAAAATAATTTCAAGATCTCAATCAAAACTGTCTATTTACGCCCTTTCTGATATTCCACAATTACACAAAATGTTTGTTACATGGGAGCTGTTGGGGTGGAAAGGATTCCTACTGACTCAAAAAATCTAAACCAAATATATTCAACAGATTGTGTCACTTAGAGGAATCAAGATTAATCCATGAAAATCGTTGGTGTAACTGCGGAAATGTTGCTTTACACTCGTCTTTAATCTCATAAATACGAGATAGAAATGTCAGAGCCACATTTAGAGGGTATGTTAAGTTAATTCGTTACAAACTGTATTTTTGTGTTTTTCTTTTCTTTGAAAATAATTATTCCTCCATTCTTCCATGAGCTGTTCTCCATCATTACTCCACTCGAAACAACTCAGACCCCCAATCTGTCCAACATCTCAATTACAGTTTGGTTTGATGTGAAGTATTATGGGATGCTTTGCCATCTCACGTATTAAACGTGGATGTTAAAGGTTTGCTTTCCTTATGTGTTATCTTTGTAAACTGTGTAATCCAGTCATCCCAATGTTATTGTTTAGTGCCCAGATACATATATCTGCTGGTGTGTAGATTTATTTAGTTTTGTAATTTTATTTTAATGATGTAAACAAGCAGAGCTCTGATTAGGCCCCTATGAGTTTTTTCACATTTGTCTTCTAAATGTGTGGAAGGAAAGGTAACAGGAAGTGCAGCCTTCCAGTTAATGGGGCGGGGTCTATAAAAGGGGGGTGGGAGCCTCACCATTGCCTTTCTTCCTGTATTGAGCCACAACTGGAGCGCGAGGCCTGCTTTTGTTTGCTGTTTTATTCAGTGGGATTCCTTTTTAAAAGATATGTTTAAAATCTTGACATTGAGAGTGAAACTGCAGAACATGAAAATATTTATTTTAGCTCATTGACTCAAACTGAAGAGTTGTTAAAAATGTGTTTTATTATATTCTTTGCTGAGCCTTGGAGTGAATGTTTAAGCTCCGCCTGGTAATGTTTGCTCACGCATAATGGATACGCTTTCAAATATATTTTTAGTCCCTTTAATGTTATATTAATGTTACTATTTATAAATATAGATTCCAGCATGTGTATTCCAGTGTGTGGATAAAGTCACCGTGAATAAGCAAGTGAAGTTTCGAATTGTTTTGTGTATAGTTGGGATTTATTAATAATTTCCCTACATATTTACATTATTACAGTTTAATTTTGGTTGTTTATTTTTCAGTTTATATATAATTAGATTTTGTATTTTCTTGGTGTTACCACCGGGCACATATGGTGTGAAAAGACTGAAATGTGGTGCAGGTCCAGAATTTACCTTAAAAGTCAGCAATAAAATCTTAAAATGTAAATTCAGTAATGAACAGATAGCATATGGATGTGGGACACTTCAGGCAATAGCACTTCCGGCCTTTTTGTGGCCTGAACAAAATGGATGTTGAGCCTAAAGTGGCCATCTTGTAAAATGTCAAATTTGGCCCAAATATCCCAAAACAAATGTGAGCCTTTTTCTGGCAAACATGTGGCGCTCTACGAGAGGTGTAATCTGGATGTGGCCCATGTGGTGAATGGTGAATTTGGCCCAAATAGCACATAACAGATTTGGGACACCTTTTGTTGACGAGTGGCGTTGCTTTGTTGTGGCCCAGATCTGGCAAACAGGAGCAGACTGGATCATTCTTTGCAGTATGTGGGTCAAATCTTGGCCAAGACATTTAGCTATGTAGTAGGTTAAGTTAAAGGTTCAGTGTGTAGAATTTAGTGACATCTAGTGGGGAAGTTTCACATTGCAGCTGAATACCCCTCACCTCCCCCTCCCCTTCCAAACATGAGAGAGAACAGTGGCAGCCTTCAGTTGTCATAGAAACTCAAATGGTTTAGTTTGTCCAGTTTGGGCTACTGTAAAAAAACATGGCGGCCTCCGTAGAGAGGACCTGCTCCTGATGTAGATTTAAAGTATTTAAATAAAAAAGAAAACAACAATTCGTACAGTTTAGATGAAACACACTAGTGAAAAGATCACCAGGATTATTTTTTATCAAATTCTGCTAATAGATCCCTTTCACCTAAATCTTACCCACTGGACCTTTAATCTAAGGTTGGAGGGAAAATGACAAGATCAACAAGACAACATGGGAGGTTTGACTTCCTGCAGGCGACCATCAGAAATAATGAATCAACAGCACATATGTTTGATCCTATAAGATCTTGTATGAATCATCCATGTTTGGGGATTTCGCATCTTAATGCAGCTCATTAAAACAAAGAAGATCTCCGAGGCTTCCTTTGTACGCCTGGAGCTTCAAAGTGCGGAGCCTCACTCGGCTCTTTCCGCCTGCGTTCGCCTCCTCATTAAGATTCCTCACTTGTGGGTGTGATGCTGAAAGGATCTCAGGCGCGCCGAGCGGAGACGCGCAGTGTCCCCGTGCGTTCAGGGGAGGAGGAGGAGGCATCAGCTGCCGGCAGGAGGAGAAGGAGCCGAAGAAGAGGAAGACGAAGAAGGAGGAGAGAGAGAGAGAGAGAGCAGAGAGCCACAGAGCAGGCGACCATTCCTCCAGTGCTGCTGCTCCCTCCGCTGCGAGACACCTGCAGATAAAACCGCTCCTTTCTCCTGCAGATTGTTGTTTTCGATTTTCTCCCCAAAGGCTGAAGCTCTCCACTATGTGTCGGATCTAACGTCTCTCCGGAGAGAACCCGGAATATCTGACTCCCTTTGGTGGATGTGGACACCTAAACTGTGGACATGGAGAAGATAGTGAATTTATCCATTTCGGTTCTGCTGGTTTTATGGGGGTGCGCGCTTGGAGGCTCGCCCAGTGTTCAGATCGGTAGGTATCTGTTAGTTTAAAAGCAAAAAAACATTAATAATAAAAATCGACTCGGGTGAAAGATGAAGACTTTGGTTGGAGTGTAACTGGTATTTTTTTTTATTCCGGTTTCAGGGGGACTCTTTCCAAGGGGCGCGGACCAAGAGTACAGCGCGTTTCGGATAGGAATGGTTCAGTTTGGCACTTCTGAATTCAGATTGACGCCTCACATTGACAATCTGGAAGTGGCGAACAGTTTTGCCGTCACCAATTGTTGTAAGTAGAAAAAAAAACATATTCCTCTTCTTTCTCGAGCTTCCCTACAAGTGTGCACGCCACCCATGATACATCCAATGCCCATATTGTGCTGTTCTTATTACGCGTATTTACGCACGACAGAGCTGTGTGATCTTTGTTCTGTGGGTGAACATGTCGAGAATGTGGTGCTGGTGTTGTTGAGGATGAAAGAGCATCGTGTGGGCAGGAGGAAAGTTGGTTTCCACAGTAACAGTCAGTCACGTCCATCCCATTTTCATTCCATCAGATTCAGAGATCAATCGGGACTGTACGCTGCAAACACAAATCGATCCAGCAGTCTTAACGATTCTTTCTTTCTGAAGTGATTGAGGAGAGATTTGATCCACAATAAACATAATTTTGTTCCTTGAATAAAATGTCGTTTCTCGGAGGCTGCAGATTCAGAAAACTGACTTTTCTTTTCTCATTGGAAAAGAAAAACCTACATCTTGTGATTTCTCACCACATCGATTAGGATTTTTTTTCATTTACGACTTGCTGAGGTGGACATTTTTTGCAGTGTGCAGCGATGTCACGTCTTTTCCCGGCTCGGAAGGAGCGGTGCTTATCCATCCTTCGCTCCTTTAACGCAGCCAAAGGTTTCCACTGAGGCTTTAACGCTGCTGCTGAGGATTAATACATGGACATGATTGGGTGAACCTTTTCAGATTGTAGCCTTTGACCAAACCTCATCACGACTCTCAGCTTGTCTCACATCCAACTCCATCAATTACCCCCCCCCCCCCCCCCCCCTCCCCCCTCCCGTTCCCATCAGACTTCTCCTCACTGATAATCACATGTGATCGATCCCTTCTTCCACCAGAAGAACCGAAACGCGGGCTCTTCTCTGTCGCATCAGGAGGTTGTGAGGTCGCTGTTTTTAATGTCCCCGGCTCCCACATTTCATTAAGCGGTTGCCAGGCGACTACTCCTCTCAACAGTCTCTTAAACATAAATCAAACGCTTCTGATTGGTGCGCATCGGCCCAATCGATTTTCATCACCATATAAAAGCTTCCTGCTCGGAGAGAGGCTCAGTGCGCGCGACAGATCGCAGCCACAGTGCCCCTCGCTCCACACGCGCGTAATGGACACACGACGTTAAATTGGAGTATAGGCTGCATCTATATGTTGAGGCTGAAGAATTTACCATGTGACATGTGATTTACATGTGTTTGACTGACATGTGTTTTATATCTTGGAGCATAAATATCTTTAAATCAGGTCCAAACATTTCCAGAAAAGTTTCTTACAAACTTCTATATGTTTATATCTATCTAACATGATCAACACTGGGGAAATCTTAACCTGACTATTTGTATTTATGCTTAATTTAACAAGGAAAGTCCAAGAGATGAGATATCTCCTCGATCAGTGGGAGTCCTGGTCAAGATGGGCAGCAAATTAAGTAAACATAGTTTACGATGTAAATTCCAAGAAAGTAAATAGAGATAAAAGGAATCCGGCACAGAAACATACAGGGAACAATAGTATAGATAATAATGAATTATGAAGAATAAAAAGCACACGTTTGAAGAAAGGACTTGGTTCTATATATTACTTTACTATTGGTAGGGTTGAGGTCAATCTTTAAATGACCATTCATTGTCTTAGTCTGATTCATTTGAGTGTTTTGGCTCATGTGAGATCAGGGAGTGGATCATCTGAGCCAAAGTAAACACAAAGAGCAGCAGCAGCAGCAGCAGCAGCAGCAGCAGTGGTGATAAAAAGTAAACTCAATCATTTTTATCGTCCTTTTATTTGAGCCAAATTGGTGGTTTTATTTAAACTATCTAACAAATTGTGTAAAGTTGTGTTAAAATGAGTGTGTTCCAGCCTTTTTAATGCTTTGAACTGTTATTTTGAATAAGCAAAGTAATTAGTGTCCACGTTATTACCAGAATAGAGCTCCAGCTTCATGCTGACATACTGGTTCAACTAAACAGTCGCAGTCTGGTTATTACTAAAATCAAATTACCAGCGACCCTGAACAGGGAACGAGTGGGTATAGAAGAGGAAAAGAAGGAATGGCTGTAGATTTGATTTGTAATGTACAACACTCAGGCTGAATAAATCCACGTTTTATCCAAATGTCGACTTGAGTCAGTTAGAAGTCGGGGGGGTGAGGGTGGCTGAGGTGAGGTGGTGGTGGTGGTGGAGGTGGGGAGGAGGGGGATTTGCTTTAGAGCCGGTAGATGGCAGCCTGCCTCACCATCCACCTCCGTCTGTAATTACAGTGTATTAACACCGCCACTCTGCCTTTTGTTAAAATGCACTTTATGAGACTGCAGAGAAACGTCGACGCTGAAGCTGCGAAAGCTCGAACGTTACAACCACAGGTTTTCAGAAGCTTTCTGCTGAACCCACTACAGGGAACTGCTGCTTATTGTGGAGGTGTCGGGTGCGAGCGACCGTTCTGGATCCAGCGACGGCAGATTTATCTTTAATAAAGAGGTGATCATGAAGGAAACATGAAGCCAAGATGAGTAAAAAGACAGATGCACATGTAAATACATCTGCGCAGTGTTTGAGTATGTCCCAAATAACATATCTGCAGCAGAGAGTATAGTATAATTTATATATCCTATTGGTCTTTTATTCCACCCATGTGTTATTATCTATGCCATATCTCTTCTGAGGGTCACAAGGGGAGCTGGAGCCAATCCCAGCTGACGTTGGGGGCGAGAGGCAGGCTACATAGGTTTTTTATTTATCTCTCCGGGCCGATATATGATGCGTTGACATGTTTCAAGCATATATGGATCTGTGGCCTACAGACGTACAGTATCACTGTGGTTGTCCTCGGGTCTGAGCGGCTGCAGCAGCACACTCCATCAATGCAGCGTGTCAGAGACAGTGGGAGGGAGGATGATACATTCCTCCATCAATAACAGTTCATCTGGACAGGGCTGCATTCGCTGCCAAGACCAAGGGAGTCATTCTCACTGTGTGTGTGTGTGTGTGTGTGTGTGTGTGTGTGTGTGTGTGTGTGTGTGTGTGTGTGTGTGTGTGTGTGTGTGTGTGTGTGTGTCGCTGTATCTGTGTGCTATCCACCCGAAGCAATGCATTTCTAAGAATCTTGTACAGACTCAGAATACAGCCGCCTCCAAGACTTCACAAGGTTCAATGACTAATGCAAGTGAAAACACATCATCGCTGTTAAAAATCATGTTTATGATTGAATAGAAATTCATGGAATGTTGTTATTTTGCGATGTTCAACTCAATGTGGTTGACGTTTTTTGGCATAAACATCAAATTATCAGTTTCCATGAATGTAGTGCAGCTCTTGCACCTTTGTCACCGGTGAAGCAAAACACCGTCCTCGACAACTTTGTTGTAACTTGAAAAACGGAGGAAGACAACACAACATTATCTCTAACTGGACAAACCACGTACTCACCATGGTTGGGTATCAATAGTTATATGACAATAGTTTAAGCTTATCTCATAGACTGTAAATAAAGATGTACGACGTGTCTAAACTTCCTCCAGTTGAAAAAAATAAAGCCAAAACATCTGCCAAAAATGAACAACCTAATATGACAGAAACCATCGTTAAATGATGTAACGTGTACTTTTACTTTTTAGTTTGGTCCATGTCCCATCTGCTAACATGGAGGAGGTAGGGTTTATGATATATGTACTAAACCCAGCCACCAGGGGGCGATTTAGATGCTTTGGCTTCACTTTTGGGAGCCGCCATGTTGTCCATCTTTATATATGGGATATGGTTTATCAACATGCGGGCAACTGTGTGTGTGTGTGTGTGTGTGTGTGTGTGTGTGTGTGTGTGTGTGTGTGTGTGTGTGTGTGTGTGTGTGTGTGTGTGTGTGTGTTTGTGTGTGTGTGTGTGTGTGCCGAATTAAAACTTAATTTTCTGCTTTTGCCCCGATGCTCTTATCCCTGACACCCACTTCTCTCAAAGCAGACCACTCCTCCTCCTCTCGCGCCCACAGAGGTCACTGACACCTCTCCGACGATTTAACACTTCAAAGTTCCGGTTCGTCGCGGTTGAATCACGTCGCACTGTGATTTCATGCATCCACACCGACCACATTTGGTGCAGTGGAGCATTGGTTATAGCCAATATATTGTTCACACTTAATTAAGAGCATTCTCCTCCATTTTCAGAGGGAGCTGTGAAATATTAAATAGGCCTGGGAGCTGGCCGGTCAGAAAATGAGGCTAAAGAACCCTCTGTGGATCTTTGCCTGCCCTGAATAAGCCCACAACCAAGTCCTCATCACTCTGTCCTCAAAAAACACAGGACTGAGAAGGCATCCGTTACAGGCCTGAGTCAAAGTCTCTCCGCTGGAAGTCGCCCTCCGAGGCAGGTGGGGAAAATGTGTCTGTGCCATAAGTTTGTCAGGGAGATTTCGTCCTCCAGCAACGATGCAGAGTCCATCGACTCATTTTGGTGGAAAGAGAAGGCAAAGCTAAATTTCAAAGGCTTGGTTCAAATTCAGAAAATCACCTGGGTTAGACAGTAAATCACTAAAAGTTATTTATTTACCTTCGTCAAAGAGGACATGCTTTCCCCAGTGTTTGGTGCAGCTTGCAACTGTCGGGCCTTGAGTTCTAGTTGTTGATAGGTTGTTATTTGGCATTTTGGAAACAGGAGGTTATGATACAGTTCTGCACATAACATTTAAATTGCTTCTCCTTATTGAAATCCAGTGTTAAAAGTATGCAAATTAGAAATTGGACTGTACTTTACCAGTATTATAAGGAAGGGATGATACAGGTGTCCCATCCTTTAGTTGAGCAGGCGTGTAGCACAGAAGATAATTTCATATCTTTAGTCATGATGAATTGTGTTTTGGTCGATCTTTTATTCATCCATATGACCGTGCACACATTTCTCTCTGTCTAAGGTCGACCTGCTTGTTCTCAATGTTTCTGCTTTAGTTCCACAAAAAGACAAATTTCTTTGCATTTCTTTGGATTTGCAAGTAAAGATCCTGCACAGATTGCAGCCACAGACAACAGATCCTTATCATAAAAAACATGTATCCGAGGGCTTTATCCTTGGCTCGTTATCGAGATGTCCCCTCTCATATCTTTCATCTGAAAACTAAAAACAACTCGTCACTTTCCTGCAGCGTTCTTCTTTGTTATCAAGCCATAAAAGCTCGTACAGTGACAACAACAACACGCCGAAAGCGCCGTTCGGCCGTTGCTGTGACGGAAACAAAATCAATCAACAGTCTGCTACTGTGTCGGGGAGACGCAGGGCGGCTGGAATAATTATAGATCTTTGATGTCCACTATTCATCACTGATGTGATGAAGAACATCCTTTTGCAACTGACGTCTGAGGCTGTGTTCAGTTTGGTGAGGATTCAGCAGAGACATCGTATATAAAACTTATTCAGGTGGCCATGTTTTTACAATACATGTGTCCTTCAGTGTTCAGACTAAAAAATTTACAGCTAATTTGGTTTAATAGTTTATTTAAATCCCAAATTACACCTGTAAGTACATTTTCTTCAAAGGTTGTTTTTAGGCAAAATTCGTAGTCATCATCAGTAGATGGATTTTTTTATTGATCTAAGATAAGAAGCCGTTTGTAGGAATCTGGGAAATCTTTCATGTAAGTCTTTATGACTAAGACTTTCAAATGTTTGTCTCACCAACTAGAATCAATCAATCAAATTTTAAGAAGTTGAATTAACTTATCTAATAAGTGTAATTTTCTTTAATTTACCAAACAACCTCACGTGGTGACGGGTGATGCTCATCATCATTCCCAGAGGAGATTCTGTCCTTGGCATCATCGTGGTGATTCAGATTTGATCCGGTTTCCTCGTCTGGGCTCACGTGGAGTTCTTGTCGAACTTATTAGGATTTGAATGTGTGTGTGAGAGACAAAGGGAACGATAAAAAAAGAGGAAATGATGAATGAAAGTCAGAGGACGGAGTCAGAGGCCTTTACAGGGTGATGAGCAGAGTAAAGGAACAGAAACACGAGCCCATGTGCTGCTGTTGTAATGTTATGTCTCACTGAGCAGAATGTAGGAGCGAGTGAAAAGGGCAGGAGGACTCTGGGTAAAGGCTCTTTTGACTTTAACTATATTGTATTTAAAACGTTACAGACCAGACTAGACTGAATTCAAAGATGGACGGCATGACTGCTCCCCAAAAGTGAAGCCAAAACATCTGGATCCCCTCCTGGTGGCCGCCTGCAGAACATGTCACAAACCCCGCCCCCTCCATGTTAGTTCATGGGAAAAGTAAACATTAAATCATTTTCAGGGGGTTGTTATTATGTTAATTTATCTGATAGGTTATAATTGAATTGGTTATTTGATGCTCTAAGCATATGGTGAAACATGATTGACAGTTGAGACCGTTTTGCGATTGGCCGAGTCTGTATCAGTGAGACTGTGCAAGATGGTGGCGCCTGTGTTCTGTATGTTTTGGCCTCACTTTTGCAACCTGGGAGGAAGAGGAGCTTGTTCATCTTTATTTAAGGTCTTTTAAGCAGACAGTGACATCTTAAAACACAAATATGCTAAATCCGTGCTTATACAACCTGATTCTGTGTAATGTTGGCTCATGTGAAACCTTTTCTCTCACCTGCTCCAGTCTAAACCTTTCGCATCTCTGTAAAACCCACACCGTCATTTCCACAAGCAGCTCAGTAAATCAACATGGACGACTGATGAATACTCTCCCTCCCTGCTCTTTTCATTTAGCCCCGGCTCTTAACCCTGAGCTCGGTTTGTCCTCTTCATTCACACCTTTGGTCCATTTCAATCATTTCTTTATATTATCAGGAGGTCTGTGAGGCTCCATCTGTTTTGCAGACCGAGCTGTTGCACTCTTTTAAAGAACTGCTCGAACAAAAGGCCTCGTTTGGAGTGTGGCCAACGCATCTCAGCAGCTGTTGGCTTGTCAGTTGCGTTTTCTATAATCGCGCAGAATATTGTTCGTGCATCAGATGATGTAAGCTGATATTATAGTGTCCAGATTTCCACATTGAAAATATTAGAGAAAACTTCATATACTTCATGTGGATATTTTGTGGTGATTATTTCATTCTAGTGTTTTATTTATTGTTGTGACGCTGTGTAATCTGCCTTCTTGTTATATTCTTTCAGCCTGAAGTGAAAATCTGATGTTTCACTAACACAACTGACTCTGTGTAACGAGGACGTTGTAATGAATCTTCATTGATCCGGCACATTAGCCTGTAACTCTGCTTGAATCTCATTTAAACCCACCAATTAATATTGATTTGACACTGATACAAAATATGATGAACATGAAAAGATAAATAGAAAAAGCTTATGCTGCCAGATGAGAAATTTTGCAGATGACAAATGATGTTCATTAAAACATAACCAGTAGAAGGATAATGATGTCTGGCTGTTATATAGGTTTTACATGGTCTTCATGTATTTCTTATGCATTGTATCGTGCCATTGTCATTTATTAGCATTTTGCATTTTCCCTGTCTGCAAAACAAAAGATCTCCTTTGGCAACAGTAAAGTCGAAAGTTGAAAACTGGTCACAAATGAGTGAGTGAAGTTTCGGTCGTTCACGATCGTCCTGCTCTGATGTTTGTCCCCGTTAAAGGAACCGCGGGTGTTTCACCGTGTGACGTCCTGTCAGGCCACAGTGTGCGGGCGGTGTTTTTGATCTAAATTCAGTTTTCTTTTTGTCTGTGTCAATGTTTTCTTGACTATATTAAAGTTCTGAGATAAAGAAATACATTTACTTTCAGAAATGCTGACAACAAAGGGGCATTTAGATCTTTAGGTCTTTGTGAATATACATTAAGTACGAAAAGATGAATCAATATTATACAAAGCTTCTCAAAATGTATGGCCAATAAAGGATAAATATTACAAAATAGTATTCGACCATCCAATGACAAGCGTGAATGTAGCACACTCAGCAGTATCAGCCGCACACGCTTGGATAAGAACGTGGGTAAAACCAATTTGTGGAGGGACTGACCACAAGGACGGCCAAGTGTGTGATAGCTGCCAAAAAAGATGTTAAAGGCACAAGGACCTGGACCATTAGAAGCAGATAAGAAGAAGAAAAGAGGAACACGGTGAGTCAGGGTGAGCGGGGGGGGAAGGTTTTGTATGCACAACAGCAAAGTCAGCACTCGTGTCCCCAGGCGGGCGATATCTTCGTGTATGACAGGTGTCTGAAGGAGACGCATACATATATATACACACACAGCAGATATATTCAGCTTCACACTCGGGCGGGAGACGAGCAGTCGGAGTGTAACGATGCAACAGGCAACTCCGGACTGTCCCCGGCTGTCTGCTCCTATTTCAACACTGTCAATCTGAAGTGAGAGAAGACGCTGCTGCTGCTGCTGTGGTGGACAGGAGTGAGGCTGCTCATACACAGGTGGGTTTAGAGCAGGGACCGTTTGAATGGACATAAACTCCGGGTACATAAAGTAAAGCCAGTAAGGAAATACCTGATACTTATTTTCAGGTATTCTCTCAAGTGACGAGCAGAGGGTGATACCATTTCTATAGAAGTCTATGAGAAGAGTCTACTTCTCACTTGATTTAAGGCCTCTAATGGTTTCAAAAAATCTAAATAGTTCTGGACATAAAACCAATCTTCCAATCAACAGTTCACACAGACCATTTGGTTTAGAGTCGAGTCCTGCACAAACATTTCAAAATGGCACAAATTGAACACAAAAGGCCTCTCATCTCTTTAGCAGCTCCAGCCCCCCCCCCCCCCCCCCCCCCCCCCCCCCCCACCCCCGCTGTGATAAAACAGCAGGAGAAACACTGGGGGAAATGGGGGGAGCTGCATAAATTATCTGACACTTTCTTTCACCAGAAGCTCCCAGAAGCTCAGAAGGAAGTTCCACTAATTGCGCAACATCCAATATCATACACTCAACTGCTGACCTATTATTTTCTCCCTAGAGATTTCCATCACACTGTTCCCGCTTGTCGTCGGGTCTCAGTTTATACAAATGCAGCTACAACGTTTTCTATGTTCCTCATCTTATTTTAGCTTTAGTTTAGTGTTTGCATACTTAAACTCAAAGATCAGCTGAGCATGATGGGGAAGTCAGTTTTGCAGATGTTTGGTCATGAATCAAAGAATGGTGTTGATTAAGATTTTGACCCGATGGTGCTGAGAGATGAACGTGCAGGAAACCATGAAAGTTAATAAACTCGGTTGACACTAATAGTTTGAACCGAATTTCACTGCAACCAATTGACAGTTGTAGATATATTTCTTCATGCAAGAGGAAAAGTCAATGGATTACCAAAGTCTGTGAGCTTTGTCCTCTGGGAAACTTGAATGTCTGGAGCAAAGCAGTGGGGAAGCAGAATTGAGGAGCCGAACCGAGAACCTTTTTGGTCAGTGGACGACCCGCTCTACCACAGGCACCCTCAATTGGACTCAACAAACATCTATCAAGATTGAAACCTAGTCAAAATCCTCAATTCCTAATGCTTTACTATCATAACTGCATTTACAGCTGAACCATACTTGGTATTTACATCCAAGCACATTACTTCTGAGCACATGTCAGCGTGTTACTCAGTGTTCTATCGTGAAGCGAATTCTGTTTTGTGTCATGTCTGCACAGCAAAACATCTTCGGTGTAAGAGCGCTGTTTGTCAAAAAAAAAAAAAAGAGTCCGATTTGCATGAAAATCCCTCACAGAAAGGGAGGAAGCATCAAATCCCATGAGAGCTGTAGCTGGAGCTGCAACCTCAATCTCACTTTTTAATGCTCATTTTATTCTGTTAAACCGAGGCCTCCGCAAGGTCACGACGCTGTTTGCTTCCTTTTGAAGTGAGAATATTTTCTAATCTCCATCTTCTTCTGCGAGCCTCTTTGGCTGGCACCGATTCAAAGTGTGTGAGTGCTGGCAAACACACAATGTGAGAAGTGTATTTTAAATGGTCCGGGGGGGGGCACAGTGGATGAGAAATGAAGTCGGAGGAGTTGCTGTCTTGGTCGCTGCAAGATCTCTCATGCTAACGACTGCGTGTAACCTTTCACCTGCTTTTGACTTCCACATACTGTATCTTTAATTATGTTGTGTCCTCTGTCACCCTAGGTAGCATAGTATCATATAGTATAATGTAGTATAGTATGGTATCGTAGCCCATTGGATTGTACATAGTATCGTATAGTAAGGTACAGTATATTGTGCAGTAAAGCATAGTAGCGTAAAGTAGTATTGTAGCCTATAACATAGTAGCCTAAAGCATAGTATAGTAGCCTATTATACAATTGTATTGTAGCATGGTAGCCTGTAGCATAGTGTAGTAGTATAGTAGCCTCTAGCATAGTAACCTATAGTATTGTATAGCATAGTGGACTATAGTTTACCATAGTATAGCCTATAGTATAGTATTGTTTTATTATTATTGTAGCCTAGTGTAGAATAGTATAGTGTCATATAGCATAGTAGCCTATAGTGTAGTATAGTAGCCCAAAGTATAATATTGTATTGTAGCATAGAATAGTAGCCTATAGTATTAGTTCAATTGTCATTATTGGCCTTTATTTCCTAACATTTTTTTTTCTTTATTCTTGTAATATTATGATTTTCTTTTCTCATAAAGTTACGACTTTATTCTCATAATACTATGACGAAATCTCAAGAATATTTTTTCTTTAATCGTAAGTACGTAACATGGAATCATCTAATTTGTTATAATAGTGGCTAAGATCATTGTCATGTATTTTCTGATCGGTTGTAGGATGAGTATTGCGGTGTTGAACAGGTATTTACTATAAGATAATATTCTCCATCAAGTTTAATGCTATTTCCCTTAAGCCATACCACTTCAGACTGTATTAATTATAAGAGAAATGGTGGAAACTTGATTGAATACAGGTCAGGGACAGAGAGATGAACTAAAGGTCACAGAAAAGGGGAATGAGTCTGGGTTCAATGGGAACCTGTGAGCTGATGAGAGACTTCAGGTCGTGTTGTTCAACCCTGAGACTGGAGAGGTGAAGCCTCATTGATGGCATCTCTCACGGCTCCGTCATGTTCTCTAATGAGAGCGAGAGAGAGGAGGGAAAAACAGGAAATAATTGGTTTCAGTGCATCTACACTGGGAACTCAAATATAACATCCGGTTTACACGTGATATTCAAGTATTGTTTGAACAGGAGCTATCAAGCACAGGATCATGTGCACTAATGCCTCTTTTCTTTGCTTCACCTCTCTGAGTTGATCCCCACTCATCTCCGGCAAACACTGCCTGTCTGGTTGCTATGGCAGCTGCTCCCTCGGATGCTGGATGGAGCCGTGTTTTGAGAGATGTAACTAATTTTGCTCTGGTGGGTTCCAGGATCATTAGGACATAGAGCGGCAGCGCCGAGCTCTGCTTTGATATTTCCACAAAAGGTCAGGGGGACACAAAATGTTTTTTATTACAGGAGGCAGATGGAATTTGAACAACAGTAGCCGTGTGTGATGTATGGGCTCAGCTTCGCCAAATCAATATGGCTGAAGAATTCTGTATTGTGCTGCTCGGGATGAATTAGTGTGCCTGTGCACAGCAGCACAACACCGAGCTTTCCTCTGCTCAGATTTAAGACCTGGAGTGTGTTTTTATAGAGAAATGTTTTAAAAAATACGATCAAAGCTCCACCTTATCTTTGTGAATACTACCTGTCTTTGTGAGTAAGCTATGAAAAAAAGGCAGAGCACGGCTACATGTTTGGTAAATCAAAATGTTTGAGAATCTAATGTTGATTCATTATGCTTCTTTGCACTATGCAGTCTGTTTGAGGAAGTGCATGAATGCTTTCTGTCAATAGCTCCGATTGTTCTTTAAAACCGTTTTATATGGCTGAGAAGTAAAATGGAAAAGTTTTTTAGTGTTGGCATCTCTGAAGGCACCAACACACACGCACTTACATATTCTTCATATGCAGAAAGAATTCAGGGAGCTAGATGTTCTGGCTTGAAGCTTTGTGGTTTTCTTTTCCAGCTGATCAATCACGTTCGAGCAGGCTTTGGTTGCCCGAAGGTAAACAGTCCGTGTGGAGAGCTAAGAAGATGGAACACACAACTGAAGAGCCTTTGTTTTTTTTATTGATCTGCCAAAATGTAAACTGGAACTAAAATGCCTACAAAAAGATATCAGTGTTTGTGAGGAGAAATGTTTGACCAGCTGGACTGTAAATAGTGAACAGCGAACTGAAGATGGAGTCTTAGCCCGGATATCCGCCGATGGGCAGGGAGATTGATCCGTGCTGGGCACAGAGTACGACACGAACACGTACACTTTGCTGAATCTTTTCAAAGACTAAATCTCTTTCAATAATTGCTCCTTCAACTTCAATGATAGATATTCACAAATAGGCAAATATATAGAAAGTATACATGTGCCATCGCACTGTTTTAGCTGCTATTCTATTCTATTAGCACCTTTAAACCTCTTGTCTGTAAACTAATTCAACACGGACATGGTGGAGGATTCTGTAGACTCAGAAAACCTTGGTGATATACATTTTATGAAAAGCTACTCCAGCGCCACAGAATTCTACATCTTTTCACCACCCGAGTAGAGTTGACTTTGCTTTATGTAGTTGGTGGACTCTCATTGATTCAAAATTAATAAGGGAAATGGCCACATTTACAAACATTGCTAGAGCTGTAGCAGTCAACCATATCTGAGCTTTTCAGTCCTGCATCTCTGACTGAGATATCGCGGGGCGCCGTTCAACGATCACACACTGAGCCTTCAGTATTGAGGGTATTCATCGGTTTCTGTTCTCGGGGAAACCTACATCCTCCATCCAGGGCCGTCAGAAAGCCTCCAGGAAACAGGTCAGTGAACAAAAGGAGAGGAGGAGAGAGAAAGGAGACGGAGAGAAGAGGTGGGAGGAGGGGAGTCGAAGTTGATAGGAACTGAGCTGTACTGTTCTACCAGAGACCAGCTGCCGGAAGAGCTGCTCAAAGGCAGACAAAAACACTTCCCAGTGTGCCTGGCTGGGCCGCGCTGACACCTCCCAGCAGTCCTCCTATCGGCCACTCAAGAATCAGACTGAGAGCCGTCACCCAGGCAACGGCCCCCGGTGCTGCGATGCATGTTTGCCATTTCATTTAGCCGATGAAAGAATGTCATTAAGAAGAGGGGTTTGCGAAGTAAGACTGTTCGGTTATTGAATTTTTCATAAGCCTTTTAAATTTTAAGAACAATACCTGTATGTAGTATTTATACTTGTAACCGTGAAGCAGAAATCTAACCTATTTGGCCGATGCCCTCCTTTTGCGTTGAAGGAGAAAAGAAAATGACATTTAAAGCTTCCACACTATGAAATGATGTATTTTCTGGGAGTAGAGAGAACATGGCTGAAATATGTTTCCCTGGCAACCGTCTACAGAGGGAATGAAACCAGATAGTGTCTTTATGGGCTGCAGACAGAGCTCTTAGAAGTTATAAAGCACAGCCCACGCTCCATAAATGGGATTGAATATTGATAAATACTCTTTTGCTGAAAGTGTTGCAGCCAGGTTGAGTCCTTCTTTAATTCCTTGGGAATCGTAAGAATCTGTGGGATGAAGCGTGTTTTAATTGAGATGGGCAGAAAAGAGGAGCAGTCTTTAAATGGCTCTAAGCTTAAGTCAGAACTGTCTCCGTCCATTTTCTATTTCTGAGGCACAGTGATAAGGATTCAAATACTAAAGTCGAGAGTCTGAGATTACAGGAGCATTAAGGGAGGACGGCAAAGAGCATCTTTTCTAGCTTCACCTACGACAGGAATGTGAAAATGATGGTTTTAAAACACAAACAGTACAATTAACAATAGTGTTGATGAAGATGAGGAGCAGCTCTCACTCACTAATCACTAGATATGTAGTTTGCCGTTTTGTAATGGTGTCTGAATGTTTAGTGAAGTTTTTTATACCCTATAGAAATGATACCTTGAAACATCGAGGTGGCATTTAGAAATCTCTCAGTTTGTTCTGAAGGGCACAGATAAACCTAGTTAGTCCAGTTTTTCCAGGAGACACAACCTACAAGGTTAAAATCTGGGCTTGCAGCAAGTAGCTCAGTGACAAATGTGCTCAGGTTGCTCTGACAGGAGTGTTGGCTTTACGCCGCCTTACTTACCGGTGACGGATCCGTTTAACATAAAAAGCCCTGAAGTCCCGAGGCCCTTTTCTCTGCAGTGAGAACAGGAGTGTTAGAGAGGGCGCGATATCTAACAGGCAGCTCTGTTAGCTGTGACTGGAAAGCTGAGGGTCTTCACCACAGTGTGTGCGTGGGTGACTGTGTGTGACTGTGTGTGTGTGTGTGTGTGTGTGTGTGTGTGTGTGTGACTGTGTGGGTGTGTGTGTGTGTGTGTGTGACTGTGTGTGTGTGTTAGACTGAATCATCCTCTCTCCGAAGCACTGAACCACCATTGGCTATCTATTAAATTTAAGATATTCTGTCCACTGCTGATTTAGTGGATGCTAAGCTTCATGAAACTATATAACCCAAAAATATGTTTTCAATAGTTTAAATGCTATGTAAATGTCTTACAGCCTGAATAAAACATGAAGCCTATCACATTTAAACCTATTATATATATATGAATAAAATAATGGCCTTTGTTATGATTTAATCGTAATCAAACCTTAGTGTGTGAATTTTCACATTGTTGCAAATCATATAAGATGTAGTGTTAAATCTGGACGTTTTATCAGCAGGTCATTTAGACCGAGTCCATCTTTGATCGGTGACGGTAAAGTAAACAGTGGCGCAGCGGTGCCTTTGGTGCCAGGGCGGTGAAAACGAGGTCAGTTAATTGGGACGGCTAAATATATTTCAACAGGGTACACCTTCTCCTCGGAAGGTGAACCACGGTGCCAGAGTGGCTGCTGGGACACATCTAACATCCTGGTGATAATGAGCTGATTAGAGGCGTCTGATGACCACACAGTGTCGGAGTGCCCAAATATTTGCGGCTCAATAATAGATATAAAAGTGTGTTTTTCCAGAACGGAGCCATTATCCAAACCTCGACCAACAAAATTAACATCATATTTCCTCGAATGACCAGGACCTTTATTTACTGTGGAAGGTAACAGGCCTTTATCTGAGCCGGGCTTAGAGGCACTGCTTTAATACTGTTACCCTCTGTTTGTATAATTGGTCGTATTCTAACACGGGGCCTCATTGAGATCCATTTCCCCGTTTGCCCTTTTACAGTTAATGCTTAATGCCGTGAAAACAAACACCACTTTCTGTAACATTTCAAATTAAAAGCCCTCTTGCAGTTCAGTGGACAGAAATTCAACGCACACTAACCTAATTTCTTAAGAGGCTTCTTTTATTGTGAAACATTGCACATTGTTCATTACTACAAACCACAGTTAGATGAGACATTAACACACATAAAACCATAATGACCTAAATAGATAATTTATTTATAACTTGCATGAGTAGCCTAATCCAGAACAATTTAATTAAATTTATAAAAGTAAATGTACATATATATATGTTTTGAGAGATAAATGTCTTCTTCACTGCTAATGCCACAATCTTTTAATTATACAATATCTTTGTGCAAAGTTTACTTCTCCTTAAATCAGAGCAGGCACTTGTTGATAATCTCTATGTAGGATTTGGGGGAATTTAACTTGTAAACAGTGCCTAGATGTTGATAAATGAAACATGCACTAATTCAGGCATCTGTTGACCTTTAATGCAGCCTAAAGATCAGGAAACTAATTTGAAGGATTGCAAAGTCTTTGTGAAATGTGGTGCGTGAAGGTGCTGTGTTCAATATAGCACATTTCAATGTGTTGATCTGCAGGCAGAGAGGTGACGGGACTGTTCACACCTGCTGTTTGAGGTTCTCTTTATGTAAATCTCAAAGCAGTTTTGATCTTTTGCAACTTTTCCAGAGCAGCTGTACTTTCAGTGCAGGTGAGTAAATCCAATATACACAGTTATATGGATAATGATCCCTTGCTCCTGCTCTACCGCATTTATCTCAGAACTATATATTTTATATGTCAACATGCTGGTTTCTTTCACATCGTTGGCTTGAAAGAGGAATTTGAACACCCGCTCACACGCCCACGACCGAACACAGACGAACCGAGCACAAGCACACACACAAACAGGGTTACGCGCTGTGCACTATTGTCTGCAACAACAATGTTAGGATTACAAATTCCCAAATCGACACCGTGTTTATCTCACTTGAACATTCCCCAGATTAAGAGAACCGCAGTTTTTTTTCTTTCTCATTTTATCTTTTAGAACAGAACGATACTGAATTTATATCTCAATTTACAGACATCGAGCTATTTTTTTTTCGTGGTGTTTTATTAAAGTGACCTCCTCAACACAAAGATTTGCCCAGTCTCTCAGTTCTCTCCGGTTCTGTTCGTTGTGGGATTTTCTGAGGGCGAAAAAACTCCCTGGTTTCATTGAAAAGCAGTCGGATGTGACAGAGGCTTAATGGCTTTTTCCACAATCCTCACTGTTTCTGAGAGTTACTGTTTGTGGCTGGCTTTTCTTCTGTAATTAAACATTTCTGAATTCCTTACTGAGGATGCTCATGCAGACGTCTCACCCATTAAAAAAAAAAAAGAAAACCCCTTGCTCCTCATTCTTTTGCCGTCTCACATTCCGGAGTCAGAAAAATCCTCTGTGAGCGGCGGCGGCGGTGGCGGCTGCATGGGAGAGTTGTTTCCGGATGTGAATTATCATTTTTCGGTAATAAAGTAACATGTTGTCAGAGTGTTTGACTCTGGCATAAGCTGCGGCACAGTCATGGGGATCTCCAGGCTCCTAGCGTGAGCTCAGAGAGTTTTAATCCCGGGCAAACTCAGCGAGCTGCAGCAGCGAGAGAGTGTCGGCACAGAAAGCTTTAGATACATGACAATATGCAGACGTGGCGCGGAGCAACTCTACAGCTGTATTAGCTTCAGGGGGTGGCAGTGAGGAGTGCTATAGTACACGGTATATTTATTCTGTTCTATGATGAGATATGAGCTTTGTTCTTTCTTCCAAAAAACAAACATCTGCAGCTTTGCGAGGCAAAGAGAGAATTGGATCCTTCTCAGGGCTTTTGCAACTCAAAATAAGAAATGGCATCTCTTTCATCACGAGCCGGAGTTTGCATGTTCTCTTCATGTTTGTGTGGGTTTTCTCTCAGGGTCCTCTAACAGTACCAAGACGAGCAGATTGCTGTTGGGTTCATTTTATTCCCTTTTTATTATGGTCTGTAGGTATGAATGTGTGTGAACGGATGATGAAAGGAGCTGAGAAATCCAGTGCGACACAAGCACGTGTGATTTGTTAGAACTGGGTCCAGGATTTTAACATTGTCCAACAGCTTTGTATAGAACTGAAAACGACATCGTATTATCAGTGTTTTCATCTTTTACTCTTAAAAAGCTGTTTATTTCATTTAGAGGAAGCTGAAAAATTTAAGATCCAAGCAAAAATCTCCAAACCACCAATTTTCTTTTGATAACGACTCCTCTACATTTTAGATCTCTGCGATGTCATTTCCTGGTAATTACGGTGTTTGGCAGCTTCTTGAGACATGAGGACATAAAATCTGGCAGATTGAGGATCAGAAAGGCACCTGTCAGCGTTGTATCATTATTATTGGATAATTCATTGATGTCAAAGTAGCATTTTACTGCAGTAAATGTTGTTTTGACATTTTCTCAGTAGATTTACCTTTTGGAGGCAAAACTACTCTGATTATAGTTTTTCTTTTCCTCCCAGAACCAAATTTAAATCACATAAGTTGCTCGCTTCAGGTTTTGCCCTCAGTTCAGTCAGTTATCAGCTCTGAGCAGAGAACCATGACCCGTTGAACATGTGACCTCTCCTCTTTTCCGAGGGATGTTTCCTCCTTTTCACTGAATTTGTATAAAACCATTTTCCAGTTCCTGTGAGATTTAGGTGAAATTAGATGGCCGAGGTCTGATCCCTCTGTGGCCACATCACCGGCCACTGTCATCTGCTGAAAGGATCAGGACCCGCCCCAGACCCTGATGGAACACCCTGGACGGCTCGTCTCAGGTGGCTGTAATTGTGCGGCTTGATGGATCGTTTAAGATTTTGGAAGCACTCGCACGCTGGCGGGAGATGAAAGCTGGCCCCGCCCCCGCCTAGTTTGGCCTTTTCCTGATGAGCTCTGCATGTTGTGGAGGTTTGAGACGTAAAAGGCAGCGGGGGGGCTTCAGCTGCCTGGGGGATGCATGGGGAAGCTGTCTTTTGATTACGGGAGGGAAATGGTTTCAGGTCTCAACTGGGTAGAAAACTTGAGTTTAAAGCGAATGGTTAACACTCTCCCTGACTTGACAAATATCTTTTTAGTTCCTGACAATTAGCTCCTGACGATCATGTTTACTTTGTGTCAGAGATGCTTTTACTCCTGGTGTTAGGTTTTCATTTAATCTCATATTCATCTTTATTTTTATTACCATTAGCCACAGAAATCAATCTAGAGGAAAACTTGGAAAGAGTAATTTGTTGCATACGTTTTTTTTTACGTACTCGAAATTCCCTTTCCTCATGTACCCTTCAACATGGAAACTGCAAACGTATTCAGGTTGGGTCATGGCGAAGGACCCACTTGTAACCCGGCCTTATTTTGCACCCCCCAGTATTTTGACTTGGTTAATGACTTATGAAAATGCATTGATGTTTAAACCCGAGTTTCATGTCCAGTGACAAACTCAACGGTTGTTCTGTGCAGAAAATAAAGGGGACTTTGAAATAATAATTCCTCAGATCTTCTTCAACTCCAATCTTTTTTTGGAGACAGGAAATTCTAGTTTTGCAAAAATTGGCTTCTTCGGCAGGGACACATTTTGAGGATGGAGTGAGACATATTACGGCACAAGCTGCTTTATTCGTTTGCGGAGCCAACTCTTAACGACCTGCTGTTAATTTCGTCCCAGGTTTCACTAATGGAGATGCTCTGTGCTTGGAAAGTGGCTGTGACGAGAACTCAGTGTTTATCATTATAGCAGGAATTGAACAAACCTTTCCAAAGCATCCCCTCTTAACATAAAGTCTGAAATGCAAAGGCTCTTTGTGAATCTGAAACATTTCCTCACTCTCATTTTGCTAAAACTATAGTGGTCGTTCGTTGTGCCGCCTTTTTATGTCTTTAACGTTTCCATCTCATCAACGCTAGTTGCCGCAGCCTGTGGCAGGAAGCCTGCAGTACTTACACCAAGCTGGCTAATATACATGGATTCCATTTCCCTTTGTCAGCAGGTCATCCCAGTTATATTGTGGATGAGGAAACGACTCATTAGACGAATGACTTTGGAGGCCACGTATGTCCAAGTCAATAAGCCTGATTAACTTACATTCGATCAATACACATTTACAAGCAACACGCCAATCTGCTGACCCCCGGTACAATGTTGGAGAAGCGTCCTGCAGCCTCAGGATTACCTCGACACTCGGTCCCGTGTTTACCTGCAGCCCCACTGCTTTCTGCTCCGTGCATAATGAATACTCGAGGCCAGCAGAGGTTCTGGGTGTTCCCGGGCAGGGGGGCCATGAATTATTGAACAAAGGGGATTTTGCAAAGTCAACAGTATGATGGTGTAATGGAAATAATCCAGCCATTTTAAAATGCTGGCTGCATAGTCTAAAATAAATGCCATCATTCAAGTTTAATGTCACCCAAAAGAAGCTGTATTAACCTACAGTGTAGTGTAGCATAGCGTATTTACTCTACTACATAAGCTGTTTTCAGACGTGAACTCCAGATAATGGACTCGAACTTTAACTTTCACATATGACGAATGCAGCAGGAGCCTGTACGAGTCAGACGTGTTCAAAACAACGGGGACATCTCCAGAGAGTTTTTGTTTACAGCCCATCAAACCCAGCATCGGTTCTTATCCCCAAAAGGTTTAAAATCGAATTGTGTTCTACTTCTTCTACGTGTGTGATGCCTCCTTCATCCTGAGATATTAGTGTTGTTGTATTCTTTACAAGTTTACAAGTTTTTCATTTGTCTCATATAATCGCTGTGAATTCTCCAGAGAATTTCCAGCTGTATTCTCACATGCGATCATTCTCTGGTGTTTTTACTTGGGGGCTGGCAGGAATTACTCCCAAGATTGTCCAGAGCAGCTGACTTGGACATATACATACACATGTACATATACAGCCCCTCTGGATGATCTCTGGGAAATGTTCATTGCACGGCTGAAAGCAGCTATATTCTCATAGGAGAAGCCTGGAGTGGTTTCAAACTGAAGATATGGTGGAGCACACATGACCCATGTGATGATCCCACACTCAACATCGCTTCTTCCCACTGTATCATAGGGCAGCTCATAAAAGTTTCACACAGTAACTGGTGTTCAGTGGATCCTTAACTGTTGAATACAAGCTGTCCCCTGGCAGAGGTTATGGAAAGCTGTCCATTCATCAGCCGAAAGAGAAACGGTGGAAAGATGTCCCTCAGTAGCTGTGTGCGCCACTAACGTGCACTAAAGGATTGTAATAAAGATCTTGGTTATAGAGTTATGGCAGCGAGTTGTTCAAGGAGAAATGTGATCAGTTCCTACGAGAAGAGGAAAAGAACCATAACCCACCAAACCTAACATCCCTCTTCCCCTCTGTTTCAGTCTGTTCACAGTTCTCCAGGGGAGTGTACGCCATTTTCGGATTCTACGACAAAAAGTCCGTCAACACCATCACGTCGTTCTGCGGGACGCTCCACGTGTCGTTCATCACGCCCAGCTTCCCCCTGGACGGGAACCAGCAGTTCATCATCCAGATGAGACCTGACATCAAGGGGCCCCTCCTCAGCCTCATCGAGTACTACAAGTGGGACAAGTTTGCCTACCTGTACGACAGCGACCGAGGTAAGACATGTTCACTTTTATAAAAATGAGAGATCATGGCAAAGTTCAAACTACTTATTTTTCATTTTAACATGGCATTAGATTTGCCGTGATTTGTTTAGATTCTGTTGCAACTGCCATTCGTTTGAATTTATGCACAAGTTGTGTCAAACTGTACATTTCCCCCTTCAAACGGTGGTTCAAATGAAAAACCTACTCCTGCAGCCGTAAAGCACAGGTGAAGGTAAAGGTCATTTCGATTCATGACAAACAGCTTGTCACATACAATCATCTCCAGCACCTCCAGTGTTTGAGAGTGAGCTTTATGTAATATCAAGGGGAGGAGAGAGGTGGTCATGGTTGACGCGGTACAGGTGGTGCGCCCCGGCAGCCGTGCACTTCCACTCTCTCGCTGCAGAGGCAGGATCTGTTATGTGGTTGCGGTCTGACCTTTCTGACTCAGTAGAAAAGTTGCATCTGGCTTCACGGCTTAAACATCGTCCATCTGTCGGTATTTAAATGTGGCAATGTTCCTGAGCCGATCAAGTTATGATCTCGACTGAGGCTGGTTCCACCGGCGTCTCGGTCCTGTTGTAATCAGTCCAGCTGTCTACACAGGACACATGATGAATTGGATTTGCTGTACTTCTGAAAACGTGCCTCGAACAGAGAATGGGATCTGTCATCGGCTTCACAATACAATATCAATTTAAAGAATATTATATAATATGCTGAACTTGGTGCACAACAGCAGACTATGTTCAGTATATCACTCAAATCCCAAAATATATAAAAGTCAGGAGGAGGGAGTAAAGTGAAATTTGAGATTATAAACAATTACAAACCTGGAAGCTCCGTGACAGATTAGGAGATTTTTACAGTTGCTATAACTCACTTTGGGATTATAAGAAATAACAGATTTTGAGGCCTTATAAAAAAATTGTGGGATTTGGAAATGGTATAACAAGGATGACAAAAATCTGAGAATAAAAACATCCCATGTATTTTGTTCAATGTACTTTCTTATTTGATATTTACCAAACAATGCCACCATAATAAAATGGTTTTCTACATTTGGGGAGAAATCCTGCCACTAAAAAGTTTTGAATCAGACCCAAAGTGTAAAAAATGTTGCTGCAGAAAAACCGTACCATTATAAATTGAATTAGTTTTCCAGTATTTGAAGTGTGCCTGTTCTTTTTCTGCCCTGCGTCGCTTCACAATCAACACATTCAACACACAGTCGCACCAGGGAGCTGCCTCGTCTCGTACCGTTGACCTGCGGGTCAGTGGCGCTGAAGAAACTCTTACACTCAAGTAGTTAGAGGGTTCAAACTGGTGATTCTCAGGTTAAAAGCTCCACCTCGGTGTCAAACACCATGAGCCTCCTGGAGTCTATTAGTCCTACAAACTTCGATTTGAAGCTCCGGAGGAAAGTGTGCGTTGATTAAAGATTGCACTCATTTGTCATTCCGCTCATTTAAATGCACACACATCATTAACAGGGCTACGATCTTATGGGATGTGTGTACCTGCAGATGCAATCCTGGATGAGATCATGCGATGAATTTATGCAAGGAAGTCAAAGCTTTAAAAAAAATGATCCACCCTCCAACTGTAATATCCAGACTTACTTCATATTCAAATCTATTCTGTCTCTAGTCCCTGATCGCTTTCATCCCTGATTCTTTTCTACTCGACACTGATTGCGTCCAACTCCAGAAACAAGATTACATTTCTTAAACTGACATTTTTCTTCATTGTCTACGTGGTTCGACACACAAGACGTCCTTTATTAGCCCGGACACTTCAGATTGTATTAACTTGCGAGACGAGTCTGAAAATCAAACACTGAGAGTCTGTAAAAAAACTTGAGTGCAAAACAATGTGCCTGAAAAGAGATAACAGCAAGAATTGGTGATAGAACACGAACACGTTTTTTGTTTTTTTAATTGTGCGTTATCTCGCTTTGCTTTGTCGTGTAACTCTTGTCACTGTGACATGTGCTAATTGTGATTCTGTGACTTCGCACCCTCGGAGGATCGCGCCGCCTCCCGCAGCACCGAGGGACCATCCGGGGCTGAACAGGAAATCTCTCTTTCTTTCTATTTCAATACCGTCGCTGCAATGAAAGCATCGAATTAAGACCTCAACGGTATCCAGTTACAGTGGAATAACACTATCGGTTCCTTTCCTAATGTCGAACAGGGATGTTTTCACGTGTCACTCCTTAAACCTTCCTTTATTATAGAAGTAAAATCATTATTTTTATTTTCAGCACGAGAACAGGAGGATTTTTTGGGAATTACTTTTAAATGAAAGCACTTAGAAGGTGTTACCTGATGAAAACCCAAAGATAGCTCACAAGAACATTTAAATAACGTTCTGTAATCATCAGGTAAAAGGAAGTGAATCTGCTCAGAGAGGTGGGAACGGGGGCCGTCTATACGCTGGTGTACGACAGTTTAGTGCCAATAGCTTAAGAAGGATTTTGTTTGTGTTTAACCTTTAACTCTCTGTCATCTCACGTCACATTAAATCTCCCAGGTTGTCGTGGTTATAAGACAGTAGCTTGACTGGAGGTTTTTCATGTTCTTCCTGTGTTCGCTCCACATTCTCTCGCTTCCTCCCCACAGCCCCAAAGACGTGCAGTCTTAGCTTGGTTGTGTGTTTCTATATGTTGGCCCTGTAATACGCTAGCAACCTGTCAAGGGATTGGCTCTACCCCCCCTCCCCCGTGACCCTCAGAGGATTAGCGGTATAGATAATAGAGCTCAACACTGAACGCCCACTGTTACAACAGCTCTGGTTCCAGAAGCAAGTTTATCATATTCTTGCGGATGATCAAAATCTCAATGCAGAAAATGATTCTTACTGCTGAACCATGCTGTTCCACGGATGGATGGATGGATAAACTCCCCCACTGCATCTTCCCCCCCCTCACACACATACATCCATCTATACTACACCCCCCACTTTGTCTCTCTCCCCCTCTCTCTCCCTGCCTCACATCTCTGTCCACATGCTCTTCCTCCTCCTCCGTTGCCAAGTCCTCCCACTCACACCCTCCTCCAAGCGACGGCAGAATCAAATAACTCTTCCTCTCCAAAAAAAACAGGGGGGGGGCAGTTCCAAAGCAGCTGCTTTAAACTGTCCTCATGCTGACCTGCTGTCCCCACTGTACGTCCGCAATTGCACTAAAGAGCCTGTTGTGCATATTTCATCATTGCATGGCCGTCTAATTGGGTCAGTGTGATCCACTCATTCCCATGGCAACCAAAGTGTGGAGAGAGAGAGAGAGAGAGAGAGAGAGAGAGAGAGAGAGAGAGAGAGAGAGAGAGAGAGAGAGAGAGAGAGAGAGAGATTGTAAGTGACTGAGCAGGTTGGTTAATGATGCAAGGATCTGTGTGTGTGTGTGTGTGTGTGTGTGAGTGTGTGAGAGTGTGTGGGCGTCTTGCGAGAGGAGACAATAGCATTGCCACTGCTTGTGATGAATTTCATTGGCCCGTTGACACAATGCATGAACCAACACCACCGCTGTCAGCGTTTGTCAGAACGTCAGTTTGGATAACGGCTCACCGGATGCTGTTATAGGCTACTTCACAAATATCAACTTTCAGTTGAAAAGAGTTTTCCAGACCCTGAAACTGACTCTTGGAAACGCGTCTGGTGCAGTTTTAGTTCGAGCGGAAACATTTTTTAGATGTTTGGAAACAATGTCCCCCATGTTTGCTTCTCGATTGTTTTAAAATCAGTCGCGACTCGACCAGCAGCAGTGAATGCAAAGCGTTTCTAACACTCATCGTAACAGTTCCACCTCGTCTGGTCCTCATTTGTCGTATTTTGTGACCAATAGACAATCTGCTTCCTGTTAACACCAGCATGCACGTGCCTATTGTGCATAAATGGTCATGTGACGTGTGTTTTCTGGTGTGTTATGGACAGAGATCATTTCTGGAGCTTCTGGACACAGATTGTTTTCGTAGCTGGTGGCGACAGCTGCAGTCGGAGCGCAGCTTTAGCAGCTTCACACACTGTAGAGGGCACATAGAGTTAAAAGTGAAATGGTGGATATATAATAATAATATAACACTTATCAGGTGCTCATAAACTCCACATGAAGCCATTCGATGCTCTGCAGCTGCCGGATGTGTTAACAAGCGTTGCTAACATTGCTAAATATTTATCCAATAGAATCAAAGATCGGTGTTGTTTGTACGGCTTGTTTCCATTTGCTCACCTCAAGCACATGACATAAGATTATATCAGTATGTCAGATTTAATTGATCGTATTTCTTATTTTATTGACCCTGTATGTGCTCATTTAAATGTTTTGATCGCAATATTGTTAATCATATACAATATTCAGGCATTAAGCTGCTTTATTACATTTAACAAATTAAAAGAAATACAAAATAAACTCGTGGCCATCCGTGAGAACATAGACACTTTCTTTTTTAATAAAACTCCTCAGGAAATCATCATTTAAAGATTTTAACTGTTTCTCTAATAGAGAAATGTTCTCTCTCCTTTTCCCATTTAAATAACAGCCTTGAACCACAGCACTTACCAATTAGTTTAAATGGTGTTTCAGTTGTTATTATGCAGGAAGTGGACGGGTGCTCCTGAGGGAAGGATCCTGGACCTTTATACCATTATGGATGAGTTATGAAATATTATCAGATGGTATTTGTAGGTATCGGACCACTTTCCTCTGTCTGCATTATTTATAAGCATTTTCTTTCCTCATTTAAATAGTTTTGCATCATATTATGCAAATGCTCTCATGCATCCACATACATCCGCTAACATTGAGATGTTTTTTGATCAATGAAGTTAAGCTCTCGCTGTGAACGCTGGATCTGCGGTGACTGAAAGAGAAGGAATAATCTCTCACTGACTAAACTGTAACGTCCCACATGAATTTCCTTTTGCCGTTCCAAATGGGTGAATAACATAAACTAGTTCATGTCTCCTTATTCTCCCCTGACCTTTCAAATCCGGGGCAATTTAGGGGTAAGTGTGAGGTCACATCACATATTTGTTCTCCAGTCTAACAGTAGTGCTGTGCCTGACACGAGGACGGCTGCGTGCCAGGGCCGAACATATGCTTCATCCTAGAGAGAAGTGATAATAAACTACAGAGGGAATCTGAGGAGCCAAGTCTCCACTTGAGTTCTGGATTTACCACAACAGCAAAGATTTTTTATAGCACGTTATCTCAGGGTTCAGTGTGGAGATGGACGGATAATATCCAGATTAATCTGCAGCAGATTAGAGGAAAAAAACGCTGTAACATTCAATAAGTAACACGACACAAGTAATGGATTAAATTGTTCAAACAACACTGAAGGTGTCTCCCTTTACCGCAGACAAGAAAAAAAAAACATGTTCTTATCTTCATCTATATTTTAAACTTAGCTCGCAGCTATTTTCACTCATGGTCTGTTCCATCAGGGACATTTACCTGAAGAAGAAAGAAGACACTGCTGCTATGGTAATGCTCTGCCCTAATTCTGAGCACTGGATAAACTGTTGACCAGAGCTGTGTTTTTTTTTCAGATGTGTAGTTATGAAAGTTTAATGGACACTTGCTACCAGCCACATGGAAAAAAAGAACATTTTCTGTGTTGGTGATATAAGTAAGATGGTTATCAAAAAAGAATGAACCACATGCAGGCTGCAGCCGCACTGACATGAAGCACAGACGGATTTGAGCCTCTGTGGTTTCTTCATCTCTTTCTTTTATTTTAAACTGCACCAAAAAACACAGGAAAATATATTTATTTGTGTATTTTAAGGTCATTTTTTGGGGACAAATTATGACATCGATTTTAAGGTTAATGATCGGTGGACATGTATATTTTGAAAAATTATGTTCTGTCCACTAGTTTTCTGCATAATCCTCCTGAATAACAAACTAAAGCCAAAAATACATACCAAAACATAATACAACCAAATATGAAGATCTTAAAGGGTGGAAATAAAGATTTTAACGTAAAATGAAAACTGAAAACTTAAAATTTTCTCTTCATTGTCAATTTCTTTAAAATTACGTTTTTCAAGTTGATTTGCTCATATTGGGCGATGTTATTTACCTTTGACAACCTTATCTTTCACCTTCCTCTCCTTCCACAAGTAGGAAAAGCCATGAATCTGTAATAACCAGTCATCCAGCTACGTGACCAGGCCGCTGCATGGGAGGCTTTTTCTAAAAATAATCAAAATGCGATTCACAATGTGTGGAAATGGCAAAATCATATGGTTTTAAAGAGCAATTTGCAATGGGGTTAAGAAACCCTTACAAATTAAAGAGCCACATGACGCCGACATGCATGACACACTGACGGCCCTACTTCATGTACAGCTCGTAGAGACCAATCATCAAAGAGTATAACTCAACCTTAATCACAGCTAACGCCTGAGTCCATTCACCTCAACATTTCGCTGATGTCCTTGCATTATCCTCACTGTAAATCACCCTCGATTCCAATTATCTTGTTTAATACGCATTGATCAAACAGTCATATTTAACCAGACCATAATGACCTTACTGTAATTATGATGTATAGTTCATTCAGATAAAACTGCAAGCCTCCGTTTTCCCGCCCCACCGCCGTAAAAAAGCACCGCAGTGTCGCATGAAATTGATTACATCTGCAATTCACTTCGCTGTGGTCAGGCAAAATGAAACACTCCAGCCTTTTATCAAACCGCTCTCTAACCGCCCTCTGCAGACCCGGGATCAATACCAGCAGAGATTCAGCTGTAAAGCCTGATGGAGAGGGTGATATGAATAGAAGTATATCAATGGATTTAAATGGCGACTGCGCGCTTTGCCTTTAATGGACGGAACTTCACAGTGATGGACGGCCGCTGCGTGTTTCTCGAAATACTCAGATGTTGCAGCTTCGTGTGTTCAACACTTTATACATTTATACTTTATACATTTTTGATCAAAGACGAATAAAGATAGACCTTCTCCCGTTGTGCAAAAATGAAGCTAAAATATTCTGGATTACGGGTGTTTCCATTTCGCACTTTTGATGTCATTCGAAGCCAGAGTCTGTGTACTTGTGATAATGTTGTGGACCCTCAGTATTGAGGTCTTTCCAATGCATGCACTTGACCAATCGTGAGTCAGTCTCAGCAGTAAATCAAAAAACAGATTTTATGCATCAAATAACTGATTAAAACCTTCTTAATAGAAGAATGAGCACCTGGACATACATCAGTGTGATAAGAGCTACCTGAAAGAACAGGAATCATCTTTTTGATGTTTACTTTGTTTAGCTCCAAATTCCACAAAACAGCCATGAAGCAGTAATATGAAATGTCTTGTTGTTGAAGCAGTCGAGTGAATTGTTAGACTCACTTTCCTCCCACTTGTCGGTCGGGTTCATGCCAGAACTCCTGTGACTCATCTTGATGAGCTCTTTACATAAGTCGCTGAGTTTCTGTAAAAACCTCCCCAGAGTTTGAGTTAGACGACAGTGAATGCGTCAAAACAGAAAAAAGGACTGTCTGTCTCACTCTCATGTTCTTTTTGCTTCCGTCATTGCTCTTTTTTGCTCTGTTGCTATCACTGCCCTGACTCCCTGTACGTAATGTCTCGTCCCTCCTCAGGCCTGACGACGCTGCAGGTCGTCCTGGACACGGCGGCGGAGAAGAAGTGGCAGGTGACGGCCATCAACGTGGGGAACCTGAAAGACGAGAGGAAGGACGAGGCGTACCGCTCGCTGTTCCAGGACCTGGAGAACAAGAAGGAGCGGAGGGTGATCCTGGACTGTGAGCAGGACAAAGTCAAAGACATCATGGATCAGGTGCAGTGTTCGTCTGCTTCTGATTCATAAGGAATTTAAATTATTTAGCCAACATATGGTTTGAATTAAGTTGATAAAAAATTAAAAATTCATTGGAAACCGACAGAACTATTATTGTGATGGTGATGCAGCATCTTGAGTGTTTTAATGATCCAACACATACAAGTGATTATATAATAAAAAAAGATAATAATTCACATACATGCTGTTATTTTTGTCTCTAGAGAGCTGAGCTGAGGAATCTGTGCATTTTCTAACTTACGCTGCTGGAATACTGATAAATTAGTAATTTGAATATGAATTATTACTGATATGAAAACATCCACTGTGGTTTGTGGAGCCTGTTTATAGTTTTGCTGATAATGTGTGGCATGGTGTCACTATATATATCTCAGATCTCAGGTAAGCCAACACTCAAACCAAAACTAAAAAATTTGTAACTGAATAGAAAAATAACGAAAAATACAAATAAAAAGCAAGATTTAACACACTTAGATAGAAAACTCTTAATTGTATTCAGCCATTATTTTAAATTCAATACCAGCCAAGAAGAATTCAGGAAATGCCAACAACCCTAATGTCCTTCAGGGCAAAACTGCAACACGTACCCTTTATTCAGCAGAGAAACATGGACCCTGCAGTCCACGAGATGCAGGAAACCACTGTAACAATTACACTAATTGTTCATCTGTGCTGTAAACAAAACTGCAATTAAAGGCGAAACCGATGCACATGAAAAGGTTATTTTTACTCCACCTTTTACCCACGAGAGAAACGTATGGATAAACATTTAACGCGTGCGGACGTCTGTTTAACTGAACGCTGAGTTGAACCGATGCCTGCAGCCGCGGCACCTGTTTATCGGGTGGAAAACAGAATCCGTCCAAGTTTTTTTTAGCCTCGTGTCGAAGACATTTACATAGAAGATACAAGACATTATTATTCAAATCTGCTCGGAGTAGCGGCCCTGACAAACGGAGGTGCCACTCAGGCAGCGGGATTAGTTTCAGGTGTGTCATCGATGTGAGGCGCTGTAATGGTTTATACCTGAGATAGTTCTCTTATTTTCTTCTTTGTCTGTTGCTCTGCTGATAAGGGAAGGTGGTGGTGGGATTAAATATCTGTCGAGCAGCGTTTGGGACTGTGAACGCTGCGACGCTGTTTTTACTGTGCGATAATTGGCCGAGGCTGTCGGCCATGTTAGGGCTGAGCTCGACTAGTTCTAATGTCTGAGTATAATAGATTTGATTTCTGATTCTGATCCCACTGTCTCATATCGTTCATAAAGGCATGATGATTAAAAAACATAAAATCTTATTGAGATTACATTTATTTTAGAGATTTTCATTAACTATGTTGTTTGCTTGAGACTCATTTATTCCTATGGGTGTTTTCTCCTGATACCTTGTTATATTTGTGTGTCTCATCACCACAGGTCATCACAATCGGCAGACACGTGAAGGGCTACCACTACATTATAGCCAATCTGGTAAGTTTAAATTCTTCTTCATCACTTGTTCAGTTCTGTGCTCTCACTCTCTAAAGCTGCTTTCACACATGCACTGAAGTCCAGACATTTTCCTGAAATACTCCAGAGGGGCTGCACGTGAAAAAGCAAATGTCAGAGTCAGTTGCTCCGGACATTTCTCAGGAACTTCTCCTGCCAGCCCCCATGTTCGAAAATGTGCCGATGAGGAAGGTTTGCAGACGTTATATTTTTATATTAATGACTTTTCTAATGCATGAGAGACGGGAAACTGGAAGAATACAAATTCCTCATCAAGTCATAGATCATACGGACAAGGTGCAGACGCTGGTGTGGATGTGCTGTCAACAAACACACTGTGCTTCTTTTATACGTCAAATGTGACGGGCAAACTCGTTCATGTCTGAAAACAGCTTTAATTTCTCAACTTCCATTTACTGTTCTGCAGTGATCATCAAGCCAATAATCTTGTTTTCAGGGTTTCGTCGATGGAGATCTGTCCAAGATCCAGTACGGTGGTGCCAACGTGTCGGGCTTTCAGATCGTTGACTTCGACGATCCTCTGGTGTCCAAGTTCGACCAGAGGTGGGAAGCCCTGGAGGAGAAGGAGTATCCCGGTGCCGACAATAAAATAAGGGTGAGTATTAGCAAATCAACTTTAGAGCGCATGGACACACACACACACACACACACACACACACACACACACACACACACACACACACACACAGTTGTTCTATTTCTTTCCTTGTCTTTATTTGTGGGATTGTTGGTAGAAAACGTCTGTGCAAGCACTTCAATGCGCCCGAGTTGCTCTAATGTGTTTACGTCAGAGTAAATTGTGCTGCCTCCATCTGCATCGGCCCCAACTTAACACTCACGTGGACACACTGTGTGCATTATTAAACACCTCTCTCAGTAAATATTCTGGCCACACAAGCCTACGAACAGAACATTTCCCTTTCGCCTAAGTGCGAGTTGTTTTATACAAGATGTATTTTTTGTTGGCAATATGAAATGAATCATGGTTTGCAATGAGAAGCTCAGCTCATCTCCAGACTCTGAGACAAATACACACATATCCTCCCCAGCTCCCGTCTGCCGAGTCGTCCAAGTTCCACTTCTTTTTATTGCCACCCAGCCGGGCTACAGCGAGAGGTTTGAGTCTGGGTGAAGAATAACTCGAGCAGACGTATGATCTTCTGTCTAATTAGGACAAGACGCCTAAATAACAGGGAGGAATAATGAGCAGGAGGAGGAGAAATGGTGTTTATGCGTTTAGTTTAGAACTTCAGAGGCGGGCGCTTTATTATCCAAGTGGCTCATGTTGGTCATCTTCATTTGATCTAAGGGTGGATTTGAGGTGAGAAGTTTTAGCTGAAGCGTTGTTTTTCAGCTAATTATCTTTTCCCCCTAAAAAGTTGATCCATGCGACGTTGGGCTTCAGATCTGCGGTTGGATTTGAGTGTTCCAGTGTAGATTGCGTCAAGTCGTTAGATGCATGGCTGCTGTCGAGACGAGTCACAAATACTCATCTTAACTGGAGCAAAGCTTAAATTTCCTGCTCATGGAGAACCCACTGATTAGCCCCTAAGCCCAAATACAATTAAGTTGTTGTGGAAATGTTTACCAATAACAAGGGAGCACACATTTTGGGTGGAAAAAAGCCTATGTCTCAACCAAAGACTGTTTATAGAGATGGACGACGCATCTCCACGTCCTCCCACTATCCAGATGTGAAGCCAAAATATCTCAAATATCTCAGCTGTCATCTTTTGAATCTGGAGACAGGATGGAGCCTCAGTATCAAGTTCCCGTTTATACACATGCTTGGCCAATCATGAATGTCTCTCAGCCGTCGATCCTGATATTTCCCCTTGTTTATAGCATCAAATAACGAATTTAAAACCAAAATTTTCACTCTGAAAATAACCCTAACCCATAAAGTTGGATTCCTACGACCCTCTAATTTCCAGGCTCTTGTCCATTGTCCCGTTCTAGTACACGTCTGCGTTGACCTACGACGCCGTGCAGGTGATGACGGAAGCTTTCCGCTACCTGCACAAGCAGCGCATCGACTTCACCAGGAGGGCCAACAATGGCGACTGCCTGGCCAACCCTGCTGTGCCCTGGGCTCAGGGTGTGGAGATCGAGCGAGCACTGAAACAGGTAACACACTACCACACACACACACGCACACACACACACACACACACACACACACACACACACACACACACACACACACACACACACACACACACACACAGATCCCTTTGTCGGTAAAGACTCGTTGCTGTGGTAACACGAGATCTCCCTTAAGAAATACCACAAAGGGCGGAGAGCACTTCACAGAGATTGATTAAAGATAGAATTTTTGTTGTTTTGTTTCCACCCTGCCTGTGCACACAGTCATACTGACAGCTGTTCTTCAGAAGGCCGACACACCGTCCTCTGAGCTTTGATGCCACGGCTTCTCCTCCTGCTGAGAAATGAAGCCCGACCGCCAAAACCAAAGTCGACTCTTTTCTCTCGGTCTTTGAGGTTGTTTCAGGTTGTAGACACAGATTGTTCAACTTCAAATGCGAGTGCGAATTGAAGCGGAGCGAAGACTTTTAAGCCCGAGAGCAACTGATAACAAATATCAACAGAATCTCTGACCTTCCGTCCCGACCTCTGGGTATTCTGCAAACTTTCACTTTATCTGAAATTATTACCCGAGGAGATTAACCCACAGAAAAAGCCTCCGTTAAATATGTGAGCGACGTGTGCAATCAACCAACTCACAGGATCCTCACACGTTTTTTCCTTTTCTCTGTATCACTGCTGCTCTGACTCATCTATCTGAAATTACAGAAAAAGATCAGGAGCTCCTCCAATTGGCCACGAGGCAACCGTCTGTATCCAGCCGTGAGATTTCTGTGATGATTGAAGTGTCAGTAGATTAAATCTCACAGGGCTTTTTTTTATTTATTTAGGGATAATCAGTGTTTGGCATAGATGCAATCACCTGGTACCCAGGATGTCTGGATATACAAGATGTGGAAAAGCTGCCTTAAGCCACACCATGACGATGGGACTGGGAGTTACCGGGTGGGGATCAGATGTGTCGGTTGATAAAACTATCAAACGAGCTCGAATTCAGGATTTCTTCCAAAATCAATCATGTTGCTTTGAATTCGGTGCAGAACAAAGAGGCAGAAAGAAATGACCATTTTCATTTCTCCTTTGTCAATAAAAAATTCTTAAGTCATTTTATCCCTACTTTTCTACAGACGATATTATATTTTATAGGGAAGTATTGAATCTTGGGTGGGACACAAGCAGTGACCTATATCCACGTCTAGACTGCAAAGAATAAAACCAGTTATTTTTGTTTAAATGGCAGACTTGCATATTCCCGGCTCCTGTGAGTATGATCACCTTCGATATTCCATCAGGAAACTGATGCTTGAGGACTTCTGAACAGAGTTTGATGTATTTGTTACAGCAGCAGCTCTTCTGCTTGTGGGTAATATCCGACGTTAAGTTGTGTTGTGGGACCACACAGTCAGAGCTCTGTTTAATGAAAACCACTCGGAGTCTCACAAATCGCTTGGACTCCTCAGTAACAGCTACATAAAGTTGCCTTTAATTTATGCAGGTTTTCATCTTTTGAATCAACTTTCAGTCAAACGCACTTTGATAAAATATGTACGACACATGATGAAGCTGCCTGAAACGCTGTGAGAGTCCGTTTGAAGTCGGCGTGCGGTAACATTTGGATTTGTCTCCTCTCAGGTCCGTGTGGAAGGCCTGACAGGAAACATCCAGTTCGACCAGCACGGCAAGAGAGTCAACTACTCGGTGAACGTAATGGAGCTGAAGACGAACGGTCCGGTGAAGGTGAGTGTGATGATCTTCATCAGCAGCAGTGAAGTTGAATAACGGATTGGTTAGAATCCAGATCGATGCTGCACACGCTGTCATCATGAAGGGTTTTGTGTTCTTTGTCTTTTCAACCGACAGATTGGATACTGGAATGAAGTGGACAGAATGGCTGTGACCAAAAGCGACGTGTTTGCCAACGAGTCGACAGGAATGGAAAACAAAACAGTCATCGTCACCACCATCTTGGTAAACACCGATTCCATTATTAGCCACATCACTGTGAATTTTTGCCTTTCGATTGGCAGCCAGAATAAAAACCAGGCTGCTGACGCCTTGTTTTCGAGCGGACGCCTCTTGTGTTCATCATGACGGCTCAGTGTGAAACGTGTGCGTCTCTGAAGCCTCCGTGTTTTATTCAAACCTCTCGTGCTGAGCAGTGTGTTCCCCTCTTGTCTCCGTCCTCCAGGAAGCTCCGTATGTGATGCTGAAAAAGAACTCTGACCTTTTCGTGGACAACGACCGCTACGAGGGCTACTGTGTAGATCTGGCCGCCGAGATAGCGAAACACTGCGGCTTCAAATATCAGCTGAAAATAGTGTCGGATGGGAAATACGGAGCCAGGGATGCAGAGACTAAAATCTGGAACGGGATGGTGGGAGAGTTGGTGTACGGGGTGAGTTACTGGTTTCATTTCAGAATGATTCAAAGGTCCAGTAACAAGTGAGAATCCAAATATTAAGTGAAATTAAGAGTTTTCATTCTGTTTTTTCTTCGTTGGTCTGATAGAAAGCAGATATTGCCGTGGCTCCTCTCACCATCACTTTGGTGCGAGAGGAGGTGATCGACTTCTCCAAGCCCTTCATGTCCCTGGGAATCTCCATCATGATCAAGAAGCCTCAAAAATCCAAACCGGGAGTCTTCTCCTTCCTGGATCCGCTCGCCTACGAGATCTGGATGTGCATCGTGTTCGCCTACATCGGCGTCAGCGTCGTGCTGTTCCTCGTCAGCCGCTTCAGCCCGTACGAGTGGCACACAGAGGAGTACGAGGACGGGCAAATCCAGACCAACGAGTCGACCAACGAGTTCGGCATATTCAACAGCCTGTGGTTCTCTCTCGGTGCCTTCATGCGTCAAGGCTGTGACATCTCACCGAGGTAGGTCGGACAAAACTACAATTCAATTTGCAGAGAATATCTGCAAATTCCTGAAAGTCAAACATCTTTAGTTGATGCTCATTGATTCGTTACCACGGAGAAACAAAAACAAAACAACAAGCACACACAATTTAAATACTCATCCTTTTGTTCTCCTAACAACAGGTCTCTGT